>NW_027248277.1:22304821-22627821 GCF_041260155.1 Ptychodera flava | reverse complement strand
ATTCATCACTACCAAGTAATTCGCCACTCATTTCATAACACACAAGAAGCAGACGGTGTGCGATAGATTAAATACGGAGAGGGTTTGTATACAGTTATTAATGTTTTTTTCGCGGCATTTGCTTTTCACAGAATTTTATCCATTCATCACGAATATCATTCATCGTTGTGTCGTTTTTCCCTTTATCAGCATGCGTAGAATATACCATCATTAAGTGACGCGTGCCGCATCCATTAAACATGTCAATGATGACAAGGTGTTTAACAACATAGCCATCGTCAAGTGTGACCATCGTTTGTTACGTTATCGGGGTGTACATGACAAAATTTCTCTACGGGAGGTTCCTTATGTTGATCAACTCGTTCTCACCTTTGGCTGTAATCCAGCAAACGGTGGTTTTTGACCGCCGTTTCGGTGATTACAGCCAAAGGTGAGAACGAGTGAACCTACAACGTTTGTGCCGGCTTGGTTTTGCATGTTATACATTACACAAAACGTATACCAAATCTTTCCGTTACTGTTTGCAAAAAAACTGTAGTGCGCATGCCCAAGTAAGGCTGTTAGATATAAAAGATCAACGAATCAATGAGCCACTGTTAACTTCGCTTCTCAGACATCTCCAGAATAGCAGCTACATTACATAAAACAAGAAAAAAGATTTGTAGTGCGCATGCCAACGTAAGGCTATGAAATATGAATCATCAACGAGTCAATAAGCTACTGTTGACTTCGCTTCTTAGACATGATTAATCTGGTGTTCAAAATAATACAAATTCAAAACCTTGTGACATTAAAAATATGAAACTTACAGGTGATCAAAACTGGACAATACATTCAACTGGGTGTTGTATGAGAAAACCGATTACTTTTAGGGAAATTAATGATGGAGCGCACAGAAATTGGTTTCTATAACAGATAATTAACGAACTACTCAACACAATAAAACACGTAGTAGTATAGCTTCGGTAGCGTCTCACCAGTATACTTTGTCCGGCTTGATAGAAATGAATTATGAAATGCAAGATTCATCACTATCCCTTTATACAAATTTTGTAAAATGTCTCACCTTAATCAGGTTCTTTTCCAACCATCTGCCTTGCCAACCCCCACCGAAAACCCCTTTACGATACGATTACTAGCAAGCATGATAATGATGTTTGTTTTACCTGGAACGTAGATCGGTCGAGAGCACCTGACAGCGTTTTTTATGTTTCCACTCATTTCTCACACTGATTTTCAGTTTATCAAAGCAAATTCTAATTCCAACCTACGTCCAATTATACCTGAAGTACAGGCTGTAATTTGATTGCCACCATCAAGAGAAATATTCTCTGCAAAATTAAGTCAACCCTGTCGCAGGCAGCTTTATATTATATCCCAATTAAAACCAAATTCCAGTTAATTTGCCTGTAAGGGTTACTAAAATTCTGCAGTTTGTCAATATATGTATGTAACGTGATATTAGTGGTAATTTCAACCTTTTTTGAGTACACAGAGATTAGAAAGCAGATTTCGATATCGACAGCATGTTGCTATGGGATATCAAAGTACCTGTGATCTAGCCAAGGAAGGATAAGGATACCCTGTGCGCTTGCTCAGATATTCAAAACTAAAATCAAGAAGATGGTAAACGTTTAAACTTATACGATGAATATCATATATACTATACTATTTAGGCAAACGTCCTGTTCTTACACATTTAATTTGTTCTACTCTTACTTTTCTCTGTTCACAAAACGCCCAGTAGTTTTGCACCAACATTCTATGCTAGTTGACGGTCCGTTTTAGCACTCATACAAAGCTTCTTAACCACAGTGGGCATGAGTTCTCAGACTCAAACTGGTTAACAGTTTGTAAACCATTATTAATGGCACTGACTTCAAATCATTGCACAGAAAATTTCCAAAATAACATCGGACAGCTTAATCGATATTATTAAGCAATACCTCCTCCACAGGCTGTAATTCACACGATTTCGGTACAGTGCATGGCATACAAAGTAAGCTGTTAGGCAAATATTGATCGTCGTCGAACAGAAATGAACACCCGGGACCAACCATTGTTAACGGGAAGGATACATACTGATCAGCTCCAACTCTTAGTCGGCTGTGAAAACGGAAAATATTTACAAAATAGAAAGTGACCGGACTGATTCCGCGAAGTTCAATAGATTAATACTGCAGCTCTAAAAGCTAAATTATAAACGTTGACGAAACTCTCGCTATTATCTCAATTTCACATTTTTATGAAGTTCTCACGCCGATTCTTCCTGCCCTTCAAATACTCTCTGTCTTCATATCAAGTGTCTATGCATAGGAAGTTGAGACACCCATTTATCTTTAGTAAAACATTGTACCACTGTCATTGGTAGCTTTCGTCCAATCAGAAACACACAGTAGCATGACTGGCTCACTCGTATTATCTACGTCATAATAACCCCGAGGCTACTTTTTAAGAGAAATCTGGCATCAACACTAATAAGCAACTCACTTCGGCGTCTGCTACGTGTAAAACAACTTGTATGCATACATGGGTTGTCAACTTCTGATTTACCCGCAAAATATTGAGGATCAGAAGACCCCGAAACGCTCTAAAATTGTCCATAACAATCTTGGTTAAGTCTGTTCCGCAACTGCAGGTAAGATTTTCTAGTTGTTGAACGAAGGAAGCAGTACGTATGTCCCGGGAGTAATATTTATCTCGTTTCGAAGATTTTCTTGTTCAAAGTATAAAAGAGTTCTCTTAAACATTTCTATCTCTACATCATTCTTTTTCTTTGAATTCACATACATTACTTATTTTTCATTTTCTGGATTAGCGGACAATTTTTTCGCATACCTTACACGGGACATTTATGCATAAAAAACACTCAACAATTACGTGTGAGACTAGCTGTCGGCGTTTTGTACCTCGGATTTTATCTATGACATATGCATCTACTTTTACAATGTATAAGCCGTCATATTTATTTGTATGAAAGTCTTAGACTCTCTTGATCGGCGTCGTCAATAGTAGTTAGTAAAGGGAAAGCAACTCACACATCGTTCATATATTAGTGACTTGCGTTTAATGTATAGTAGTGTGTATTTTCTGTTTCACTGTCATATGTACAGAACCGATTAGGCACGGCGAGGCACTGCTGTAATCTGCGTGTCAGTGCAGACTGTACTCTAGAGTGAAGTGACTGCATACGATACTGCTATCCTTAAACGCTATGTTTCGAAAGTTTACATGTATCTGAGAAAAGACGGACATTTGTGCACTATTCTAATGGGCGCATAGACGCGGAGCGGATTACACCCCATGTGACTGTGGTTAGTATAAATCAGCAAGACAAGATCCTAGGCCGTACAATGAATCGACAAGAAACAACACAACATTCCAGCAACAGTAAACGTTGTGAACAACGTACATAACTGGATACAGCATGGGCCAAACAAGGATCACAATACTAAACGGCCTTTTTAAAGACCAACACAAACTCAAAAGGGAGAGTTACCGTATCAACACTGTGCCATGCCTCAACACCAAAAATGTACACTAAAATTACATATAAAATTACAAAATAAATACAGGCGGTAACAGCATAAGCCGGCACAGAAACAGAGAATAAAATATGCATATAGCGTCAACAAATATGTCCCATTACACGAGCACAAACCAAAATGAACATCGATACACATAGCAGCCTTGAATTCATCTGAATTTCCCCTTCCAAAACACAGAATAGAACACATATCAGGTCGAAGGCGTGTCATGAAGAACACTCTCAGAAAACGGTGAGATACCAATTAAACCATTAGATTAAGGAAGCGGAATGACATTGTATACACTAAATGATTACCTTATAAGGAAGCGTCAAACATAAATCGTCAATCAATGATTTCTAACAAAGTTTACAACTGACAACTGACACAGAAAAAATACAACATTTTGACAGCACAACATTAAACATGTTGACGACCACATACATCCATCTATCTCTAAATCTAGTAAACACAATACGAACACGACCTTGAACACAACTGAACAAAATGAGACATCCTAGCTTCAAGAATAAAAAGAACATACTTCCATTGGGACAATATACGACACAATTTATCCACTGAAGATGAACTTGAGCCGACTGATGAAGAAAGTCTGGCAAACTTTCGAAACATAGCGTTAAAGGATCGCAGTGTCGTACGCAGTCTCTCCACTCTGGAGTACAGACTGCACTGACACGCAGATTACAGCTGTGTCTTGCCGTGCCTAATCGGTTCTATACACAAGACAGTGAAACAGAAAATACACACTACTATACATTAAACGCAAGTCACTAATATGTGAACGATGTGTGGAGTTGTTTTCCTTTTTCTAACTATGACTCTTACTTTTTCCTGCTCTGCAGGTTTAAGTCGAAAGCTGACATACACGAGAATACCTTTTTAGGTATCCATAGTCATATACATAAGCGTAAAACCAGCTGTCTCAACAATCATGTACGCATTAGCAATACACAGCTCAATCCACAGAAAATACAAACATCAATTTCTGCAGAACAAAACTCAATAACGCTATTCTAAAACACAAGATTTTGAAATCACAAAATTACACTTATCAGAATACACAAAAAACAGCCAATTACAGTGCTCAGTTAACAGCCATTCAAATGCGACTAGAAAGAAAACTAGCCGATCAACATAAAGGCGGGAACAACAGCCAACACCACCCTCAATACAAACAAGATAAAAAAACGTAACGGTTAGTATTTCATGTTAAGAGACACCAATGGTAACCCAACTGTCTCCGACAACAAATAGAACATAAGCCTACACGAAGACGAACAGTAAAAGACCTGCACTAGAGATGGAAGTCCTTGAACATAGGTGAGTGAAAAACAGCAAGACAAGATCGTAGGCCGTACAATGAATCGACAAGAAACAACACAACATTCCAGCAACAGTAAACGTTGTGAACAACGTACTTAACTGGATACAGCATCGGTCAAACAAGGATCACAATACTAAACGGCCTTTTTAAAGGCCAACACATATTCAAAAGGGAGAGTTACCGTATCAACACTGTGCTGTGCCTCAACACTAAAAGTGTTCACAAAAATTACACATAAAATTACAAAATAAATAGAAGGTGTCAACATCATAAGAGGGCACAGAAATAGAGAACAAAATAAACATATTACGTCAACAAAAATGTCGCATTACAAGAGCACAAACCAAAATGAACATCAATACACATAGCAGCCTCGAATTCGTCTGAATTTCACATTCCAAAACACAGGATAAAATACAGCCTATGTCTAAGGCATGTGATCAAGAACACTTATAACTATCAGAAAACGGTGAGATACCAATCAAACCGTTAGATAAAGGAAGATGAATGACATTCTACACACTAATAAGGAAGTATAAAAAATAACTCGTCAACTAGTGACTTCACACAAAGATTACAACAGACAACTTATAAACACAGAAAAGATTCCTGCATTTTGACAGAAACGCACAACATTAAACATGTTAACGATCACATATATTTATCTCTCAATCTAGTAAACACAATACGAACACGATCTCGAACACAATAGAACAAAATGAGACATCCTAGCTTCCAGAATGAAAGAACAAACTTCCAGCGGGTCAACATAGGAATACATACAAGGCAATTGATGAAGTAAATCTGGCAAACTTCCGAAATATAGCGTCAAAGAATCGTATTGTCTTACACAGTACAGACTGCACTGACACGCAGATTACAGCCGCTGTGTCTCTCCGCGCCTAATCGGTTCTATACACAAGACAGTGAAACAGAGAAAATACACACTACTATACATTAAACGCAAAACAACCAATATATGAACGATGTGTGGAGTTTTTTTCCCTTTACTAACATTAAAATATCAAACTTATAGGTGATCAAAACTGGACAATACATTCAAGTGCGTGCTGTATGTGAAAACCGATTACTTTTAGGGAAATTAATGATGGAAAGCACAGAAATTGGTTTCTATAACAGATAATAAACGAACTACTTAGCACAAAAAACACGTAGTAGTATAGCTTCAGTAGCGTCTCGCCAGTATACTTTGTCCGGCTTGATAGAAATGAATTATGAAATGCAAGATTCATCACTATCCCGTTATACAAATTTTGTAAAATGTCTCACCTTAATCAGGTTCTTTTCCAACCAGCTGCCTTGCCAACCCCCACCGAAAACCCCTTTACGATACGATTACTAGCAAGCATGATAATGATGTTTGTTTTACCTGGAACGTAGATCGGTCGAGAGCACCTGACAGCGTTTTTTTATGTTTCCACTCATTTCTCAAACTGATTTTCAGTTTATCAAAGCAAATTCTAATTCCAACCTACGTCCAATTATACCTGAAGTACAGGCTGTAATTTGATTGCCACCATCAAGAGAAATATTCTCTGCAAAATTAAGTCAACCCAGTCGCAAGCAGCTTTATATTATATCCCAATTAAAACCAAATTCCAGTTAATTTGCCTGTAAGGGTAACTAAAATTCTGCAGTTTGTCAATATATGTATGTAACGTGATATTAGTGGTAATTTCAACCTTTTTTGAGTACACAGAGATTAGAAAGCAGATTTCGATATCGACAGCATGTTGCTATGGGATATCAAAGTACGTGTGATCTAGCCAAGGAAGGATAGCGATACCCTGTGCGCTTGCTCAGATATTCAAAATTAAAATCAAGAAGATGGTGAAACGTTTAAACTTATACGATGAATTTCATATACTATACTATTTAGGTAAACATCATGTTTTTACACATTTAATTTGTTCTTTTCTCTCTTTTCCCTGTTTCCAAAACGCCCGGTAGTTTTGCACCAACATTCTATGCTAGTTGACGGTCCGTTTTAGCACTCATACAAAGCTTCTTAACCACAGTGGGCATGAGTTCTCGTCCAATTAGAAAGACACATTAGCGCTAATGATGCAATATAACTTTAACAAAACTGGATGAATTATTTAACAGGTTGTAAACCATTATTAATGGCACTGACTTCAAATCATTGCACAGAAAATTTCCAAAATAACATCGGACAGCTTAATCGATATTATTAAGCAATACCTCCCCCACAGGCTGTAATTCACACGATTTCGGTACAGTGCATGGCATACAAAGTAAGCTGTTAGGCAAATATTGATCGTCGTCGACAGAAATGAACACCCGGGACCGAGCATTGTTAACGGGAAGGATACATACTGATCAGCTCCAACTCTTAGTCGGCTGTGAAAACGGAAAATATTTACAAAATAGAAAGTGATCGGACTGATTCCGCGAAGTTCAATAGATTAATACTGCAGCTCTAAAAGCTAAATTATAAACGTTGACGAAACTCTCGCTATTATCTCAATTTCACATTTTTATGAAGTTCTCACGCCGATTCTTCCTGCCATTCAAATACTCTGTCTTCATATTAAGTGTCTATGCATAGGAAGTTGAGACACCCATTTATCGTTAGTAAAACTTTGTACCACTGTCATTGGTAGCTTTCGTCCAATCAGAATTACACACTAGCATGACTGGCACACTCGTATAATCTACGTCATAATAACCCCGAGGCTACTTTTTAATAGAAATCTGGCATCAACACTAATAAGCAACTCATTTCGGCGTCTGCTACGTGTAAAACAACCTGTATGCATACATGGGTTGTCAACTTCTGAATTACCCGCAAACAATTGAGGATCAGAAGATCGCAAAACGCTTTAAAATTGTCAATAACAATCTTGGTTAAGTCTGTTCCGCAACTGCAGGTAAGATTTTCGAGTTGTTTAATGAAGGAAGCAGTACTTATGTCCCGGGAGTACTATTTATCTCGTTTCGAAGATTTTCTTGTTCAAAGTATAAAAGAGTTCTCTTAAACATTTCTATCTCTACATCATTCTTTTTCTTTGAATTCACATACATTACTTACTTTTTATTTTCTGGATTTGCGAGCAATTTTTCCGCATACCTTACACGGGACATTTATGCATAAAAAGCACTCAACAATTACGTGTGAGACTAGCTGTCGGCGTTTTGTACCTTGGATTTTTTCTATGACATATGTATCTACTTTTATAATGTATAAGCCGTCACATTTTTTTGTATGAAAGTCTTAGGCTCTCTTGATCGGCGTTGTCAATAGTAGTTAGTAAAGGGAAAGCAACTCCACACATCGTTCATATATTAGTGACTTGCGTTTAATGTATAGTAGTGTGTATTTTCTGTTTCACTGTCTTGTGTATAGAACCGATTAGGCACGGCGAGACACAGCTGTAATCTGCGTGTCAGTGCAGACTGTACTCTAGAGTGGAGAGATTGCATACGAAACTGCTATCCTTAAACGCTATGTTTCGAAAGTTTACATGTATCTGAGAAAAGACGGACATATGTGCACACGTCTATTGGGCGCATAGACGCGGAGCGGATTAGACCTCATGTGACTGTGGTTAGTGAAAATCAGCAAGACAAGATCCTAGGCCGTACAATGAATCGACAAGAAACAACACAACATTCCAGCAACAGTAAACGTTGTGAACAACGTACATAACTGGATACAGCATGGGCCAAACAAGGACCACAATACTAAACGGCCTTTTTAAAGGCCAACACAAACTCAAAAGGGAGAGTTACCGTATCAACACTGTGCCATGCCTCAACACCAAAAATGTACATTAAAATTACAAGTAAAATTACAAAATAAATACGGGGCGGTAACAGCCTAAGCCGGCGCAAATACAGAGAACAAAATATGCATATAACGTCAACAAATATGTCGCATTACACGAGCAAAATGAACATTGATATACATAGCAGCCTCGAATTCATCTGAATTAGCCCTTCAAAAACACGTAATAGAATACATATCATGTGGAAGGTATGTCATGAAGAACACTATCAGAAAACGGTGAGATACCGATCAAACCGTTAGATAAAGGAAGCGGAATGACATTGTATACACTAATGATTACATAATAAGGAAGCGTCAAAAATAACTCGTCAACCAATGATTTCTAACAAAGTTTACAACTGACAACTGACACAGAAAAAATACAACATTTTGACAGCACAACATTAAACATGTTGACGATCACATATATCGATCTATCTCTCAATCTAGTAAACACAATACGAACACGACCTTGAACACAACTGAACAAAATGAGACATCCTAGCTTCAAGAATAAAAAGAACATACTTCCATTTGGACAATATACCACACAATTTATCCACTGAAGATGAACTTGAGACGACTGGTGAAGATAGTCTTGCAAACTTTCGAAACATAGCGTTAAAGGATCGCAGTGTCGTACGCAGTCTCTCCACTCTGGAGTACAGACTGCACTGACACGCAGATTACAGCTGTGTCTCGCCGTGCCTATTCGGTTCTATACACAAGACAGTGAAACAGAAAATGCACACTACTATACATTAATTAAACGTAAGTCACTAATATATGAACGATGTGTGGAGTTGCTTTACCATTACTACCTATGACTCTACTTTTTCCTGCTCTGCAGGTTTAAGTCAAAAGCTTACATACACGAGAATACCTTTTTAGGTATCCATCGTCATATACATAAGCGTAAAACTAGCTGTCTCAACAATCATGTATGCATTAGGCAATACACAGCTCAATCCACGGAAAATACAAACATCATTTTTTGCAGAACAAAACTCAATAACGCTATTCTAAAACACAAGATTTTGAAATCACAAAATTACACTTATCAGAATACACAAAAAACAGCAAATGACATTGCTTAGTTAACAGCCATTCAAATGCGACTAGAAAGAAAACTAACCAATCAACATAAAGGCGGGAACAAGAGCCAACACCACCCTCAATACAAACAAGATAAAAAAACGTAACGGTTAGTATTTCATGTTAAGAGACACCAATGGCAACCCAACTCTCTCCGACAACGAATAGAAGATAAGGCTACACGAAGACGAACAGTAAAAGACCTGCACTAGAGATGGAAGTCCTTGAACATAGGTGAGTGAAAAACAGCAGGACAAGATCGTAGGCCGTACAATGAATCGACAAGAAACAACACAACATTCCAGCAACAGTAAACGTTGTGAACAACATACATAACTGGATACAGCATGAGCCAAACAAGGATCACAGTACTAAACGGCCTTTTTAAAGGCCAACACATAATCAAAAGGGAGAGTTACCGTATCAACACTGTGCTGTGCCTCAACACTAAAAGTGTTCACAAAAATTACACATAAAATTACAAAATAAATAGAAGGGGTCAACATCATAAGAGGGCACAGAAATAGAGAACAAAATAAACATATTACGTCAACAAAAATGTCGCATTACAAGAGCACAAACCAAAATGAACATCAATACACATAGCAGCCTCGAATTCGTCTGAATTTCACATTCCAAAACACAGGATAAAATACATCCTTTGTCTAAGGCATGTCATCAAGAACACTTATAACTATCAGAAAACGGTGAGATACCAATCAAACCATTAGATAAAGGAAGATGAATGACATTCTACACACTAATAAGGAAAGTCAAAAATAACTCGTCAACCAGTGACTTCACACAGAGATTGCAACAGGCAAGTTATAAACACAGACAAAATTCCTGCATTTTGACAGAAACGCACAACATTAAACATGTTGATGATTACATATATCTATCACTCAATCTTTTTAACACAATACGAACACAACCTTGAACACAATAGAACAAAATTAGACATCCGAGCTTCCAGAATGAAGAGAACAAACTTCCAGCGGGTCAACATAGGAATACATACAAGGCAATTGATGAAGTAAATCTGGCAAACTTCCGAAATATAGCGTCAAAGAATCGTATTGTCTTACACAGTACAGACTGCACTGACACGCATATTACAGCCGCTGTGTCTCTCCGCGCCTAATCGGTTCTATACAAAAGACAGTGAAACAGAGAAAATACACACTACTATACATTAGACGCAAAACAACCAATATATGAACGATGTGTGGAGTTGTTTTCCCTTTACTAACATTAAAAATATCAAACTTATAGGTGATCAAAACTGGACAATACATTCAAGTGCGTGCTGTATGTGAAAACCGATTACTTTTAGGGAAATTAATGATGGAAAGCACAGAAATTGGTTTCTATAACAGATAATTAACGAACTACTTAGCACAAAAAACACGTAGTAGTATAGCTTCAGTAGCGTCTTGCCAGTATACTTTGTCCGGCTTGACAGAAATGAATTATGATGTGCAAGATTCATCACTATGACGTTATACAAATATTGTAAAATGTCTCACCTTAATCAGGTTCTTTTCCAACCAGATGCCTTCCCAACCCCCAACCCCCACCGAAAACCCCTTTACGATACGATTACTAGCAAGCATGATAATGATGTTTGTTTTACCTGGAACGTAGATCGGTCGAGAGCACCTGACAGCGTTTTTTATGTTTCCACTCATTTCTCAAACTAATTTTAAGTTTATCAAAGCAAATTCTAATTCCAACCTACGTCCCATTATACCTGAAGTACAGGCTGTAATTCTATTGCCACCATCAAAAGAATATTCTCTGCAAAATGTAGTCAACCCAGTCGCAGGCAGTTTTAAATTATTTCCCAATTAAAACCAAATTCCAGTTAATTTGCCTGCAAGGGTAACTAAAATTCTGCAGTTTGTCAATATATGTATGTAGCGTGATATTAGTGGTAATTTCCACCTTTTTTCAGTACACAGAGATTAGAAAGCAGGTTTCGATATCGACAGCATGTTGCTATGGGATATCAAAGTACCTGTGATCTAGCGAAGGAAAGATAGGGATACCCTGTACGCTTCTACAGATATTCAAAATTAAAATCAGGAAGATGGTGAAACGTTTAAACTTATACGATGAATTTCATATACTATACTATTTAGGTAAACATCATGTTTTTACACATTTAATTTGTTCTACTCTTACTTTTCTCTGTTCACAAAACGCCCAGTAGTTTTGCACCAACATTCTATGCTAGTTGACGGTCCGTTTTAGCACTCATATAAAGCTTCTGAATCACAGTTGGCAAGACTTCTCGTCCAATTAGAAAGACACATAAGCGCTAATGATGCAATATAACTTAAGCCAAACCTGGGTGAATTATTTAACAGGTTGTAAACCATTTTTAATAGCACTGACTTCAAATCATTGCACAGAAACTGTTCAAAATAACATCGGACAGCTTAATCGATATTATTAAGCAATACCTACTCCACAGGCTGTAATTCACACGATTTCGGTACAGTGCATGGCATACAAAGTAAGCTGTTAGGCAAATATTGATCGTCGTCTAACAGAAATGAACACCCTGGACCGAGCATTGTTAACGGGAAGGATACATACTGATCAGCTCCAACTCTTAGTCGCTGTGAAAACGGAAAATATTTACAAATTAGAAAGTGACCGCTCTGATTCCGCGAAGTTCAATAGATTAATACTGCAGCTCTAAAAGCTAAATTATAAACGTTGACGAAACTCTCGCTATTATCTCAATTCCACATTTTTATGAAGTTCTCACGCCGATTCTTCCTGCCATTCAAATACTCTGTCTTCATATTAAGTGTCTATGAATAGGAAGTTGAGACACCCATTTATCGTTAGTAAAACATTGTACCACTGTCATTGGTAGCTTTCGTCCAATCAGAATTACACACTAGCATGACTGACACACTCGTATAATCTACGTCATAATAACCCCGAGGCTACTTTTTAAATAGAAATCTGGCATCAACACTAATAAGCAACTCATTTCGGTGTGAGCCACGTGTAAAACAACCTGTATGCATACATGGGTTGTCGAGGTCCGAACTATCCGCAAAATTTGAGGATCAGAAGATCTCGAAACGCTCTAAAATTGTCAATAACAATCTTGGTTAAGTCTGTTCCGCAACTGCAGGTAAGATTTACTAGTTATATAATGAAGGAAGCAGTACTTATGTCCCGGGAGTACTATTTATCTCGTTTCGAAGATTTTCTTGTTCAAAGTATAAAAGAGTTCTCTTAAACATTTCTATCTCTACATCATTCTTTTTCTTTGAATTCACATACATTACTTACTTTTTATTTTCTGGATTTGCGAGCAATTTTTCGCATACCTTACACGGGACATTTAAGCATAGAAACAAGTTGTGCAGCATTCAAACAATACGTGTGAGACTAGCTGTCGGCGTTTTGTACCTGAGATTTTTTCTATGACATGTGTATCTAATTTTATAATGTATCAGCCGTCACATTTCTTTGTATGAAAGTCTTAGGCTCTCTTGATCGGCGTCGTCAATAGTATCAATCGTTAATATTAAGTTAAATTGTAAGCATAATCTCTCCGTTCCTGTTTCTAATTCATTCATACGCTGGTCGTGTAACCCTTTTTGGTCCACGCGACTGAACATTATACGATAGTGAACACCTATTGCCTGGTCATGAGGGCTATAGCGACCGTCTATTACCCCGATGGGCCGTGTGTTACCAGAAACACATCGCTATTCCTCGAGGCCTTAGGCCGAGGGGTATAGCGATGTGTTTCTGGTAACATACGGCCAAGAGGGGTAATAGACGAGCGCTATAGCCCGAATAAAGACCAGGCTATAGGTGTTTTATAACACACCACATGCTCATGTTGTATTGTTATATAGTTTTTAATGTGTTTTGATATTTTGCGCCGCAACAATCCATTGTGACGAGTTTACTGGGCGATGTACAGCGGTTTCAGTTGTACGTGGTACCACTTTCTTTCAAAAATATTCTAAGCATACCTGGCGACATCCTTAGTTGCACTTTAATCTTTCCTTCAATGAGCTGTTCAGGTTCCTACGCTGTTTGAATGTTTGAAAATGTTGAAAAATCTGTTTAAGAGAATGTTTCGTCACCTATGACAGACGCACATCATGTTCTATTCACCCGCCATTGTTGCAAAGCTGCAGACGACACTACGGTCACGTGACCGGGCACTTTTCCAAATTTGGTCCGAACTATTTCCCTAGGGAAATAGCTTTTCAAAAAATACCCGATTTGTCGAGGATTTTGCCCATACAAAGTTACACTGTTTTGGCTGTTTTTGTTTTTGAATGTCATGGGTGCAGAGCTTGTTCGGTTGATTTGTGTACAATTGTGTACTCTGCTGGTCTTGTCAACGACTCGCGACAACATTGAAGCCGACCCGAAGCTCCTAAATAAATGGTTTTACATCACGGATGCCATCAATACAACAGCAAAACGACATGCATGGTTAACATGTTTACGACTCAATGAATAAATCTGACAATAGACATAAAAAAGCAAAGAACTTGACCTTGAAATTATTTGAACATAGTTGTCTTCAAAGGTGATTAGTTTTGGTTCTGTTTGATTATGCAAATGGAGCTCGTAGGTATATCTTCAAACTAACTGACGTTTCAAATAATAATTCTACGAGTTCCTACAAACATTGCGTTAAAAACTTCAGCGTATCTTTCTATAAAAATTATCAATAATGCAATTTTTCTCTGAGACCTTCTAAAATCACTGTAGTAGAAGAACTTACCTACATCTATTGATTTATATGTTCCTTTTCAGGCATTGCAGAGGAAAATTTAAGACATCTACTGAGGCTATCGATGTAGTTTGTGGAGTATTGTGTCATGTGTTATCAGAGTACAAATTGAAAAAGGTTAGTTCCCTTAAATATCTTGGCCAATTTATTTTTCCTGCATAGAGCAATTGATTTAAGGAAAAAAAAAATCGTTACTTCCAAGTTGTGGTAAATGTTAAAAAATCGGCGGCAATTCGCTTTATTGTAGCCTTTAAACAAATTCAAACAGAAGAAAAGTCAAACTATGTGTATTTATTCTATCATAGGTTCTGGAAGGTTGACGCATCATTTGCCAAGTGTGCAAGGACTATTGTCGAGACAGCCTGGCGGGTGAAGAATGTAAAAGTTTGACGTCTTCAAAAAACGAGATCGATTCCAAAAGCAAATGTCTTTTAAAAGGACACCTATCTCTGATTTTATATAATTCGTCACTGTATAAGTAGCCAGCAAAATTGTTCGTTGGTGTCCATTCTATTACATTAAAAGTGCCAAGAATGAACAGTTCTACCCTCTTTCTCTCAAGTCAAGCGTCTCCTTTCGAGGGTCACAATCACACAAACTACGACTTGCATAATCATAGTATTTTCAATGCGTCAATAAACGATATACATTTTGACGGTTTTGAATACATTTATGTAGCAATTATCTCAATATCGATAAGTGGTTTCATTAATAACTTGTCTTTTCTTATTGTCATGTGGAAAATCAAGGAAATGCAGACTAAAAGCAATATCATATTAATTAATTTAGCCATCTCAGATATGTTATGTCAAAGTTTTTCAACAGTTCTTTACATGCACGTAATTACATATCAGGGATATTCACAGCTTTCTGACTGTTCATTATATGTATCTGAACTAGCAATAACGGAGTCAAACTTTACAATTCTTCTGCTTGCTATCGAACGATATGTTGCAATTTGCCATCCTCTAAAAGAGTATGTTTATTTGAAGATGAGAAAAATTGTTGCCTTCATATCGATAACATGGCTGCTAAGCATTTTATTCCCAATAGCTTTCATGCCTCAATGCTTGCGACTTGAATTTAGTTTTTTTATCGATGAACTGACAGCCATGGTGACGAGTAACTTTCTAATATCTGTCGTTATGTTCATCGGTTTGTGTGCTGTGTCGATACTATACATTTCAATTGCTAGAGAGATTACCAAAAGAAGTAAATTTTCAACTCTGCCTATGTCAAATTCAATGTTGAAAGATTTAAGGTGCGTTTTTAGGAATATTCTGGTGACGACCATTGTGTATTTTATTGGTGTTTTCCCATTAACGATTAGTCTGGTTGCTAATTCTTCAATGTATTTCTTTGGTTTCAACTGGGATTATACTTCCTATTTAATTGTCAATTACGTACATATGTCTTCAATTTGTTTTTATGCGATTCAAAGTTCAATTAACCCCTTCATTTATTTACTGTGTAACTCAAAGTATAGGAAAGCCGCAAAGAAAGTTTACTGTTCGTGTGTTCGTAAAACCCCGAGAACAAACAGAGTCTCCAAACCATTTGTAGAAACTTCAGTTGAAACTTCAGTTGCTACAATTAGTCTGTAGCAACTACCAACGGAATCAAATGACAATGTGATAAACAATATTATTTTAAGGTAAGAAAAATCGAAGAATCTATCGACAGTGTGCCATTGTACTTCTACTCAAACGTCAAAACTGTACGAAAGAGTAGTAGTAGTTATTTAGTACTAGAAGTTATTTGATTTTAAGTGTCGTATGTGGACTTATGTTATTGAACGATGCACGTACTAGAAGTTATTTGATTTTAAGTGTCGTATGTGGACTTATGTTATACAACAATACATGTATGTATACACGGAGTAATGTTGCCAAATCCAGCCCCTTGGGCTTATAAGACACCAAAGTACAACAGTTCGTAAGAAACATAAATAAAGAAAAAACAATAAACCAATAAAGTGAAGAATTCTCCGCGCCACATTTTACTGATACGAAGTTTTTTTTCTTTTGTTGTGCTGTAAGCTTCATATAAAATATGTAATTTGCCAGTAAGAGTTATAGTAATGATATATACAATCAGTACTGATCTTCAACGCATTATCACAAAAGAATGTCCGAAATTAAGCACGGCACACACGAAATTGAAAACCCATAGTGGAGCCATGAAAGTCAGACATGTAATTTTGAAATTACAAATTAATATTAGGTTTGATAAGAATAGGCAGCTGCTTGTCGGGCATAAGCAATAACATCGATCTCAGATGTTAGAAACAATAGTTACATTACCATACTGTATCTTTCATGTCATTGGCTATCATTTTCACAAAGTGCATTCAATATCTACTCAGTGTTGCAGACGAAACTTTTTGTATGCCTTGAATATCATTTTGTAATCCCGAAGTATGTATAAAGGTCAGTGAACGATAAGAAGTTTCCTTCATCTTAATTAAAACAAAACTTCCTTGGCAAGGACATAGAGTGTGCCGGGGTTATTTACACTCAAATTCAAGGTTGTATAGGGTGAATTTGCGTCGCTGACACCTAAAATCAACTTCAAGATGTTGGGAAAAGTACGCAAGAAAATATTTGGTATAGTTATTATATATATTATAATTGTATGATAGATATATTTTATGTAAATTTAATACATTTGATGACCAAAAGGAGAAAACTAAATAAATAATGTACTTTAAAATAATAGAATATTTGAATTATTTTTTACCAATCAAGGATTATTATAGTGATTGGAGAGTATCCGAATCAATCTACATACAATGTGAGGATTCCTTTAAAAACGAGAGATGGAGAAAGACAATCCTCAGCTGGGCATCTCTGATGTGTAACTTTAAACTTCAGCAATAAATCACCATCGATTGATCCTCAACTACATCGTGAGTCTCTAGTCTGTCCAAACAGACTAGATGTCAGACAATGATGGCGGCACCTTGCATGCACGGGTTCATGTGGGCTCTCTCGTTATTCCTCGTTTGTCTGCGTTTTGTACCTTCTGGAGCCTTTCCAGCCTTGTCAATATTAGTGGTTATTGTTCCCCTCATGGAATGATTAACATTACCGATACCTTTTTTGTGAAAACTACATGGACTAGCGTAGCTCCAAATTCGGGCCTGGCACTTGAACGCTCACTACCCGGTCACTCCATGCTGACATGCAACCAACAACGACATTCGAAGATGCCAACATCATCAACCTCATTATGTTCATACCAGATTATTATCTGTATATTGTTGGCCGGGGATATAGCCCAAAATCCAGGACCACCGGTACCAAAGTGTGTTTGCGGTGAGTGCAATAAATCTGTCAGAAACAACCAAAAGGGAATCTGCTTTGACGATTGCAACAGGTGGTTTCATCTGTCCTGCATAAACATGGCGACCGATGACTACAACCAACTTGGACAATCGGATGTGAATTGGTTCTGTCATAAATGTACCTTACCGCAATTTGCAGACTCCTTTTTCGATCACAATTCGTCGATGAGTAACTGGCAAAAGAGAATAATTTACGAGGTCAACATTGGTAAGAAATACACATAGTTACTAAAACATTTTTGGATTTGCCTGAAAGTAGAATACAGTTTTGTGTCAATACTGTTCCGATTATGATAATCATAATCGAAACAGTTATTGACACAAAGCTAAAAATGCAGTCATTTCCTTCAATTTTCGGTAAGAAAGTTTAAAAGATGGCCATGGTGAAGAGAATCGTTCGATACATATTGTCAAAATGTGTCTTCCTATTTGAGGTCTAAGGTGCGTCACATTTGTCGAGGATTTTGTCAATACAAAGTTATGCTGTTTTGGCGGCTTTGGATTTTGAATGTTGCAAATCTTGTTTGGTTTACTTGCGTACAATAGTGTCCTCTGCTGGTCGTTCCAACGACTCCAGACAACATTGAAGCCCGATCCGAAGCTCCTAAATAAATAGTTGTACATCAGGGACGTCATCAATACAACAGCAAAAGCCATGCATAGTTAAATTGTTTATGGCTCAATAAATAAATCTGACAATAGACATAAAAACGCAAAGAACTTGAAATTATTTGAACATACTTTTCTTCAATTGTCATTAAATTTTGTTTTGTTTGATAATGTAGGTAGGTAGGTAGGTAGATATTGAAACTCATTGACATTTCAATAATTAAATATACGACTTCCTACAAACGTTGATCGGAATATGTGAGCTCATCTTTCCATCTTTCCATCTTTCGATAATGTATCGGCTAGATTTGTTTTCTCTGAAACTTTTTTAAAATCACTGTAGTAGAAGGACTTACCAACACTTATTTATTGATTTATATGTTCCTTTTAAGGCATTGTAGGGGATAATTTGAGACATCTGCTGAATCTATTGGTAGTTGGTGGATTATGCGTCACTTGTGTTGTTATCAGAGTACAAACTGAAAAAGGTAAGTTCCTCAAAGTATCTTGACCAATTTATTTTCCGCGTATAAAGCAATGGATTGAAGGATAAAACAAACCAGTCACATCCAAGTTGTGGTAATTGTTAAAAAATCAGCGGCGATACGCTTTTATTGTAGCCTTTAATAAAATAAATTAAAACACCTGAAAAGTCAAACAATGTGTATTTATTCTATAATAGGTTCCGATAGATTGACGCATCATTTCCCAAGCTTGCAAGGACTACTGCCGAAAAAGGACACATCTCTGATGGTATATTATTCGTCACTGCATAAGTAGCCAGCAAAATCCTGCGTTGGACTCCATTCTATTTCAATAAAAGTGCCAAGAATGAACGATTCTATCCTGTTTCACTCAAGTAAAGCATCTCCTTTCGAGGTTCAAAATCAAAGTAATTACGACTGGCATAATGATAGTCTTTTAAATGCGTCGATGAATGACGCAAAGGGTATAACTTTTTACGGGTTTGAATACATTTATATGGCATTTATCCCAATATCGATAAGTGGATTCTTCAATAACTTGTCTTTTCTTATTGTCATATTGAAAATCAAGGAAATGCAGACTAAAAGCAATATTCTTTTAGTTAATTTAGCCCTCTCAGATATGCTATGCCTAAGTTCTCTCCCAGTTTCTTACATACATGTAACTACATCTGGCGTATCTGTACCACTTTCTCTATGTTCATCATATATATCTGTAATAGCATTAACGGAGTCAAACTTTACAATTCTTCTCCTTGCCATCGAACGATATATTGCAGTTTGTCATCCTCTAAAACAATATGTTTATTTGCAGATGAGAAAAATCGTGGCCTTCATATCGATAACATGGCTGCTAAGCATTTTATTCTCAATAGGTTACATGCCTCAATGTTTGCCGCCTGAATATAATTTTTTGATCGATGACAGGATAGGCATCGTAACGAGTAACTTTATAACATCTGGTGTTATGTTCATCGGTTTGTGTGCTGTGCCGATACTATACATTTCAATTGCTAGAGAAATGACCAGAAGAAGTAAATCTTCAACTTTGCCTATATCAAATTCAATGTTGAAAGATTTAAGATGCGTTTTTAGGAATATTCTTGTGACGACCATTGTGTATTTTATTGGTGTTTCCCCATTTACTATCATTCTGGTTTTTAAGAGTTCAATATATTTAATTGGTTTTAACAGGGTTTACACTTCCCGTTTAGTTTTCAAATACGTAAATCTGTCTTCAATGTGTTTGTATTTTATTCAAAGTTCAATTAACCCCTTTATTTATTTACTGTGCAACTCAAAGTATAGAAAAGCTGCTAAAAAAGTTTACTGTCCATGTGATTGTAAAACCCCGAGACCAAATGTTGAAACTTCAGTTGCTACAACTAATCTGTAGAAAAAACCAACGGTATCTAATCACTAGAATATTATTTAAAGGCAAGAAAAATCGAAGAATGTACCGATAGTGTGTCATTGTCCCTGTTACTCAAACGCCACGACTGTACGAACGAGTAGTAGTAGTTATTTAGTACTAGAAGTTATTTTATTGTAAGTGTCCTATGTGCACTCATGTTGTACAACAATACATGTATGTATACTCAGAGTAATGTTGTCACATCCAACCCCTTGGGCTTATAAGACACCAAAGTACAACATTTCGTAATAAAAATAAATAAAACCTTGGTAAAAAAATTCGTTGGCAAGGACATTGAGTGTGCCGGCGTTATTGATGGTTGTATTCAAGGTTGTAAAGAGTGAATTTGCGTCACTGACACCTAATTCCAACTTCAAGACGCTGGGAAAAGTACGCAAGAAAATATATGGCATAGTTATTATTTATTATGATTATATAATAGATAAATATTATGTAAATTTAATACATTTTGATGCCAAATAGGAGATGATTTAATCTTTTCTTTAGAATGATAGAATATTTGAATTACTTTAACCAAACAAGGCTTATAGTGATTAGAGAGTACCAATTCAATCTATACACAATGTGAGGATTCCTTTGAAACAGAGAGAAACAAAGATAATCCTCAGCTGGGCATCTCTAATGTGTACCTTTACACTGCAGCAATAAATCACCATCGATTGATCTTCAACTACTTTGTCAGTCTATATTCTGTGCAAGGCCTCTACGTACAACTCAGCCTTTGGTCAATCTCCCTAATGACCGACGATCACAGAGATTACATAAGTAGTCAATGATACCTAGCGTACCAGCTTTCAAGCATAGACATAAGATATGCTCGGATTAAGCTATATGCTTAACATTTTAAACAAGTTGTACAATATAGCTATATGCTTGTGAAAGTGGTATGTTAATGTCGAACTTAGAAAAAGGCGATTTTTTAGATTCCTTAGGTTTTTTCTTTTTAATGGCCATAAACAATTTACTTGACAGATAAAACACCAAAAATTAGATAGCGCAATCAACTATTCAACCCAAACAGTATATTCACTCATTGAAATTAGTGTCAACGGTTTAAAAAAGGCTGAAAACGTTATTTTCGAGAGCGATGTTTCCTTTCAGAGCACAATGTACACAGTAAACTAAGGGAGTGCCCGGGAAGGGTTTATGCATAATATGTTGACGGATTGCTATAAGATTTAGAGAGAGTATTCGACCTATTGAACTGTCGGGACTGCTTCGGCATCTCGACATCGTCTACCCAAGCGTAATTATAATGTATTGTTTAGTCAGCTTTCGATCTAGGAAAGGTTTTGGTGCCGTGAGAGGTTCTGATCGTGCGATCCTGATATTGAGTGACATTGAAATGGAATATTGGATGAAAATAACAAAAATACGTACATTTGTAGGTAGATATAGATTGGCAGTCTCTATGATCCTGAGGGTAAAAAAGACCTAAACGCTGTGATTCAGTGAGCTGCTATCTTTTTCGAACATCACGCTCCTTGAAAACCGATTAATACCACTCAACTAAGAGCATTTCTTAAACAATAGTGTGCCTTCCTTCTTCACAACATTTATGTGGTGAAGACCTGTTTTGGAGTAATTTTGGCTGACTGAACCGATCGCCAGTCAGCGGCAAGAAAGTCAAAGGAGATAATTTGAAAAAGACCATAGAGACAAAAACGTCATATCATCTAAGCCGCTGCTATCGTCCAGGGATGTCCCAAAAAGATGCGTTACATCAGTATCGTTACAAATGCTCTCACCGGACGACAAAACCGTAAAGTTTGGATGTAGTATGATCCTTTGTCTGACATTCCCAGCTGTCTTTTATACTTATGGGCATTTGTGTTGTTTTTGTGGATTTTCGAAGACCCAGTTTTATTTTCGTCCTTTCACGATGTTATTTATGTCTCTGCTTTGAATGCTGAATATGCACAGTTGTGTGGCGGTATTCAGATAATGGCTATCACCAAGCCCTCTAGTGGAACGTACCATTTATGTATACGGGAGGGCCAGGGCTTCTCCGAAAGATGTTCCCACGGTTGAACATTAAGAAATGCATTCACTGCTGTAAATGACTAAAATTGCTGCTTAAAGACAACTTGTTGCGTCAAGTTTTAATCGGCAGCCTCGCTTAGAATGATTACGCCACACGCCAAGTTCCATTTATACTTCAGTGTATATAATACGGTTAGTTATATTTTACACGATTGGAACTAATTTGGATAATTTGATTTTCATATATTTTTATTTCTCAAAAGTGTTAGGTGCTAGATAGTTGAATGTTGCAATAATACCAATTACTCATGAAAACAAATTTTGTAATGTAAAAGGAAATTTAAGCAGATGAGATTACATTAAAGATTAAATCGGTATAACTTCACCATTCAATAATCCCATATTAGTTCCAATCGTGTCATTTTTCGATATGATACCACAATTGTCTCAGAATTTTGCGCCAACTTCTGTAAAAGGTTTAAGTTCACGATTACGCACACTTTGAAAGTAAATGGTCAAACGTCCTACTTGTGATGACCGCTAGAAAAATTTGAAGTGTCAATATTAAACTGAGATAATTGCTTATATAAAACTTATTTAAGTGCTTGATATCTGGAACAAAAGTGCCCATTATTGTATTTTATGTTTTCGTTTGGGCGTTGCGTCCTTGAAGCAGTGAACTACAAGTATATTGTGTTTGCTATATGATGTTTAATGTTTTTAACGAGTCGGACGTTCAGCCGTGATAAATTCATTTACACAGGCTTACTCTAGTTCTGTGTTATTCACATTGCAGCGTACATGTACATTCCCAAATTGATTTCATATTAAAGCATAATTGTAACTTACATTCAATATCCTTCCTGTGTGACTTTATATCGAGAGTGTCCAAATCAAAAGAACCTTTGGAACTGTGTCTTCATAAAATATAAACATGTTGTCTTGTTCTGGATACACCTTGTAAGAATTAAGATACATGACCAAAAATGAAAGCTGTAGAAGCTAAATCCCTGTATCAAGACCTCATTTTACCCATGTCAGTGAGACATGGATGGGGTCGATCAGCTGATATCACAACTGTATTGAACTGAAATGAAACAGCACAATATTTACTTCGAGTATTGATTTTGGAAAGTCAGATGCTAAATGGAAATACATCTACATTACTAGCCCTATTTTTAAGTTCACCCCCAAACGTTTAGCGATTGATATGAATTGTTTTAAAAAGTGCCTTTATCAGCGTACTTTGTAATGTGTGACGTGAAATCCCTTAGTACTCGTCAACCAGTGATACCACACAAAGTTTATGACAGATGACTCAGAACAAATAACAGAGAAATAAAAAATCTATAACAGAACACTATCTTGAACACAGTAGAACAAAATTAGACATCCTAGCATCCCCAGTGAAGGAACAAACTTCAAGAAGGACAACATAGGAATACAGACAATCTATCGATTATTCCACACAATTTATCCACTGAAGACGAATTTGAGGCAAATGATTAAGAAAGTACAACATTCAGATTACAGCTTTGTCTCGCCATGGCCAACCAGTTCTGTAAACAAAACAGGGAAACGTAAAATACACCTTCAAATATACAAAACACACTAAACGCAAACAATTAAGAAATGAATAATGTGTGGAGTTGCTTTCCTTATTACATAGATCAGTCTTTAAGGGCCAATTCCTCAATTGCAACAACAAAATAGATTTATTACATTTATGGTTGACAAGTATTACATTATGGGTGATTTTTATTACATTTATGGGTACCATTTATTACAATTTTGGTTGGTGTTTTTATTATATTTATGGTTGATTTTTGTTATATTTATGGGTGATATTACATTTGTGGGTGCATTTTATTACAATTGTGGTTGATGTTACATTTATGGAGATTATTACATTTATGGAGTTTACAAATCCTCACATTTTATGTACATTGATTTTTATATTCTCCAACAACTAATAAACTTACAATCCAGAATTGGTAAAAAGTTATTCAAATATTCTCTAATGTGAAAGTATGGTATTTAATTTTCTCCCATTGGGCTTCAAATATATGAAATTTACATAATTTGTATATATTAAACAATTATCATAATAAATAATAGCTATGCCATATATTTTCTTGTGTACTTTTCCCAGCGTCTTGAAGTTGGCATTAGGTATCAATGACGCAAATTCGCATTTTACAAACAAATCGTGCATTTTCAAAAACTTCATTATGTGAATTGTAATTTCATCATCGTGTTTGTATGTATTTTTACAGATAGAGAAACAGCCAGTGCTGTGATAAAAATAAAATATCACAATGTTGCCGGTAGTAAAGTTTTGAAAATAATGCCGAAGGTGATTCACCAGTCATCACTCTGATTCTGTAACACCTTCAACTTCTCATGTCCACAGCCAGACCCACTGCCAACGAAATCTACAGACGTGTCAACCGAATCATCCATACACCATCGACGAGCTCGGTTGATCACGAGCCTGAGTCCGCGGCCATAGTTTATCGCCACGAGCTGTGTAGACCCCGCTAAGCTGTGTTGCTTCTGCTCGACATACACGAAGATAAGGTACCAATTTGAAAGATCCTCCCATCAAAAATAAGGCTTTTTGGAAAGAGCTATCGAGCAAACCTATCGAACGGAATCACAATTATTTGGCTTACTCCTATGAACGCGAATTTCTAAACCTCAAGGGATATTTTTCAGCTACGACAGATCACAATAACAACATGGGCAACAACAGAAATAGCTGCCCATTTTACGAGGGGTTTGCTCATTCTGTCCGTCCTCTCACTCTATATTTGAATGTCAAAGCATTCTAACGTAGGAAGGGCAGGGTGACTCGCCTCTGGCAGTATCACTGGATGGCACAGCCGGGGTGATCAACGCGAATCAAGGATGAAAGAAAAAAACGTCCGCGTCGACTCATTTCTTGTCACATTTTTGGAAGGCCTTGGTGTTGCTTAACCTTGTTCATTATTTGCCCTATTGTTGTTGGGAATCAGTTGGCCAGGCGATCACAATAGGTGCCTGATGAGTTACAATGTCCTTGCAAACTCTTCGGTAAGTAACGTTGGCAGTGGACACACTCACTTCTAATCCGTCGGCTTCAGAGCATTCTGGATTACCAATGACCCAAAGAGTTATAAGCAATCTCTTACTTAGGTCAACGGACGGTCTTCCTCTGCGGTGTTGTGATGGACAGTTGGTTGCTAGCGAACGTTGCACGATATCAAAAGTTTCCCGATGCAGACGGAAATGTCGCTTGAAATCGTCCAGGGGATATCGAGAAACAACATTTTCGGCATAACCGCTAATTTTCACTCTCGCCTTCCTTTCCTTTGAACGATACAACAAGAACAAACTGTCATCATCATCATCATCATCTTCTTCTTCTTCTTCGGAAAACAAAAAAAAGCCTGAAAATTAAAAATTTCCCGCACACTACGAAACTGGAAATAAGCGGCGGCGCTGAGGGCAGCCATGACATATAAATATGATCGTGCTATTCCGTTTTGTTTACAGCCTTGCTTTAATCAATGACGTCATGGTGGTCACAATCAGGATTGGCCAAGTCGAACGCTCCCCTGGTTCCATCAATCGCATCTATGAGGATCCTATACGAATAGGCCTATATCGCTATTCTACATGCGCTCTTGTAAGCATAGAGGGCGACTTTTCGCTGTATCAGCTAAAACTGCCTGATCTGTACATCAATGAGCCTGTGCGCTTGATTGACGCATTCTATTGACATCGTTGCTGAGCTTGTGTTTGAAATTTACGGAACACAGAATTAGTATGTGCACAAATTCTTTGCGATGCGGGTACATGTTTGTTCTTTATTTCGGATCTTATTCTTATTAAACTGTTCTATGCTTCAAACTTTTCTATGTTTTACCTAATTGATCTGAGTATCTCGTTTGCTAACACGTCCATTTGCCGCATAGATAATATAATGTTCATTATTAAGCTTTTCTGACAGTTTTTTGTGTGCGTATATGAATTTATGGCAATACACACCACACAATATCCCTACACGAAACGTCTACTAAATCTCATCATTACCATTTCCCTAACAATTTGTGAAGTGTGTATACCAAACCAGGGCGCTGTGAAACATGAGTTATCAACGGATCAATGAGCCACTGTCATGGTTGACTTCGCTTCTTAGACATCTCCAGAGTAGTAGCTCCATACATAATTAATGATTTGATCAGCACTTTGAATTTGATCAGTATTGAATTGACTTAAGTAGAAATCGTATGTAGTTGGAACAATAACACTGTCTCATAAAACAGCTGTTGTCTGTAAAAACCGATTACTTTGAGGAAAATTAAGAAGGTGAACAGATATGGGATTTTAATACATATGTTGTTATTTTAACGACAAGAATGAATAGCAGCTTTCATGCATAATTAACGAACTAATCAGCACAAGAAACACGTAGAAATATAGCTTCAGTAAAGAGTCGTTACCTTTTCTGATGAAGTAACGGTATTATTTGTTGATAACTTGATGTGCCTCTTCAAAGAAAGTGACTCGTTTATTTAAGACGAAATCCAAGTTCTGAACTTCGAGAACTAAATAAAACTCATGGCCGATGTGGATGATATGGACCGGCTTAACCTTTTCGAGATGATGTTGTTCGTGTTGCAATATAAACCATGAACTGCCTGACCTGTAAATTAATGAGCCTGTGCGCTTGATTGATGCATTCTATTGACATCGTTGCTAAACTTGTGTTTGAAATCTACAGAACCCAGAGAATTAGTATGTGCACAAATTCTTTGCGATGAGGGTACATGTTTGTTCTTTATTTCGGATCTTATCTTATTAAACTGTTCTATGCTTCAAACTTTTCTATGTTTTACCTAATTGATCTGAGTATCTCGTTTGCTAACACTTCCTTTGGCCGCACAGATAATATTATGTTCATTAAGCTTTTCTGACAGTTTTTTGTGTGCGTATATGAATTTATGGCAATACACACCACACAATATCCCTACACGAAACGTCTACTAAATCTCATCATTACCATTTCCCTAACAATTTGTGAAGTGTGTATACCAAACCAAGGCACTATGAAATATGAGTTATCAACGGATCAATGAGCCACTGTCATGGTTGACTTCGCTTCTTAGACATCTCCAGAGTAGTAGCTCCATACATAATTAATGATTTGATCAGCACTTTGAATTTGATCAGTATTGAATTGACTTAAGTAGAAATCGTATGTAGTTGGAACAATAACACTGTCTCATAAACAGTTGTCGTCTATAAAAACCGATGACTTTGAGGAAAATTAAGAAGGTGAACAGATATGGGATTTTAATACATATGTTGTTATTTTAACGACAAGAATGAATAGCAGCTTTCATGCATAATTAACGAACTAATCAGCACAAGAAACACGTAGAAATATAGCTTCAGTAAAGAGTCGTTACCTTTTCTGATGAAGTAACGGTATTATTTGTTGATAACTTGATGTGCCTCTTCAAAGAAAGTGACTCGTTTATTTAAGACGAAATCCAAGTTCTGAACTTCGAGAACTAAATAAAACTCATGGCCGATGTGGATGATATGGACCGGCTTAACCTTTTCGAGATGATGTTGTTCGTGTTGCAATATAAACCATGAACTGCCTGACCTGTAAATTAATGAGCCTGTGCGCTTGATTGATGCATTCTATTGACATCGTTGCTAAACTTGTGTTTGAAATCTACAGAACCCAGAGAATTAGTATGTGCACAAATTCTTTGCGATGAGGGTACATGTTTGTTCTTTATTTCGGATCTTATTAAACTGTTCTATGCTTCAAACTTTTCTATGTTTACCTAATTGATCTGATTACTCATTTCCTAACACGCCCATTTGCCGCACAGATAATATTATGTTCATTAAGCTTTTCTGACAGTTTTTTGTGTGCGTATATGAATTTATGGCAATACACACCACACAATATCCCTACACGAAACGTCTACTAAATCTCATCATTACCATTTCCCTAACAATTTGTGAAGTGTGTATACCAAACCAAGGCACTATGAAATATGAGTTATCAACGGATCAATGAGCCACTGTCATGGTTGACTTCGCTTCTTAGACATCTCCAGAGTAGTAGCTCCATACATAATTAATGATTTGATCAGCACTTTGAATTTGATCAGTATTGAATTGACTTAAGTAGAAATCGTATGTAGTTGGAACAATAACACTGTCTCATAAAACAGTTGTCGTCTATAAAAACCGATTACTTTGAGAAAAATTAAGAAGGAGAACAGATATGGGATTTTAATACATATGTTGTTATTTTAACGACAAGAATGAATAGCAGCTACCATGCATAATTAACGAACTAATCAGCACAAGAACACGTAGTAATGTAGCTTCAGTAAAGAGCCGTGAGTAGAAACACTGACACTCAGCGATAGATATAATCAATCCGATGCTCAAAATTTTAATTAATGCAAGACCTGGTAACGTAAAAGCGATGGAACTCATACTTGATCAACACTGTCATGTCCATCCAATTAGCCGCTTTCCGTGCAAACCGATAGCAGTAACGAGGGCGTAAGCATTTAGCACAGGCTTTGCCTGTGTCGGGTGTGCGCCCAATACTTTATCCTCGCTGTCTCTGCATTGTATTCCATACGTTAACTGCCTTCACTCACCCCCTCTATCCATTTGTTCTACTGATCACCAGCCCGGGGGGGGTCTTATTGCCCTGACCAAATAGCTCGTTAGCAGCTCAAAAGGGTCCGTCTAGGTGGATACTGATCGATGGTCCTCGAACAGAAATTAACAATCAATTATTGACGCAAAGGATACACACTCCCACTTTTAGTTACCTATGACAGCGGAAATTACTTTCTTACAAAACAAAAAGAGACAAAGCTGATATTGCAAAGTTCAATACATTAATACTTCAGCGCTAAAAACTCTAAAAATAATACACGTTAACGATATTGTAGCTTGTATCTCCGTTCATCTCATGTTTATTAAGTACTTCCACCAATTCTTCCTGTCATTCAAATGCTCTTTGTCTCCATATTAAGCTTCTCTGCTGGTTGTCACTCCAACTTAGCTTTAGTGAAAAAAAATTGTACCACCGTCAGCGTTACCGCTCGTCCAATCAAAACAACGTGTTGACATGACTGACACACTCGTATAATCTACCTCATAATTAATACCAATTCTGGCAGCACCACTAATAGTCAACACATCTAGGCGTCAGCAACGCGTAAAAGAACCAGTATGCCAACACGGCGTCCACTGCTTAATTACCGACAATAATTTTAGGATCAGAAGATCTCAAGACGCTCCAAAATTGTAAGTAAATATCGGTTAACTTTGTTCTGAGCCTACTGTTAAGATTTAGTAGTTGTCGAAAGAGGATAGCAATACTTATGTCCCGTAAGTACTCTTTATCTTATTACTGAGGTGGTCTTCAGAGTATAAAACTGATCTCTTGAGCATATCCATTTCCAAGTCATTTTTCTCGATATCAATATGTATCACTTTCTTAATTTCTCTGGATTTGTAAGCATATTTCCGCATTCCTTATAGGTGATATTTTAGCATAGAAACAAGTGGTGCAGCATACAAACATTACGTGTAAGGTGACCTGGTGGTGCTTTGTCCTTCGGATTTGTTTCTATGGCTTATCTATCTATTTTTATATTATTTCCACTATATAACATTCGGTTGTATGGAAGTCATGGGCTCTTTTAATCAGCCTCGTCAATATTATCAATCGTCAATATTAAGTTAAATTGAAAGCATAACATATTCCGTTCCTGTTTCTAATTCATTCATTCGCTGGTCGAGGAACTCTTCCTTACTGCATGCGATTGAACAGTATACGATGGTGTCATTTTATCTTGTGTGCACAACCAGGGGCCAAGTGCTTAAAAGCAGGAATCTTGTGTTTGCAGCGATTGCAAGATGCATTGTGCAAACCCGACTATTCTTTCACTTTCACTTTGTTTCTTGGTTCAAAAAGTCTAAAATATTGTGATTTACCTAAAAACATTTAAAGTGATACAAACAAAAATAAAAAATTTGACTCCAAGCAAGATAAAACTCAAACGTTGACAACAACTGATGAAACCTAATCGAGTGAAGAAAACGTTATTCTTGAGCTTAGCATGTAGAAATCTGACAACGCTTTGAAGTGTGATAAATTCCATACTCCTGATAAAGAATATATTCCAAATGTTTGAAGCGCAGTATACAAACTTGAACGACCTTTGTCCAGTTGCTGTCTTAAAATTTGGAACATACATCATCATTTCTAGAACTTTGAGTATTTAAATGATACCTTTCAGCACTAAGATAATTATCGTAAATAATCCGGTACAAAACCATTCAGTATTTCCAATTTCTGAATCGCAACAAAATAATCAATATTTTAGAACACCAAACAAACAAACAAAGAAACCAACAAACAAACAAACAAACAAACAAACAAACAAACAAACAGACAAAAAATTAATGGTTGAGTGTTTGCAATTTTGCCATATTTTTGTAATATTCTCATTTAAATCGAAATACCAAGGTATTACCTACACCATAAATGTCAGTGTATCTATGGTGCAGGTATATGGCTGAACGAATGTGAACGCTTTGCGTGTAGTAGTATTTGATGAATCATATACTTAGAGCTCTACCTGAGTATGCCAAGTCGTCCTGTCTTTGGACATATCAACTTGCAAAATATTCTGAAATTAAATAAATCACAAGGGCGGACCTGTTTCATACCGGGTTTTGGCTAATATTTTTACATTGATAAAATTTATCATACATGCTATGCCTGTATCGCCATTCTCCTATTGTAAAGACTGTACTGATATGAACCCGTATTTTAACTAGTTAAAATACGAATTATATTTTCACTGTAACCGAACTACTTACAGCTACGCGTACGCGTGACCTTCGCTGGTATGTTCATATACATGTAAAACAGCTGAGCGAATAAGACTTGTGACACTCCGAAACGTCATTGTGATTATGGTCAAAATTTGTTGTTTGCAGTCAGTTCACGGGCATTGCACGTAGGTACAAGTACAGTTGTACCAAAAACATACAAACGAACGCATTGAAAATTTGTATGTTTTGCCGACACCTGTCATGATCGTTCACGGCTGGTCCCATGGGCCATACGGTGCAGTGTTTTCATGTCGTCTACGCTGCTGAACTTCGGAAGATTACGGTCCCGGCTGACAGTGCATCATGATAGAACCGCTATACGACAAGTTTCCTGTTGATGAGTTAAGTATCTAGGTGGTGAATTACATCGTTTACAGCCATAAATGAGCCACAAAAACCCAACCGCCCTGAAAATCATGCTAGCGACAGACGAGGTGCACATATCGATTTGTACCTGTAAGTGAGATTCGCAGGACATGACCGTGTCCGGTGCGGGTTTCGGTTACAATGTAAGATACTAGGGAAAGTCAAACTTTCGGTTAGGTTGTTAAAGAAGTTTTGTTGTATTTAGGCAAGGAAGTAACTAAATATACGAGCAGGCGATGTAAATACCTTTGAAATGTTTTTATTCGTAACGCAACAAAATCAAAGGCAAATGATCTAATACGTTACGATGCTACAGCTTACAGTGTACTCACTTCACCTTTTTTCTAATCCGCTCAAATTCCTTTCTAACATGGTAAATTCGGCATATTTACGTCTGAGGACATGTATAATTCTTGACGATAAACTGATTGGTACGGCTATTAAATCCCCTGTGCATTCATAGGTGTCGTAGAAAGCTGCTTGCTCTACCTCTATGCTCTCAGCTGTTCATACTCGTTTGAGTTTGAAATCGAACGCTGGTGCGGCGCGAGTATTTTGACCCGATTTTGGTCGGGCCTCAAAAACTTTCCGAAGGGATGAGATTATGTTTCAAAACACGAAAACACACTCATTTTATACACTCCAGGCTACATTTTACTTCCACTGCCATTTTAAGCTCGAAATCAATCTTCTTCAAATTGCAAAAACCTGTGTCGAGATCTTAATGGATAAATTTTGGGCTTAAAGATGTGCCATAAAACCTCCCCTGAGGTGGAATGGCCAAACAGCGGCACACTGATGGTAGCTTGCAGGTTTGATATAGATCCGAGTCGTCGAGAGTTCACAGTCAGTGTTTAGGTCATGGGACGTCCCAAAAGTCCTTAATAAATACTGAAGAGTGATCTCGAAAGTTTAACTGCAAAATCTCTCCATCCCATATTTGTGCTAAATATAGCTTAATCCGAACAACATGGGAGAAATCTAGAATATCTGTTTATATGCTAATTACTGCCAGTAAAGTATCTTCACTTGTAGTAAACATGACGTCCTGTATTTGTACTAAAAAGAGTTTAAACCAGACAACAAGGAAGAATTCTATGATTTCTATTGATGTGCCAATTAATATTCTAAAATATCTTCACTTATAGTAAACATGACATTTTGTAATGTTCTAAACAGGATCGATTGAATTCAAGCTCATAAAGGAGAACGACCCTAACCACATGACCTTCAGAATGTTCTAGGCTGAGTAAACTAAGGTCATTGGTAGAGGAGAATGACCTACATAACATGACACCTATCACTTGTCCCTTATTAATATTATTCCGCACTTTGGCTGTTTTGCCACTGTTGACTTTGGTTTGTACACAATAGAAGCCACCATGATACATAATTAATGAAATACTCAGCATATTGAAAACTTATTAAATTGACTTAAGTAGAACATGGTTAGCATTTAGAACAATGATACTGTCACTCAGCATATGCATGACTAATCTAGTGTTGCAAATTCAACCAATTCAATAATTGATGATGTGAAATCAATATTATCATAGGTGATCAAAATGTACAGTTCGTTCAATTGGTTGTTGTCTAAGAACATAAACTTCTTTTAGGGAAATTAATGGTGCAGCCCGAAGAAGTGGAGCTTAATTACGGTTGTCAACGATAGAACTGTCAAAAGCAACTGATAGGCCTTCAAATGTTTCTAATACTGGCTCATATTGATTATCAGTTTACCGAAATAAATTATCATTCGAATCTACTTCAATTTTCATGTAAAGTACAGCGTGGAACTACATGGCCACCATTCCTTGTATATTTCTGTCAAGAGATACATTCTCTACAAATTTAAGTGAGAAACCTGTCGCAGCTCTACACGATAATGTGTTACAATCGTATGTTACTTTAACGATTACTGTAAAGAGTACATTAAACCAAACTCCAGTTCATTTGCCTGTGATGGTTACTGCAACTCTGCCATTTGTAAACATATGTGTGTCACGTGATATAAAGTGGTATTTTTAACTTGGCATCAGTGCTCAATTTAGAAATTAGAAAGTAGATTTCTCTATTGCGAGCATGTTGCTATGCGATATTTTAGGGGCTGTGATATAAGCCACGTGAACTACAGGGCTACCCTGTGTTCTTACTCTGATATTAAAAATGAGAACATCAAGAAGATTATAAAATGTTTGATCTCACAATATTGCATATATTACCTACAATTCGTATAGCTCTGTAAATTGAGATTTACTTGTTCACTACTTTTTAGGTAAATATAATGTTCTTAAACATTTCACTTGTTTTATTCTTTCTTAAACCTGTTCTAAAATGCCTTGTAAATTTTCATCAAACTTCTTTGCTAGTTGACGGCCCCTCTGGGCGCTATGTACCCATTGAACGATAGCAGGCATGAGTTCTCGTCCAATTAGAACGACTCATTAGCACTACTGATACAAGATAACTTTATAAAAACTGTGAATGGTTTAACAAGTTGTAAACTATTTTTAATGTCGTTGACTTCAAATCATTGCACAGAAAATTTCAAACTCACATCGGACAGCTTAATCGATATGATTAAGCGACAACATTTACAATTACAAAACCAAACCAAAGCTGATTTCGAAAAGTGAAATAATTAATACCAGGGGTTTTGAAGTAAATTTATACACGTTTACGATATACTCCTTATGATATCCGTTTATCAGATTTATCATACAGTTCTTAAGTCGATTCTGCCTGCATTTAAAGTGCTCTCTGTCTCCATATTAAGCTTCTCTCGCTATTTGAGACTTCCATTTAGCTTTAGTAAAACATTGTAACACCATCAGCGTTAGCTCTCGTCCAATCAAAACAACACATTTGCATGACTGACACTCGTATAATTTTTCTCAAAATAACCCACCGCTTCTATGTTTAATACAGGTTCTGGCATCAAAACTTATTAGCAACACATCTTCGCGCCGACGACGCGCAAAACTACCATTGTGCCGATACAGATCGTCCACTTCTAAATTACCAGCAGCACATCTCGAGGCGCTCTAAAATTGTCACTAACCATCTTGGTAGAGTTTATTCTGAACCTGCAGGTAAGATTTAATGGTTGCTGAAAGAAGGAAGCAATGCTTTTGTCCCTTTAGTAATATTTATCTCATTTTGAAGATGTTCTTGTTGACAATATAAAACTGTTCAATCTAATATAAATTCCTTTTGAAATTTAGATATTATATTGTTAATCTCTCTGGATTTACAAGCATGCTTTACTCATACCTTACAAAGGACATTTTAGGATAGAAACAAGTGGTGCAGCGTGTCAGGCTAGCTGTCGATGTTTTCTCCCTTCGATTTTTCTATGACATATCCATCTATTATTATAATTAAGCCATCACATTTGGTTTTATCAAAGTTTCGGTCTCTCTTGATCAGCCTCTTCAATATTAAATCAAGGTTAAATTGTAAGCATAACATATCCGTTCCTGATTCTAATGCATTCATTCGCTGGTCGAAGAACCCTTCTATGATGCATTCGACTGAACAGTAGGCCTATACTATGGTGTCCTTTTTCTTGTGTGCACACCCAGGGGCTGAAGTCGAAATATATTGTGTTTGCTGCAATTACAAACAGCGTTGTCATTGTTTCACTTTCACTTGGTGGATTTCTTGATTTTAAATGTCTAAAATATTGTAATTCGGATCAGAACCCTCAACGTGCACAGATAAAAAAAATAGAAAATTTGACACCAGTCAAGATAAAATACCAGAGTTGACAATAGCTGATGAAAGCTAATCGAGTGAAGTAATTTTATTCTTAGGCTTAGCATGTAGAAATCTTACCACGCTTTGAAGTATGATAAACCTTCCGTATTCCTGGTCGATGAAGGAATATTATTCAAATGTTTGAAGCGCGGTATACAAAGTTGAATCACCGTCTCCAGTTGTTGTCTTACAAGTTGTAACATACATCATCATTTCTAGAACTTTCACTATTTAAATGATACCTCTCAGCAACATAAGAAAATTGCAGTACATAACCAGGTGCAAATCCATTCAGTATTGCAAATTTCTGAATCGCAACGAAATAAATAATATCTGAGAATAACAAACAAACAGTTAACATGTTTACGGCCAATGAATTCAAACTTAGAACTAGGCATGAAAAACAGAACATTTGAAATTATTTTCACTTACTTGTCTTCAAAGGTGATTCGATTTGATTCTCTTTGACAGTGCAAGCCTAGGACTTTTTTCCAGACGACGTCTCGAAATAAGCGATGAAATAGGTAAAAATCGACCCTACTTGTTTTTCGCTGTGCCAATAGAAAGTTGGTTGCTAAAGAATGATGGTAACCCTATGTTTAAAAACGCGATAAACTCGGCGACAATTTTTACAATAAAATTATTAAAACTATTTACCGAATTAATTATCAGAATGAAATAAAATTTACAATGCTAAATGAAATTAAGTGTAAGAGATGAGACCAAACAAAACTCCTAAGTTGGTCTCCGGAGAGTAGAATCTAGAGGGCCACACTGATGGATAAGGAAGTCCTTTTGCTTGCAGGCTAGATGTAAATCCGAGTCGTACAGAGTTCACATTAAGGTAGTATGCACCTCGAAAGTGAAAGATTTAAACTTTTGCTCTAAATTTCCTCGAGAATCTTTCAATCATTCTCTTTCAAAATCGAGAATAAAAGTAGGGGGTCACCATGCAAATTTTGGTACTAGAGAAACAAATTACCAAAGATTTACCAATATTAGAAATTCAAAATGGCCGCCATCCCTGTGTTAACTCTATGGAGAAAAATAAAAAATTTCGAATTTTGAAAAACTAAGCCGGTGAAAAGTTTTCTTTCACCAAGAGCTTTAAAATGAACCCCCACATGTGGTATATCAGAAGAGAATTTTAAAAGTTTGAGAGTCCGAATGTCTGTCCCCGAGGTGCGTTCTACCTTAAGTGCGAAGGTCATGAAAAGTCTCAAAGGTTTTGAATAAACACTGAAGTGATCCGAAAGTCTAAATGATAATCCTACCGTCCTGTAATCGTTCTAAAATGAGCTTAATCAAGAAAACGCGGGAGAATTCTATAATTTCTATTGATATGCTAATTACTGTTCTAAAATATCTTTACTTATAGTGAACATGACTTTCTAAAAAATTGTTAACATGACTAATTGAATTCAAGGTCATGGAGGAGGTGGACTTTAAAGCTTCAGAATGTTCTATACTGACTCAACTCATCAGTTTATGGATTGGGAGAATGACCTATATAAAACATATTTTGTTGATTTTATTCCGCTGTTTTGCCGTTCCACTTCAATGGAGGGTTAAGTTTCTCTTTCAGAGCGAACAATTTAAATATTAAGATGTCGACACATGTTTTCACAATTTGACGGACATTTTGGCTCTTAATTGTGCATCGCCTGCAAACTAACAGTTTGGTACGTCACGAGAGCGAAGGTTTTTGCGGTCTTTGAGCGGCTATATGGTGCGGGTAAAAGACAATGTAGCCGTGTAGATCAACAATGACATATAATATAACGTGTGGTAGCACGCTATAATGATTATTGGAACGCAAGCTTTCAAAGATGTGGTCTCCTTCCTCTTTAATCCTCTCCTTCAACCCATTCATCTGCGGAATGAGACTACACATCTTTGAAAGCTCATGCTCTATTAATCATCCAATTGAATGGAATAGAGGCGATTTCGGCTGAAATGTAGTTTTTTTCTTGCTCGGTCCGCATTGAGCAGAATGTCACCAGTTTTGCCTATCGACCTGAGCAGGGCTGTTGTGGGAGGCAGTACACAGCATATATAGAATAGAAAACAGAAAGCCAAGAGAAATGTTGAGTTCTAACGTTGAATTCAGAATAGATGGTGAATATGTAAAATTGAAAATAGAATTAGTTTTAAAATTGCATTCAAAATAGAAAACAGCAAAATAGAAAGTAATAATTTTCGCATGGATTGGACACTACACGTATATACGTAGTTTGCTCCACAATTGTGATCGTGCTTTATTTAGATTGCGCAGGCGTTCTCGTTTTTTTTAACGTCTTCACTTCCATTCCCATGGTTCAGAATATGTTGTCACTCTGTTCAGTATGCATGATATAGTACTAACCGACGGCTTTTGTACTCCTTGGCTGAAAGTATTGTCTACTTCTCACTTCACTGCATCAATTTTAGGTGTCAGGTTTCCAGCAGGTGCAGCATTGAAAGGGGCACCTTGATCAAACCGTCAATATGTATTCAGTGCTTTCTTCCTTGTATTAAGTAACTAGAAGAAGAGAGTAAATATATCAAAATAAGAATAACACACGATAGCGAGGGCAATATCACACACATACACACATTATATACAATATATATATATATATATATATATATATATATATATATGTGTGTGTGTGTGTGTGTGTGTGTGTGTGTGTATGTTGGTGTATGTTGGTGTAAGTCTGAGTGTGTGTTTATGTGTGTGTGTGTGTGTGTGTGTGTGTGTGTGTGTGTGTGTGTGTGTGTGTGTGTGTGTGTGTGTGTGTGTGTTTAAGACTGTTACGATGGCGAACATTCGCCAAGGCTGGAATATGTTCAAACCTGTCAATCAGGCGAATCGCTATTATACTCATTATTTGGGTTTTTTCTCTTCTAGGTCGTGACGGTTTAATGCGATATTGATGTCGTCCATCTTTGCTTTGTAACTGCCAAGGGTTGACCGCTAAGGCCGCTAAGAATATTGTGTACTTCTTACCAGTTCTAAAGTGACTGCTAAGCATCTAGAGAACAGATCCTGCTGTTGAAAGAAAAATATTTACTGGTGAACAGCTTAGAATATATTCACAAAAAAACAGTTACAGGAAGTAACAATCGCCGTTGTTTTAATTGAACTATTGTCAGCAGAGTTTATAATGATGAACTTTACAAACTTGTCCACATTTGAATTTCCAGCACACACAGGAGACAATTTTACAGACGAGCTTGTCATTTTCTGCAAAGTTATCGATTTCATTAAGTCCCCATATATGTCAATATCAATATTTGGACTATTAAACAATTCTTTCTTTGTATTTGTGATCTGTAAATCTAGGGAAATGCGAACGAAAACGGATGTTTTATTGGTAAATTTAGCTGTCTCAAATATTATTTTGCACATCTCCGGAATGATATTCAGTCTGCCACGTTATGTCCTTGGTACATTTGACAAGCTATCGCTATGCTCAAACCTTATTATTTTGATCACCTCACTTGAATCAAACTTTACGATTCTGTTGATTGCATTTGAACGATACATTGCAGTGTGCCATCCTTTTAAAGCACATATATATTTGAAGACGCCTAAATTCGTTATCAGCATCTCGGTAACCTGGTTGCTGAGCGCACTTTTTACATTCGGAATGGACCATGATTGCTTTCCATATTATACACCTTTTTCTCTTCATTGGATTACAATGTTTGCTATATCGATCATTGTTTTTATCAATATTACTTTTGTGCCTATATTGTACATCTTAATTGCAAAGGAGTTATTTGGAAGAAGAAAGTTGTCCACTTTGCCTAGAGCAAAGTCACTTGTAAAAGATTCAAAACGAGTATTTCGGACTGTTTTCGTTACGTCGGTTGTTTATTTTATCTGTATTTTTCCATTTACAATGGTAGTAATTGTCGTGGCAATAATATCCATAGTCAGAAATGTCAGTCTCACAATCCTAGTGTTTACTACATGTAACATCTATGTCGCACTATTTATTACCGGTGCCTTGGCAGCGTTTCAGTGTTCCACTATGCCTTTCATCAATTTGCTGTGCAACTCAAAGTACAGAAATGCCGCCAAAGGTGTTTGCTGTTCATGCGTTGCTCATTCTTCAAGACGACGAGAAAATTCTCCATTGCGGGTTATTAGCGGTTCAGTTTCAACAACTACCCTTTAAAAATTGTGCATGGGTCGTGAAAATAGTTAAGAAACACACAGTATCAAATCGTCAAAAACTGTGTGGTCTAGCCACATTGTTTAGGTTGCCAAAAGGAATATATAGGGGCGGGTACAAGCTGCCCAATGTCGAGCTGTTCGTCTGTCTGTTTCTCTGTCTGTCTGTTGATCGGTCGGTCCATATGAACGTTCGTCACTCCCAATATTATGTATTGTACATACATACATACATACATACATACATACATACATACATACATACATACATACATACATACATACATACATACATACATACATACATACATACATACATACATACATACATACGACAGAAAGACAAAGACAGATATCAACGTACGTAGGCACGTAGGTACCTTTCGTCACAGAGAACACACATTACCAATATTGGAGATTCAAAATGGATTATATCCCTGTGTTAGCTCAACAGGAAAAATGAATTTTCGACTTTCGAAAAAATAGGGTATACAAAATTTACTTCACACCACGAGCGTTAATATTAATCTTTACGGCACTGATACTGCTTCTGTGGATCGACGTCGTACGGCGGAAGGGCCCGTACGCCGCACGATCAAGGTCCGCAAAAGCAGTATCAGGGCCGTAAAACTTTTATCATCTACCGTATTGAATGATAAATATGTAGTTTACATAATATTCAGTATCATTTTGGAGATAGAAATGCTCGCGCTATCGAAAATTTATCGCCATTTCTGTCAATTTTTCAGAAAAGCGATGGCCGCTTCCCTTCGCGGATAGACATAAAGACGTCATTTATTTACCTGCAGAATTCTAGAACGCGCAAAGCAACATGCGCACAATTTTGACAAAGTGTATCCCAAACCTGCAGGTACGGTTCAGTAGCTGTTGAAAGAAGGAAGCAATACTTATGTGTTTAGTGTACTCTGTATCTCATTTCGAAGATGTTCTTGTTAAAAGCATAAAACTTCTCTTGACACATCTACTCCCTAGTCATTGTTCTTGAATTATCATTAATTACCCAAGTTTTCTCCGGATTTGCAAGCATGTTTTTCGCATACCATACAGGGGACATTTTAGCATAGGAAGAAGTTGTACAGCATTCAAGCAATACGTGTGAGACGCCGACTAGCTGTCGGTGTTTTGTACCTGGTATTTTTCTATAGCTTATATATCTATTTTAGTAATGATTAAGCTATCACATTTGGTTCTATGAAAGTTTTACGCTCTCTAGATCAGTCTCGTCAATATTGTCAATCGTCAATATTAAGTTAACGGATAGCCTCTTTGTTCCTGTTTCTAATTCATTCGATCGCTGGTCGAAGAACCCTTCTTTGGTGCACTCGACTGAACAGTATACGATGATGTCATTGTTCTTGTGTGCACAGTGAGTGCACATGAATTTTGTTTTTACAGCATTTGCAAGATTCCGACTATTGTTTCACTTTTACTTTGTGTTTTTTTTGTTTTTTGTTTTTAAGGGGGTAATATATTGCCATTTACATCAGAATCCTCAAAGTGCAAGATGTAGAAACAAAAATATAAAGTTTGACTGCGATCATAACGAAAGTTTACATTAAGTGAAGAAACCTAATCGAGTGACGGAAGTTTATTAGCTTAGCATGTAGAAAACTTACTACACTTAGAAGTGTTACAAACTTTCCGTATTCCTGATAGATTAAGAAGTATTATGTTTGAAGCTCGGTATACATACGTGAACGACACTTGTCCAGTTGCTGTCTTAAAAGTTGGAACATTACATCAGCATTTCTAGGACTTTTAGTAATTAAATGATACCTCTCAACAACATAAGTAAATGCTGTATATAGCCCGGTGCACAACCATTCAGTATTTTGAATTTATGACTCACAAAAAAATAATAAATATCTGATAATAGCAAACAAACAAACAAACAAACAAACAATGAATTGTTGTGTGTTTTTAATTTTGCGGTAATTTTTGTAATAATGTCATTTTATTCGAAATACGCAGACACAATCTTTACTATATATGTCAGTGTATCTATCTGATTGGAAGTTAATTCATTGAGTTTCGTGGAAATAAGAAATAAGAGAAATAAGAGAACGTTTTCTATAGTCAGGAAGCACCCGAAAGACATTTTCGAAACTGAAAATAATGTTACCATATAACACAATGCATCAACTTTCAATCAGCACCGTTTGCTTAGAGTGATCATGCCACACACCAAGGTCAATGGATACTTCAATGTAAATGACACTGCATGAAAAACTTATAATACATACGTATAAGCATAGATTGTTGCCTGTATTTTAGCTGAATATTGCACATACAGATGTATAGTAAAGCACCGATTGCTTATATGCAGGAAGCCTGTATTCATGTGGACTAATGTGAATTCACGTGTATTATTCTATAATACAGGAAACGGATTAGTGTGCATTTATTTGTATTTTGATGCAGTGTTTTAATATGATAACACAATTATCATAAACTTATATGCTGTTTTTTGAAACATTTAAGCTCAGAATCACGCACATTTTGATAGTATATACTCCAATGGCTTACCCTCATGATGACCATTTGGCATTTTGAAGTGTTGTCTAATTAACTGAGAAACGAAAGCATAAAACTCGAATCAAATATTGTTATGATTGTTTGACATCTGGACCAAAGCTGACCATTTTTGTAGTTAATGTCCGCGTTTAGACCTTGCGTCCTTGAAGCAGCTTACTGCAAGTATATTGTGTTTGCAATATATTGTTTAATTGTGTTTTTATTGACTCTAAGCCCTGATTCATACATTTGCACAGACTTTGTCTACTTTTGTGCTATTCACATTACAGTATATGTACATTCCCGACTTAACAGTCTTGTTACATTTTCTAACGTGATTTCACATTAATTAAAGCAAAGTTGTACCTTACATGCAATAACCTCCCTACAGTGTGATTTTATATCGAGAGTGACCAATCCAAATCACCTTTGCAGTTTTGTTTTGATAAAATATAAACATTTTATCCTGTTTTAGGTACACAAACATTTAAGAATTAAGATACGTAGAAAAATATGGACCCTTTAAATGCTAAATCACCGTATCAAAGGATTTTCGAAATACTGCCACTCAATAAGTCATGGCTAAAATGACGAGGTCGATAAGTTGATATCACAATTGAATGGAACGGTATTAAAACAGAACGATATTAACTAAGAGTAATAACTACATTACTGGCATTCATTTGAAGGCCACCTGTAGACGCTACGTAATTTACATGACAGAAATTGACACGGCCTGAATTAGAGTACTTGACATAAATTGTTTCGTTACATTAATACGAACTAATAAAAGGGAACTGTGGGCGGCAGAAAGACTTTGATCGCACATACACCGTGTTGATGTTCATCACTTTCGTTAAGTCATTCTTTAAGTATCTTTGTTAGGTCAGGAAAGACACATGGCAGATAATGTGAATTCATCAAAATCTAATTATTCAAATTAGGATAATTCCCCTGTAAATACTCTATTTTGTTAGTATTTTTGCGATTTGAGTCGCTTGTGTCTTTTTCAGGACACAAACTTCTCCTTAGAGTCAAATGAACGTGTTAGTCAGATTTTTTCTCCTCGATCAAAACTGGCATCAGACTTACTGTTCATCAATGGACAACTACAAGTAGCCTGAGAGGAAAATATTCTCTTGTTTATCACAAATCGAAGACTCTCAATCAATAAACGACAGCCCTTGAACATAATTTTGTATGTTCTAGTAATAGCTGACCTAGCCCTCAGTATCGTGCAGTCTCTAAGCATCATTTTCTTTCCGTTTTCATTTCGACGTGTGTTTGATTCCTAGAATAACAGTGATGATAATATAATCAGTATTACACTTATCTTTATTGCAATGAGTCTAAAATCAAAAGCGGAAGAAACACACACTCTGGAAATTTAGATATTATTTATCTTCTCAGAATGAAGATAAAACTTGACAGCAACTATGGTTTTATTTCTGTTTAGGCTACTGTCGCTACAGGGGGCCATCATGTAGAATCTAAGACAAGTGCACGAGAACTTAACATCGAATTTACTCTAACCAGACATCCAATTTATTTTAATCTCATTTGTGAATTTCCATAATGGGCGCATTTGTGCTCATACACCAATGTCGATAACTGGTTTCGCCAGGCTCGTTCATGGACGCTGGGCGCCCATTGGGTAATAACGTTATACTAGTACTGCATTGTGACCATACACGGTGCCTTTTTGTGCGATCAGCTTCTAGTACCTAAAGGCACACTGGACCCTTACGGGGAACACAGAAATGCCGGCAACAAGTGCTTCACACGACATATCGATGCGTCCAATTGCAAAGTTTGTACATGAATGGATCAGTGGAACAATTTGTAGTATTCGAAATTTTGGCTATCTGCCTAAACACATAGAAGGTGTCCCTCTTGGATGAAGTTTCACCCAATCGTTTTGCAGGACAAGAATGAAGAATAAGACGACAAACAGCCGAGGAAAAATACGGAGAAAATCATTCAATTCGTGATTACATCAGATCTGAGAACCTGCTTGATTTTATCTTTAAGGCAAATTTATGCAGATTAAACATATTTATTCTCTGCATTGCGCATGCGATTAAAGCGTGGCGCAATGACGTCATGACCAAGCAGGTAAATAGATCAGCAGCGGTGAGACAAAAGCAAATCATTGTGAACACGTTTTGTCCCGCGGCGTCCAAAAAATCTATACAAGTCGCAACTTCAGTACTTGACAATGCGATACTCAGAATCAACGTTATAGACACAACAATTGCTATATTTTGAAAGGATTGCAGGTGGCTATGTACCTTTCAATGCTGATCATAGCTACCATCGAACATGACTTTATCGATAGTATAAACTGGGTCAACACATACAACGTGCATGGGATCGTTACAAAAAAGACTGCAATACGCGTTCATAAGCCAAGTCATATCAGATAAGGCCAAGTTCACCAATAGAGCACAAGTTTTGGTTTGAAGTTCCTTGAATTATTTTACAGACCACGATAATGAACGGCAGGTTCTTTACAATACCCACATTGGCAATGGAGATCTCGATGAATAGGATACATTAAGGTGAATCAAGAAGGAGGACAAATATGGGATTCTAGTACAGATGTCGTTACTTTAACGACAAGAATAGCAACTACCATGCGTAATAGACATCAAATCAGGTCAAATAATCGTTATCATTCAAGGTAAACTGTGAAATTTACCAGGTCCAAGGAACATATAGATGATGACAAAGGCAATGGGGCCATCTTGAACCACGAAATAGTGGTGGTACCAGGTGTCCGGAATGGGTAAGCGTACCCTGCCAGCTAGCCGCACCCGTCAAGATTGACCCAAAGCGACAAATTCATTGTTATTTGGTGAATTCACCAAATTACTTTTGTGAGTCAAAATTTGGTATGCTGTCACTCATCATTTGAGAAACAGACAGGTCATACTTTGATACAACATCTCCGTATCTACCGTAGAACTTCTAAATAACGAATTAATCATCACATGAAACACGTAGTAATATAGTGTTACAGAGTTCATTGACTTTGACGTCAATTCTGCATAAAGGTTAATTATCAGGTTCAGACAGGTTCAGACTTTGTTAATTATGTGCGATGATTATACCTTATGTGAGAAATCTAGCAACTACATAGTGTTTTGGTGTTTTGTTTCTGTTTCTAGCAATTTTCTCCATTTTATTTCCACCGATTCCTCCTGCCGTTCAAATGCTCTCTGTCTCCATATTGTGTTTCTATGCTAGTTGTGACTCCCGTTTAGCTTGGGTAAAACATTACGCTGCTGCCAGCTTTAGCTCTCGTCCAATCAGTTAATTATCAGGTTCAGACAGGTTCAGACTTTGTTAATTATGTGCGATGATTATACCTTATGTGAGAAATCTAGCAACTACATAGTGTTTTGGTGTTTTGTTTCTGTTTCTAGCAATTTTCTCCATTTTATTTCCACCGATTCCTCCTGCCGTTCAAGTGCTCTCTGTCTCCATATTATGTTTTTATGCTAGTTGTGAGTCCCGTTTAGCTTGAGTAAAACATTACACTGCTGCCAGCTTTAGCTCTCGTCCAATCAGGACAACGCATTTGCATGACTGGCACACTCGGAAAATCTACTTAATAATTAATACGAGTTCTGGCATCAGCACTGAAAAGCAAAACATCTCGGCGTTGTGACGCCTAAAATAACTAGTATGCAGTCACGGGTCGTCCACTTCTAAATTACCCGCTACAATTTGAGGATCAGAAGATCTTGAGACGCTCTAAAATTGTCAGTGACGAACTTGGCAAAGTTTGTTCCGTACCTGCAGGTAAGATTTAACAGTTGTTGAAAGGAGGAAGCAATACTTATGCCCCTTAAGTACTATTTATCCTATTTCGGACATGTTCTTCTTCAGTGAAGTATAAAAACTGATCTCTTCAACATATATATCTCCAAGTGATTTTTCTTAAGATTGACATCAATCACTTTGTCAGCATCTTTGCATTTGCAAGCATATTTTTCTCATACCTTACAGGGACATTTTAGCATAGAAACAGGTGGGGCAGCATACAAATAATATAGGGTTATTCACAAAATACGGCCCTGTATGGACGAGGGCTCAGTGAGTGACGTATTGGACGAGCCGAAGGCGAGTCGAATACGTCACTCACTGAGCCCGAGTCCATACAGGGCCGATACACCTCCCTCCATTAATCGTCCGTATAAACTAATTCTATGATAAATTTTGAGGCATGAGTGGAACGCGCGCGATTGTTGAAATAAAATTGCTACAAACCCCTGAAAATTGTGCGTCGCGCGTCTCCCGTATTCGGGACTCGGGCACGTACTATACAAAATACGGAAAGTTATTGGACTGTCAAACTCCCATAGGTTACGGCAGTAGGTGTATAATAATACTTGTAAGGGTAACTGTTGGTGATTTGTCACTCGGATTTTTTTCACCGGTATTTCATATCTGTCTCTTTGCTATAATTTTTAAGCCATTGCATTTGGTTGTATCAAAGTCCTGGGCTCTCAAGATTAGCCTCGTCAATATTATCAATCATCAATATTAAGTTGAATAATAAGCATAGCATCTCCGTTCATGATTCCAATTCATTCATTCGTTGGTCGAAGAACTATTCTTTGGTGCACGCGACTGAACAGTATACACGATGGTGTCCTTTATCTTTTGTGCACAACCAGGGGTCAAACGCTCAAAGCAGGAATCTTGTGTTTGCTGCAATTGCAAGATACGTTGTCAAAATCCAACTATTGTTACACTTTCACTTTGTGGGTTTCTTGGTTTCAAGTGTGTAAGATATAGCAATTAACATCAGAACCCTCAAAGTGCATAGATGCAGAAACAAAAATACAAAATTTGACTCCTATCATAACGAAAGTTGACATTACGTGATGAAACTATTCGAGTGAAGGGAGTTTATGTTAAGCTTAGCATGTATAAATCTAACTACGGTGTGAAGTGTGACAAATTTTCCGTATTCATGATAGATGAAGGAGTATTATTTCAAATGTTTGAAGCGCGGTATACAAACGTGAACGACACTCGTCCAGTTGCCGCCTTAAAAGTTGGAACAAACGTAAGCATTTATAGAACTTTGAGTATTTAAAGAATACATCTAAGGAACAAGAAAATTGCTGTTAATGATCCGATGCAAAACCGTTCAATATTCCAAATTTCTGAATCGCTACAAAATAAGAATTATCTTTGAATAACAAACAAACAAACAAACAATAAATAGTTGAGTGTTTGCAATTTTCCCATAATTTCTGTAAAACTATCACTTTAATCAAAATACCCAGACACAATCTACACTATACGTGTCAGTGTATCTATGGTGCGGGAATGTGGCTGAACCAATGTGCACGCTATGCATGTAGTATTATATAATGCAGCATTTACTCATAGCTTAACGTGACTATCCCAGGTCACACGGCCTTCGGTCATACTAACTTCCAAATATGCTGAAATTAAATACATCACAAAAGCGGACCTGTTTTATTTTGGACTCTGGCTACATTATTTACATTGATAAAGTATATGTTCGTCCATCATGCCTTGACAATGGCAGTACACAAAAGAGATTAGTCAATCCATGACTTGTAAAGATGAAAACTGAAACCCTATGACACAGAAACTGTGCATATTCTTCAAAACTGGTGAATGTTGTCTAAGGTTGAACCTGATACTCACCCTGTCAATGTTGGCGAACATATATTCATTTTGAGCCCGGATACCTGTAAGCTAATGTACTAATTTTGTGTTGTTCACTAATGTACCAACTTTGTGTTGTTCATCGGTTGATATTTTGAAAACAATGGTAGTATATCGCAAAATGCCTCAGATAGATCCTATGGTTCCTTTGAATATGACATACACGAATCAGCTATGAAAAAAATATTTAGATTCATAACGTTCTCGATTTAAAAGGCTTGTACTTTGGTTAGCTGTTTTCCTATTTAATTAGAACTTTTTGGCAAAAAGTCACCTTTTTCAATAAAGCTGTTTACTGTACACAGTATAACTGGCACAATGATACAATAAAGTGAGTCAACATTGGTGAGATATAAACCGAGCCAGCCGAACAACTTTAGAGATGCTTGAATGCAAAACACAGTTTTACGAAAATAAATCATTCTCAAGTGAAGTCATTTGTACATTTTTTCGGAAGCAAACGGTGAAAATGATGCCCTGAACTGCATCGCCCAATAATGTCAAAATGTGTTTCAATATTGCCTAAAGTGTGTTTGATTTGTCGAGGATTTTGTCCACACAAACTTTTTTTGGACTGCTTTTGTTTTTGAATGCCATGGGTGCAAATCCTGTTCGGTTGACTTGCCAACAATTGCGTCCTCTACTGGTCTTGCCAAGGACTCATGACAACATTGAAGCCCGATCAGAAGCCCTTAAATAAGTTGTTGTGCATACGGACGCCACCAATACAACAGTCAAATGCTACGCGGAGTTAACAGGTTTACGGCCAAATGAATACAATCTTATACTATACATGAAAAAGGAAAAATACTGAGCTTGATATTATTTTAATTTAATTGTCTTCAAAGGTTTTCATATTTGGTTCTGTTGATTATGCAACTGCAGCTCGTAGCTATATCTTCAAATTCATTGAAATTTCAATTACTAAATCTGAGAGTTCCTACAAACATTTATCGAAATACTTCAGCGCATCTTTCCAATAATTGTCAATAATGAATGGGCTAGATACGTCTTTCCTCTAAAACCGTTTAAAATCCCTGTAATAGAATCTATTGATTTATATGTTCCTCCCCAGGCGTTTCAGGGGACGTTTGAGACATCTACTGAGTCCATCGGTGGAGTGAATGGTTTGCTTGTCACTGGTGCTATCAATGTACAAACTGAAAAAGGTCAGTTCTCTTTAGAGTGTTCAGGACAAGTTATCTCCTCCATGTTTAGCAATAGATATAAAGATAGGGTTTTTTAAATGTAGCAGTTGCTAAAAAATCCGTGGCGATACGGTTTTATTGCAGTCTTCATAAATAAATTCAAAAAAAAAACCAGAAATGTCAAACAGCTTTTATTTTCCACTTGGACCTCTAAATGACTTTGACCTCTTAATGACTTGCTGCGGTGTATTCGGCGGTCCTTTCACGAGCGAAGCGAGTGAAAGGACTGCCGCCGAATACACCGCAGCACTCGTGCAATTACCGCTCACCGGCCATGGGGTTCTGTCATATTACTTCAACTGGGACTGCAAAAAGCTCTTAAATTAGTGTCCGGAAAAATTATGTAGCCAGGCACACTGATCGGTAAGTAAGTCATTTAGCTTGCCATCTTGATATAGTTCCGAGTCTTGGAGAGTTCACAGTCAGTGTTTAGGTCACGGAACGTCCAAAAAGTCCTAAATACATACTGAAGAGTGATCTGCAAAATCTCTCAATCCCGTATTTGTGCTAAATTTAGCTTAATCCGAACAACATGGGAGAAATCTAGATTATCTGTTTATATGCTAATTACTGTCAGTAAAATATCTTCACTTGTAGTAAACATGACGTCCTGTATTTGTACTAAAAAGAGTTTAAACCAGACAACAAGGAAGTATTCTATGATTTCTATTGATATGCTAATTAATCTTCTAAAATATATTCACTTATAGTAAACATGAAATTTTGTAATTTTCTGAACAGGATCGATTGAATTCAAGCCCATGATGGACAATTACCCTAACCACATGACCTTCAGAATATTCTAGACTGAGAAAAACTAAGGTCTTTGGTCGAGGAGAATGACCTACATAACATGACACCTATCACTTGTCACCTGTTTGTATTGTTCCGCAGTTTGGCTGTTTTACCACTGTTGACCTCCGTTTGTACACAACAGAAGCTACCATGATACATAATTAATGAAATACTCAGCATATTGAAAACTTATTAAATTGACTCAAGTAGAACATCGTGAGCAGTCAGAACAATGATAGTCATTCAGCATACGCATGACTAATCTGGTGTTGCAAAATCAACCAATTAATTGATGATTCCATATCGATACTATCATAGGTGATCAAAACTGTACAGTTCGTTCAATTGGTTATTGTCTAAGAACACAAACTTCTTTTAGGGAAATTAATGGTGCAGCCCGCAGAAGTGGGGTTTGATTACGGGTGTCAACGATAGACCTGTCAAAAGCAACTGATATGTCTTCCAATGTTTCCAATACTGGCTCATATTGATTTTTTGTTTACCGAAATAAATTATCGTCCTAATCTACTTAAATTTTCATGTAAAGTGCAGCGTGAAATAATATGGCCACCATTCCCTGTATATTTGTGTCAAGATAAACATTCTCTACAAAATTACGTGTGAAACCTGTCGCAGCTCTACACGATATTGTGTTACAATGTGTTACTTTAACTGTGAAGAGTACATTAAACCAAAGCCCATATCATTTGCCTGTGATTGTTTCTGCAACTGTGCCAGTTGTCAACTATGTGTGTCACGTGACATAAAGCGGTATTTCAACTTGGCATCAGTGCTCAAGAATTAGAAAGTAGATTTATGTATTGCGAGCATTTTTCTATCCGATATTTTAGGGGCTGTGATATAACCCATGTGAACTATACTCGGTTATTAAAATAAGAAAATCAGGAATATGATACAATGTTTCAACTCATAATATTGCATATATTACCTTCAATTCCTATAGCTCTGAAAATTGAGATTTACTTGTACAATAATTTTTAGATAAATATTATGTTCTTAAACATTTCACTTGTTTTATTCTCTCTTAAACCTGTTTCTAAAACGCCTTGTAGATTTCCATCAACCTTCCTTGCTAGTTGACGACCCCTCTGGGCGCTATGTACCCATTGAACGATAGCAGGCATGAGTAATTGTCCAATCAGAACGACACATTAGCACTAGTGATACAATATAACCTTATAAAAACCGTGAATGGCCTAACAAGTTCTAAACTATTTTAATGCCGTTGACTTCAAATCATTGCACAGAAAATTTCCAAATTCACATCGGACAGCTTAATCGATATGATTGAGCGACAACATCCGCCACAGCCTGCTATTGACAAGATTTGGTCCTGTGCACGGCATATAGAGCAAGCTGCTTGGCAAATATTGATATGTCGTTGTAGCACAGAAATATACACTCGGGACCAAGCATTTTAAACGCAAAGCATAAATACTGAGCAGGTTCCGCTCTTAGTTGTCTATGACAACGGACAACAATTACAAAACCAAACCAAAGCTGATTTCGAAAGGTGAAATTATTAACACCACGGGTTTTGAAGTAAAGTTATACACGTTTACGATATTCTCCTTATGATGTCCGTTTATCAGATTTATCATACAGTTCGTATCTCGATTCTTCCTGCATTTCAAGTGCTCTCTGTCTCCATATTAAGCTTCTCTCGCTATTTTAGACTGCCTTTAGCATTAGCAAAACATTGTAACACCGTCAACGTTAGCTCTCATCCAATCAAAACAACACATTTGCATGACTGACACTAGTATAATTTTTCTTAAAATAACCCAACCGCTTCTATGTTTCGTATAGGTTCTGGCATCAAAACTTATAAGCAACACACCTCCGCGCCGACGACGCGCAAAACTACCATGGTACCAATGCAGATCGTCCGCTGATAAATTACCGGCAACAATTTAAAGATCAGCACATCTCGAGACGCTCTAAAATTGTCACTAACCTTCTTGGTGAAGTTTATTCCGAACCTGCAGGTAAGATTTAATAGTTGCTGAAAAAGGAAAGCAATGCCTTTGTCCCTTCAGTAATATGTATCTAATTTCGAAGATGTTCTTTTTGAGAATATAAAACTGTTCCATCTAATTCAAATTCTTTTTGAAATGTAAATATTATATTGTTAATCTCTGTGGATTTGCAAGCATGCTTTACAGATACCTTACAAGGGAAATTTCTGGATAGAAACAAGTGGTGCAGCGTGCAGGGCTAGCTGTCGATATTTTCCCCCTTTTATTCTTCTATGGCATATCCATCTATCATTATAATTACGCCATCACATTTGGTTTTATCAAAGTTTCGGTCTCTCTTGATCAGCCTCTGTATTAAATCAAGGTTAAATTGTAAGCATAACATATCCGTTCCTGATTCTAATGCATTCATTCGCTGGTCGAAGAACCCTTCTATGATGCATTCGACTGAACAGTAGGCCTATACTATGGTGTCCTTTTTCTTGTGTGCACACCCAGGGGCTGAAGTCGAAATATATTGTGTTTGCTGCAATTACAAAAAGCGTTGTCATTATTTCACTTTCACTTGGTGGATTTCTTGATTTTAAATGTCTAAAATATTGTAATTCGGATCAGAACCCTCAACGTGCACAGATAAAACAAAATAGAAAATTTGACACCAGTCAAGATAAAATACCAGAGTTGACAATAGCTGATGAAAGCTAATCGAGTGAAGTAATTTTATTCTTAGGCTTAGCATGTAGAAATCTAACCACGCTTTGAAGTATGATAAACCTTCCGTATTCCTGGTCGATGAAGGAATATTATTCAAATGTTTGAAGCGCGGTATACAAACTTTAATGACCTTCTCAAGTTGTTGTCTTAAAATTTGTAACATACATCAGCATTTCTAGAACTTTCACTATTTAAATGATACCTCTCAGCAACATAAGAAAATTGCAGTACATAACCAGGTGCAAATCCATTTAGTATTGCAAATTTCTGAATTGCAACGAGAAATAATTGATATCTGAGAATAACAAACAAACAGTTAACATGTTTACGGCCAATGAATTCAAACTTAGAACTAGGCATGAAAAACAGAACATTTGAAATTATTTTCACTTACTTGTCTTCAAAGGTGATTCGATTTGATTCTCTTTGACAGTGCAAGCCTAGGACTATTTTCCAGACGACGTCCCGAAATAAGCGATGAAATAGGTAAAAATCGACCCTACTTGTTTTTCGCTGTGCCAATAGAAAGTTGGTTGCTAAAGAATGATGGTAACCCTATGTTTAAAAACGCGATAAACTCGGCGACAATTTTTACAATAAAATTATTAAAACTATTTACCGAATTAATTATCAGAATGAAATAAAATTTACAATGCTAAATGAAATTAAGTGTAAGAGCTGAGACCAAACAAAACTCCTAAGTTGGTCTCCGAGAGTAGAATCTAGAGGGGCACACTGATGGGTAAGGAAGTCATTTTGCTTGCAGGCTTGATGTAAATCCGAGTCGTACAGAGTTCACATTAAGTGCGAAGGTCATGAAAAGTCTCAAATGTCTTGAATAAATACTGAAGTGATCCGAAAGTCTAAATGATAATCCTACCGTCCCGTAATCGTTCTAAAATGAGCTTAATCAAGAAAACGCGGGAGAATTCTATAATTTCTATTGATATGCTAATTACTGTTCTAAAATATCTTTACTTATAGTGAACATGACCTTCTAGAAAATTGTTAACATGACTAATTGAATTCAAGGTCATGGAGGAGGTGGACTTTAAAGCTTCAGAATGTTCTATACTGACTCAACTCATCAGTTTATGGATTGGGAGAATGACCTATATAAAACATATTTTGTTGATTTTATTCCGCTGTTTTGCCGTTCCACTTCAATGGAGGGTTAAGTTTCTCTTTCAGAGCGAACAATTTAAATATTAAGATGTCGACACATGTTTTCACAATTTGACGGACATTTTGGCTCTTAATTGTGCATCGCCTGCAAACTAACAGTTTGGTACGTCCCGAGAGCGAAGGTTTTTGCGGTCTTTGAGCGGCTATATGGTGCGGGTAAAAGAAAATGTAGCCGTGTATATCAACAATGACGTACAATATAACGTGTGGTAGCACGCTATAATCAAGTGGATGATTACTGGAACGCAAGCTTTCAAAGATGTGGTCTCCTTCCTCTTTAATCCTCTCCTTCAACCCATTCATCTGCGGAATGAGACTACACATCTTTGAAAACTCATGCTCATGGCCGAAAATTAGTTTTTTCGTGCGCGGTCCGCATTGAACAGAATGTCACCACTTTTGTCCACTGACCTGAGCAGGGCTGTGGTGGGAGGCCGTACAACGCATATATAGAATAGCAAAAAGAAAGACAAGAGAAATGTTGAGTTCTAAAGTTGAATTCAGAAAAGATGGTGAATATGTAAAATTGAAAATAGAATGACTTTTAAATTTGCATTCAAAATAGAAAAGAGCAAAATAGAAAGTAGTAATTTTCGCATGGATTTTACACTACACGTTTATTCGTAGTTTGCTCCACAATTATGATCGTGCTTTATTTGGATTACGCAGGCAATCTCGTTTTTTTTCGCGTCTTTTCTTCCAGCCCCATCGATCAGAATATGATCTCACTCTTTTCAGTATGCCTGATATAGTACTAAGCGACGGCTGCTGTATTCTTTCACTGAAAGTATTGTCTCCTTCTCACTTCACTGCATCAATTGTAGGTGTCAGGTTTCCAGCAGGTGCAGCATTGAAAGGGGCACCTTGATCAAACCGTCAATATGTGTTCAGTGCTTTCTTCCTTGTATTAAGTAACTAGAAGAAGAGAGTAAATATATCAAAATAAGAATAACACACGATAGCGAGGGCAATATCACACACATTCACACATTATATAATATATATATATATATATATATATATATATATATATATATATATATATAATATATATATATATATATATATATATATAATATATATGTGTGTGTGTGTGTGTGTGTGTGTATGTGTGTGTATGTTGGTGTAAGTCTGAGTGTGTGTTTATGTGTGTGGTGTGTGTGTGTGTGTGTGTGTGTGTGTGTGTGTGTGTGTGTGTGTGTGTGTGTGTTAAAACTGTTACGATGGCGAACATTCGACAAGGCTGGAATATGTTCAAACCTGTCAACCAGGCGAATCGCTATTATACTCATTATTTGGTTTTTTTCTCTTGTAGGTCGTGACGGTTTATGCGATATTGATAACGTCCATCTTTGCTTTGTAACTACCAAGGCCTGACCGCTAAGGCCACTAAGAATATTAAGTGTACTTCTTACCAGTTCTAAAGTGACTGCTAAGCATCTAGAGAACAGATCCTGCTGTTGAAAGGAAAATATTTACTGGTGAACAGCTTAGATTATATTCACACAAAACAGTTACAGGAAGTAACAATCGCCGTTGTTTAATTGACCTATTGTCAGCAGAGTTTATAATGATGAACTTTACAAACTTGTCCACATTTGCATTTCCAGCACACACAGGAGACAATTTTACAGACGAGCTTGTCATTTTCTGCAAAGTTATCGATTACATTAAGTCCCCATTTATGTCAATATCAATATTTGGACTATTAAACAATTCTTTCTTTGTATTGGTGATCTGTAAATCTAGGAAATGCGAACGAAAACGGATGTTTTATTGGTTAATTTAGCTGTCTCAAATATTATTTTGCACATCTCCGGAATGATATTCAGTCTACCACGTTATGTCCTTGGTACATTTGACAAGCTATCGCTATGCTCAAACCTTATTATTTTGATCACCTCACTTGAATCAAACTTTACGATTCTGTTGATTGCATTTGAACGATACATTGCAGTGTGCCATCCTTTTAAAGCACATATATATTTGAAGACGCCTAAATTCGTTATCAGCATCTCGGTAACCTGGTTGCTGAGCGCACTTTTTACTTTCGGAATGGACCATGATTGCTTTCCATATTATACACCTTTTTCTCTTCATTGGATTACAATGTTTGCTATATCGATCATTGTTTTTATCAATATTACTTTTGTGCCTATATTGTACATCTTAATTGCAAAGGAGTTATTTGGAAGAAGAAAGTTGTCCACTTTGCCTAGAGCAAAGTCACTTGTAAAAGATTCAACACGAGTATTTCGGACTGTTTTCGTTACGTCGGTTGTTTATTTTATCTGTATTTTTCCATTACAATGGTTGTAATTGTCGTGGCAATAATATCCATGTTCAGAAATGTCAGTCTCACAATCCTAGTGTTTACTACATGTAACATCTATGTCGCACTATTTATTACCGGTGCCTTGGCAGCGTTTCAGTGTTCCACTATGCCTTTCATCAATTTGCTGTGCAACTCAAAGTACAGAAATGCCGCCAAAGGTGTTTGCTGTTCATGCGTTGCTCATTCTTCAAGACGACGAGAAAATTCTCCATTGCGGGTTATTAGCGGTTCAGTTTCAACAACTACCCTTTAAAAATTGTGCATGGGTCATAAAAATAGTTAAGAATTACACAGTATCAAATCGTCAAAAACTGTGTGGTCTAGCCACATTGTTTAGGTTGCAAAAAGGAATCTATAGGAGCCGGGTACAAGCTGCTCAGAGTCGAGTTGTCCGTCTGTCTGTCTGTCTGTCTGTCTGTCGATCGGTCGGTCCATATGAACGTCCGTCACTCCCAATATTTATGTATTGTACATGCATGCATACATACATACATACATACATACATACATACATACATACATACATACATACATACATACATACATACATACATACATACATACATACATAAGAGAGAAAGACAGACAGACAGACAGACAGACAGATATGAACGTACGTAGGCACGTAGGTACCTTTCATCACAGAGAACACACATTATCGATATTGGAGATTCAAAATGGATTATATCCTGTGTTAGCTCAACAGAAAAAATGAATTTTCGATTTTCGAAAAAAATAGGGTAGAAAAAATTTACTTCACTCCACGAGCGTTAATATTAATCTTTACGGCCCTGATAATGCTTCTGCGGATCGAGGTCGCACGGCGGAAGGGCCCGCGCGTGCGAGGTTCCATACGCCGTACGACCAAGGTCCGCAAAAGCAGTATCAGGCCATAAAGGTTTCATCATCTACCGTATTCTATATATAATCCCATGGTATTTTTCTCTGTTTGACGTCATCGTATACGAGTGTTTTTCGCGGAGCCGTACAACTTCGAGCCGAAGGCGAGAAGCTGTGGCAGAGCACATTTTTCCACAAACACTTCTTGTTGTCTTTTGCTTCTGATCCATTTCAGGACACACTGAGAATCAGACCACAACATACGATTTGAAAGTGGCAATTTAAGTTCCTTCTGAACGAAGTTAAGACTTCGTACACCAATGAGAACAGCTAAGAGTTCAGACTTAGGTACAGTCAACCTCTTTTGTGGGCAAAGTCGATTTTTGGAGAACACCATGTTGACTTGGCATATGATAGTCCTTGATCACCAAGTCAGTAAAGTGGTCTTTCTTCGGAAGCAGTTTTGAAATCTAGCTCCTTCAGTGATTTCTGCATTCACAAGTCTTCCATGACAGCGCGGTAAACCATCTTCGTGAATCTGCAGACCAAGTTGCTCTTTTAAGTTACTTTTCTGGTTACATCTGACAGCCTTTATGACAGCAGCAGGAAATGATCGTCTCTGGACTTCACGTTCCCATAAAAGTTTTTTGAATTTGATTGTTTGATTGAAGTGTTGCAGTGCCTTATCATCATCAGATTCTTGGTAGGAATCCTTTATGCCAATCGTTTCCAAATTCCAAAAGTCATCAAGATTTGGCTTGATTGGTAAGGAAGAATCTGGATTGGTGAACGTAGAAGATTCTGACCACACCTGAGTACCCATGGTAAGGATCAGCATATTTGGTTCCCTGTGTTGTTCAGAGATTTCTCACCATCACTGCTCTTGATCACATTCTGAATTTTCCCAAGATTCCATGCGCCTTGGGACATTCAATAGGGTATCTAGGTAGTAGTCATTTCCTATCAACAACTCGATGGTGGAAGTTTCAACATCATTTGGGAGAGACTCAGCAAGTGGAATACCTTTCCATAGTGTCTCCCAATATTGGCAAATCTCTGGATCAATAGGCATTCTCTGGATGGTTCCAGTTATTTTAGGAACAACTTGAGTTCCAGAAGTTCTTCAAATCTTCCAGTAAGGCGGGTAGCAAGTCTTCACATCATCTTCTGTCATCCTTGGCTCCCGGGTTTCGGCACCAAATTGTGGCAGAGCACAATGTAGTTGCAGCAGTCAATCGCTGAATTCACAGTTACATAGACTCATGATGTGTATTTAAGTTACAAGCCGTACAACTTCTCGCCTTCGGCTCGAAGTTGTACGGCTTCGCGAAAAAACACTCGTATACGATGACGTCAAGCAGAGAAAAATACCATGGGATTATATATTTATCACATGAACAGTCTTCTTATTTTTCTTTTAACGTAGAAGGATCAAAATTATCGTAACAAATTGCATGAATTTCATCGCGATTTGTGTTTTACGCGGATTACTTTCATTTAAAGAGTAAAGCGGCCCGTCACCCAGGAGATACTTTCATTCATAAATCCATCAAGCTGAAATTTGCTACACTAAAGGGTATCTCCACCAACCAGACGTACGGATTCGGTCACGTGAACGTGTCAATCATTGTCTCGCGCTGTACCGATGCCAAGGCAAGTTGGCCATCGGCGGACATAGCTTTCACCGTGCTAGCGACGGATAACCATAGTATTCAGAGTTACTTAGAATATTTACAATTATATTTATGAAGTAAATGAGACGACACGATCGAAACAGTAATTCTCATTCTCAGAGATGCCGTGGCTTTCAAAATATCACACAAGTTTACGACCTTTGCGAGCGCGAAAGATTCCGTTCAATGACACACTCATTGCATGTCTGTGCCCACAACGTTGCCGTCACCGCTGCACCGGTCTCTGTGTCAACTCGTCAATCCCGATCTCGGTCATCAATGTTTTCGTCTTACGAACTTTAATGTTTGCAATGACACATATCTCGTCCATGGATACATCCTAATTTTGTTGACGAAAACCCTGTTTTGAGTGTTGTATGAGTCAACTTTCGAAGTACATGGGATTCCACAGCGCTGCACACACAGCTCGACAGCTTATGTCTTCGCTATGCCGCGCTGCAAGTTTGATTCCGAGCGAGACTTTACAGAGTTTTGGGGTGATTAAGGAAATTGATCGTTGTTAGTCGAATGACTTTAGGCTTGTGCCTCCTATGTCGCTTTCCCGAAGATTATACTATACTCATTAATTCAGTTTAAGGTGTAGGTTTCGGTTTTATCGCCAACCGGGGTCGCCAGGTACGACGTCCACACGACTCGACTGGAGCCGAGACGTTACTGAGCCATTATATAAAATAACGATCGTCGGTATCTCCATTCGATTCTCGGGAAAAGCTACTGTTTTAGCGACTTGAAATTTCGTTGGACAAATATGCCTTCTGTGTTTCCATGTCTGGATTTATCGGGTCACCTTTTTGTAAAAATAACCATTCAGTATTTTGAATTTATGACTCAAAACAAAATAATAAATATATGGTAATAGCAAACAAACAAACAAACAAACAAACAAACAATGAATGGTTGTGTTTTTTAATTTTGCGGTAATTTATGTAATAATGTCATTTTATTCGAAATACGCAGACACAATCTTTACTATACATGTCAGTGTATCTATCTGATTGGAAGTTAATTCATTAGTTTCGTGGAAATAAGAAATAAGAGAAATAAGAGAACGTTTTCTGTAGTCAGGAAGCACCCGAAAGGCATTTTCGAAACTCAAAATAATGTTACCATATAACACAATGCATCAACTTTCAATCAGCACCTTGCCACACACAGAGGTCAATGGATACTTCAATGTAAATGACACTGCATGAAAAACTAATAATACATACAGTATAAGCATAGATTGTTGCTGTATTTTAGCTGAATATTGCACATACAGATGTATAGTAAAGCACCGATTGCTTATATGCAGGAAGCCTGTATTCATGTGGACTAATGTGAATTCACGTGTATTATTCTATAATACAGGAAACGGATTAGTGTGCATTTATTTGTATTTTGATGCAGTGTTTTAATATGATAACACAATTATCATAAACTTATATGCTGTTTTTTGAAACATTTAAGCTCAGAATCACGCACATTTTGATAGTATATACTCCAATGGCTTACTCATGATGACCCTTTGGCATTTTGAAGTGTTGTCTAAATTAAACTGAGAAACGAAAGCATAAAACTTGAATCAAACATTGTTATGATTGTTTGACATCTGGACCAAAGCTGACCATTTTTGTAGTTAATGTCCGCGTTTAGACCTTGCATCTTTGAAGCAGCTTACTGCAAGTATATTGTGTTTGCAATATATTGTTTAATTGTGTTTTTATTGACTCTAAGCCCTGATTCATACATTTGCACAGACTTTGTCTACTTTTGTGCTATTCACATTACAGTATATGTACATTCCCGACTTAACAGTCTTGTTACATTTTCTAACGTGATTTCACATTAATTAAAGCATAGTTTGTACCTTACATGCAATAACCTCCCTACAGTGTGATTTATATCGAGAGTGACCAATCAAAATCACCTTTGCAGTTTTGTTTTGATAAAATATAAACATTTTATCCTGTTTTAGGTACACAAACATTCAAGAATTAAGATACGTAGAAAAATATGGACCCCTTAAATGCTAAATCACCGTATCAAGAGATTTTCGAAATACTGCCTGTGATGTAGTGTCATGTGATTATTATTCATGAGCTGTATTACTATTCATGAGGCATGTATATCTATCTTAGCCCACGTGTACTCAAGCCAGTCTCCAGCTTAGCATCACTCTATGTACGTAGCTTAGAGCTTAGTGTAATAAAGTAGCATCTTAGATTATATTGTACTCGCTGTTTCCAGTCGTCTTTACATCCCTTCATCATTGGAATACCAGCCTTGCCGGCCCCGACATGCTAACACATAACCGACAATACCAACGTAACCTCGGTTATATCACACTGCCACTCAATAAGTCATGGCTAAAATGACGAGGTCGATAAGTCGATATCACAATTGAATGGAACGGAATTAAAACAGTACGATATTAACTAAGAGTAATAACTACATTACTCGCCTTCATTTGAAGGTCACCTGTAGACGCTACGTAATTTACATGAAAGAAATTGACACGGCCTGACTTAGAGTACTGGGCATAAATTGTTTCTTTAATACGAACTCATAAAAGGGAACTGTGGGCGGCAGAAAGACTTTGATCGCACATACACCGTGTTGATGTTCATCACTTTCGATTTTTGAATCATTTTTATTATCCATTCGTTAAGCCATTCTTTAAGTATCTTAGTGAGGTCAGGAAAGACACATGGCAGATAATGTGAAATCATCAAAATCTAATTATTCAAATTAGGGATATTCCCCTGTAAACACTCTATTTTGTTAGTATTTTTGCGATTTGAGTCGCTTGTGTCTTTTTCACGACACAAACTTCTCCTTAGAGTCAAATGAACGTGTTAGTAAGATTTTTTCTCCTCGATCAAAACTGGCATCAGACTTACTGTTCATAATGGAAAACTACAAGTAACCTAGGAGGAAAATATTCTCTATTTTTAACACAAATCGAAGACTCTCAATCAATAAACGACAGCCCTTGAGCATATATACCGTCTAGTAATGGCTGATCTAGCCCTCATTAGTCTCGTGCAGTCTCTTAGCGTCATTTTCTTTCCGTTTTCATTTCGACGTGTGGTTGATTCCTAGAACAACAATGATGATAATATAATCAGTATTACACTTATCTTTATTGTAATGAGTCTTAAATCAAAAGAGGAAGAAACAAACACTCTGGAAATTTAGATATTATTTATCTTCTCAGAATGAAGATAAAACTTGACAGCAACTATGGTGTTATTTCTGTTTAGGCAACTGTCGTTACAGGGCGCCATCATGTAGAATCTAAGACAAGTGCACGAGAACTTAACATCGAATTTACTCTGTCCAGACATTCAGTTTATTTTTTAATCTCATTTGTGAATTTCCATAATGGGCGCATCTGTGCTTATACTCCAATGTCGATAACTGGTTTCGCCATGCTCGTTCATGGACGCCGGGCGCCCATTGGGTAATAACTATATACTACTACTGCATTGTGAGCATAAAGGGTTACTTTTCGTGCATTCAGCATCTAATACGTGAGGGCGCACTGGACCCATATGGGAACACAGAAATGCAGGCAACAAGTGCTTCACACAACATATCGATACGTCCAATTGCAAAGTTTGTAAATGAATGGATCAATGGAACAATTTGTAGTATTCGAAATTTTGGCTATCTGCCTAAACACATAGAAGGTGTCCCTCTTGGGTGAAGTTTCATCCAATCGTTTTGCAGGACAAGAATCAATAATAAGACGACAAACAGCCGAGGAAAAATACGGAGAAAATCATTCAATTCGTGATTACATCAGATCTGAGAACCTGCTTGATTTTATCTTTAAAGCAAATTATGCAGATTAAACATTATTCTCTGCATTGCGCATGCGATTAAAGCGTGGTGCAATGACGTCATGACCAAGCAGGTAAACAGATTAGCAGCGATGAGACACAAGCAAATCATTGTGAACACTCATGTCCTGCGGAGTCCAAAAATCGATACAAATACTTGACAATGCGATACTCAGAATCAACGTTATAGACAAACAAGTTGCTATATTTTGAAAGGATTGCAGGTGGCTATGTACCTTCAATGCTGATCACAGCTACGATCTCACATGACTTTATCTATGGTATAAACTGGGTCAACACATTCAACGTGCATGGGATCGTCACCTTTTCTCATAAGGTATTGGCATTATTTGATTCCATCTTATGTGCCTCTTCAAAGAGAGTAGTACGCTTTATTTAAGAAGAATTCCAAGTTCTGAACTTCAATAACTGACGGTGTGGCAGAGTCCAGTTACTTTTGTATCCGCTAAGTGCCAACCACTCCAAGAAATAACCACCCTCAGTTGCTTTAGTTTAGGATAGGTTTATTCAAGAAGCGGTGAAAACTGGGTAAATAAAGAGATTAAAATACAAGGTCATTCATTGTCTACATCAGAGAGTAGAGGCAAATCAAGTTCAAAGTAAAAGGAATAAAAGAACTAAATTCTACTAAAAATATCTAAGCACTGCATTCAAAATGGTCCTCTAAATAATTGGAAAGTCATAAAAGGAAATCAACTTACATCGTTGCGCCTACAGTCCTACTTTTGGCTGGAGTGTTTGTGAGATCCACATGGCATGTCTACTTGCTTTAAGACAGTGGAAGAAAAACGTGTCTGCGTGGGTGTAATTTAATCTTTAACCTTTTAATTGTTTTACCAAGAAGTTTCTTGACCTTTGTGTCAGAGGGCCTTAAGAAAGATAGAGGGCGATCTTCTGAAAATCTAGTAAGGGTCATGAAGGGTCAATTCAACACACTCCCCGTCTAAAAATGCGCGGTAAGCTGAATTTTTACTAATCATAAATTTCAAATAGAATAAATGCCTACTAATATTTTAGGTCTAAATAAATTCTAAAAGCTAAGAGTATATACGAAAGGGTTCATACTAAGAGAGTCCGTATATAGTGTTCATTGAATTCAATCACAGAGTTCAATTTGTACTTTCAATCAAAACTAATTCACTAATAGGTCTGAGGTAGGTTCGATGTTCGCCATCTTTGTAGATCATGACGTCTACTTTGCGTACTTTGTTGTCATCGCTGGGGTAGACCTTCACTATGCGAGCGAGGGCCAGCTGTTTCTTGCGTATTCTTTCTCTCTAAAAGAACCACGTCTCCTTCTTTGACGTTGATTGTAGATTTGTTCCATTTTGGTCGTGGCTGACGGCTTTGTAGATATTCTTTTCTCCATCGTATCCAGAATTGATCAGCTAGATACTGTACGCGTCGCAAATGTTTTCTACTGTAGATGTCTTGTTGGACAAATGAGCCTGGCGGTGGGGTCGGTGATTGAGTCTTCATGGTGAGTAGCATGTTTGGGGTGAGAGCTTGAGAATCGTTTGCATCTGATGATACAGTTGTTATAGGTCTGGAGTTGACGATGGCGCTGGCTTCTGCCATGAGAGTTGTCAGCAAGTCATGTGTGTATTGTTGCTTGCCTAGTTGATAGTGCATGGAGTCAAGAACGCATCTGATGGTACCAATTTGTCGTTCCCATATACCGCCGAAGTGGGATGCGTGAGGTGGGTTGAAAATCCACTCACAGTCTCTTGTTGTAAGGAATTTCTTGATGCGGTCTTGATCCAGCTCTTTGGCTGCTGCCTGAAGTTCGTTCTTTGCACCAATGAAGTTGGTGCCCTGGTCACATCTGAGTTTCTTGATGTTGCCGCGTATAGCTATGAAGCGACGTAGGGCGTTGATGAAGGATGAAGTGTCCATGGAGTCTATTACTTCTATGTGTACTGCTGTAGTGTAGAGACAGACAAAGATAACTGCCCATCTCTTTGCTTCAGACGTACCGGCTCTGGTTTTGCGGGAAGCTATAGCCCAGGGGCCGAATACGTCCATTCCGACGTTGGTGAATGGTGGGGTTTTCTCAGTTCTGTCCGATGGTAGGTTGGCCATGAGTTGAGTGAGTGGTTTTGCTCTCAGTCTTCTACATATAGAACATTTGTGTAGTATACTTCTTACCATGTCATGTGCACCCAAATCCAATAGCCATTAGCTCTGACGTTTGACAGGGTGAGTTGTCTGCCTTGATGTTGTACTTGTCGATGTACATGATCGATGATAAGACGTGAAATGCGGTTGTCCTGTTGGAGGATGATGGGGTGTCGGCTCGCACAGGTTGATGTCAGATTGACGAAGTCTTCCTCCAACGCGGATGAGTCCTTTTTCATCGATGAATGGGTTCATCCGGCTGATGGGGTTCCGTTTCTGTAGTTTGTTGTTGTCAGTGCCTGCTGACTTTGCTGCAGATAGTATTTCATATTCTTTATGAATGCACTTTTTGTACAGAGCGTAGGATGATGGTTTCTGCTTGTGCCATCATCTCAATTTTTAGTTCTTCTGGAGACTTCTCTTCCTCTTTTTCTGTTTTTTTGGTGGTTTTCTTTGTCTGATTTTGCCTATTAGGTTGGCAATACTTCTCTTCAAGGATCTCCATGATGAGAATCCTTGAAATCGGTGAGCACCTAAGTCGTCTTGTTCTACTTCCTTCGTTGATGTGTTGAGGACGGCAATTGTTTGCGGACCTCGGGGTCTTCGTCACTTACTGTGTATTTGTGTTCTGTTTCTTCATGGTTGTCTTGCTCGTCTCGCTGCCACAGGAATGCTGGTCTTGATAGCCAAATAGTTGACTTGAGGTTTGGGGCTGGTATACTGCGTGATGCGATATCAGCTGGATTTTCGTGTGTAGACACATGTCGCCACTGGTGTGGTGATGAGATGTTGTGTATCTTTTCTACTCTGTTCACTGCATATACGTGGAAACGTTTCGAGCTGTTGTTTATATATCCAAGGACGATTTCGCTGTCCGTGTCATATATGACGTTGTTGGTGTTCAGGCCGATTTCTGATGTGATCTTCTGTGCGACTTCTGTCGCTAGAACGGCTGCACACAGTTCTAGGCGAGGTATGGAGACTGCATGAGTCGGGTTTACCTTTGCTTTGCCAAGTATGAATGATACGTTGACATTGTCTTCATGGTTGATCAACCGCAAGTACGCTACGGCACCTATGGCTTCATTGCTGGCGTCAGAGAAAATGTGACACTCAGTTTTCTTGATGGGTCCGAAGGTAGGTGGAGTGTAGCATCGCTGTAGATGTATCTTTGTGATTAGTTGAGGTTGTTGCACCAGCGCGTCCATCTGGGCAAGTGTTTTCTCCGGTAAAGTGTTTCATCCCATCCAAGGTTTGATGAGTTGTGTCCTTTAGTTTCTGTCATGAGGCCTCGTAGTATAAGTTTTCCTTCTATGGAAACTGGTGCGAGTATACCGAGTGGATCGTATATTGAGTTGACGATCGCCAGTACTCCCGCCGTGAGAATGGCTTCTCCTTCAAGTCTACTTCGAATGTGAATGCGTCCGCCTCTAGAGACCACTTGACCCCTAATGATCTCTGTGTTGGTAAGGTGTCTTGGTTGAAATCCAAACTCTGTAGATCTTTGGCTCGTACTTCGTTTGGAAGTGCTGTCATGACTTCTTTGTCATTAGAAACGATCTTGTGGAAGTTAACGTTTCTGGTCGCTAGTAAGTCTCTTGTTCTATTGACGAGACTGATAGCTTTCTTTGCATCTGGTGCTGAGGTTAGTCCGTCGTCAACGTAAAAGTTCTTGTCGATGAACTCTTTCACGTCTTCTCCATACGTAGATACGCCGTCTTCAGCAATCTTTCTCAGTCCGAAGGTAGCAATGGCTGGTGAGGAGACATTGCCGAACAGGTGTACGTTCATTCTGTACTGAATTACTGGTTTCGTGGGGTCGTTGTCTTTGAACCAAAAGAAGCGCAGATAGTCTCTGTGTTCTTTGTTGACGTGGAAGCTGTGAAACATTTGTTCTACGTCGCCCATTACTGCTGTCTGCTCGCGTCGGAATCGTAGCAGGATACCGAGGAGGCTGTTCATTTGGTCAGGTCCCTGAAGCAATGCGTCATTCAAGGAGACTCCATTGTACTTTGCACTGGAGTCGAATACTACTCTGATCTGCTGTTTCTTGGGATGGTAGACACCGAAGTGTGGTAGGTACCATGCGTTGTCGGCATCTATTTCGTTTTCTGGAAAGGAACTTGGGTGTGCACGTTCCATTATTTTCTTCATAAACTGAAAGTATTCTTCCATCATTTGTGGTTTACCCTGAAGCTGATTCTGTAGATTGTAGAATCGGTTCAGAGCTGATTGTCGGTTGTTCGGCAATTTCTTAGGGTCTTGCATGAAGGGGAGAGGAAGTTCTAGATTTCCTTCCTCATTTATATGGACTTCTCGTTGCATGATGTCTAGGAATTGCTTGTCTTCAATGGAGGGTGCCTTTTGTTCATCGTAAGGTGTCCGCTTGAAGATGGTGGTGCTGAAGTTGACGGATTTTGGGCTTATTATGTCTTTGATGTTGGATGTGATGATTACATTCGAGCGCTGATTCATCGTAGCTGTTGAGGGTTGCAGTCGTACGGTGTACTGAAGTGCGGATTACCCCTCTTGCTGTCTCTAGGCACAGTTCGCCTGAAATTGTCCACCCTAGGTCGGTGCGTTGAGCCAAGGGGAGTTTACAGGTCCATTCCTTGTTTCTCTGACTTTCAGTGGTTCTGGGCAGTTTCTGCCGATGAGGAGATGAATTCCGACGTTCTTTTTTGGTTCTGGAATGTAATCGATGATGGGCTTCAGATGTTTGAAGGCCTTGCAAATGTCTGGTGTCGGTATTTCATTCTTGTTGCTCGGTATGTTGTCGTTTTCTAGCAGGACGGGAAGAGAGAATTTTTCTTTCCGTCACGTGATTCTATGATGACGCTGTTGCTACGTCGTCCCTTTCTGAGTTCTCCTTTGCCGCTGCATGTTGACAGTTCGTATTCAAGGTCTGGGCCGTGTATCTTCAGTGCGTCGAAGAGGTGGCTGTCACCCATACAGGCGTTGGACTGGTCGTCTAGGACTACGTAAGTTTCTATGTAGTCTGCTGGTCGGTCTTGTGTATACACCTTTGCGAGGACTATCTTACCACACGAACGTCCGGCTGGGCATTTCGTGAGTCTGGTACATTTTGTTGTAGCTTCTTGGGTTTCCTTTTCTTTATCTTCTGGTTTGGCTTCAGTTGCTTTCTGCTTAGATCTGTCACCGGGTGTAGCGTGGAGACAGGTGATGTGTTTCTTGCTCTTGCATATGGCACATTCGATGGTCGATGTGCAGTCCTTGGCAAGATGTTTCTCAGTGCATTTAAAGCACAAGCCTTTCTTCTTACATAGTTCAATTCTGTCAGCAACTGGTTGCTTTGCAAATGCTTTGCAATCTTTCAAGTCATGTCCTGTAGCCTCATGAAAGAGACATTGTTTTTCTTCATTTGATGATTTCTTTGCTTGTACACGCGCTCTAGTCTTCGTATGTTGACTGGATTTTGACTTACTTGTTCTATGGGTTGTGTCATCTGGTCTTGGAATATCAGGATCGCATGCTGCTTTCGCTGTGTCTTTCAGGAAGTCTTTCAAGAACTTGAATGGAGGAAATGTTTTGTGGCGTCGTTTGTATGATGCCACGTTATCTCTCCACTTGTTGAGGACGAATCTTGGTAACTTCTCCATGACGGGCTTGAGTCCCTGTGGTGTATTGAGGGACGAAAGGTCAGGAAGTTTTCTCATGTGTGCCTCTGTGTTAGAGCACAAGTCTGATAGTTCGAGTAGCCTTTTGCTTTCGTCTGGTTTAACTTTCGGGAAGGACTTCAGTCTTTCCAGGATTACTGCGGTGATGACTGCAGGGTTGCCGAATCTGTCTTCTAGTTCTATCCAAGCCTCTCTATATGACTCGTCTGGGTCGTCTACATATCGTTGTAGATGGTCTTCGACGATTTTCTGTGGATCTCCCTGCGTGTATTTATGCAGGAAGTCCAGTTTCTCAGATGTCTGTATGCAGGCCGTTGTTACAGTGGCCTCGAATGATGTTTTCCATGACATGTACATGGTTGGGTTCGCCTCCAAATGTTATTGGTTGTTGTATTGGTAAACGTTGACGGGCCATCATTTGGGCTATCTCCGTCAGAGGTTGCATGTTGTTGTTGTTGTTCTGGCTTGTTGAAGGTGTCTGTTGATTTGAAGTAGGTGTGACTGTCTCACCTGATTCTGTTGGTGTTCCCTGTCCTGGTTGTATCAGTAGAGGGATGACTGTAAGCCTTTTTTTGTGCTTTGGGTACAAACTCGTAAAGTTCAGTGCTGGTAATGGATCTTGCTCCATTTCTCTTTTCATTGCAATGTAACGTGATACATGGTCGTTCGATGACTGGTCTGGTGTAGTAAGTGTCTGTACTGGTAAGGAATTTTCTTCCGCTACTTGCTGGAGGGTTTCTGCATCTATCCTTGCCTTTTCTGCTTTCATTTCAGCTTCGATAACTTTGATTTTTGCTTGATGGTGAGCAATTGTCTTCATATACTCTGCCTCTCTTGCTGCAGAGCATGCCTTGCCTTGTGCCTTTAATGCGTTTGTTCTGGATGATGTTGATGATCTGGTTCTGTGTGAACTACGCAAGCTGCCTAATGTAGATCCTCGTTCGGATGGTGATTTGAAGTTGGGGGCGCTGTTTTCAGCTCTCCTTGTCTTTGCATCGTTAATGTATTCATTTGCTTGTTCAATGTTCCTATTGAAGCTTATTTCCGTTAATTCTGCTTGCTCCTTACCTTCTGGAGTCTTGTCTTGTTGATAAGGGACTGGTCAGTTTCTTCGGCCTGGGGGGGGGGGGGCGGTGGATTATTTTTTGCCGACGTCAAAAAGTGGCTGACCCCCCCCCCCCTATTCCAAATTTCGAAAACAGGGTGACCCCCCCTGGGGCGCGACATAGGTAAAATAAAGGTGGACATAACGTGATATATATATATATATATATATATATATATATATATATATATATATATATATATATATATATATATATATATATATATATATATATATAGTAAAATAAAAGGTGGACATGTCATCATATATATATATATATATATATATATATATATATATATATATATATATATTATATATATTATATATATATATATATATATATATATATATATATATGTATTATATTTTACATTTTACATACCGGTATATTTATATTTTAAATAGTCATTCTATGTTTTAATGAAATTGTTGACATGTCAGTTGTAAGGACTTTCAAAGTGTCAATCTTAAAGTTTGAATACAGTACATTTTGAATGAGCTGTATTTTGAATGAGCTGTGATGTATTTCACACTTTCTATGCTTAACCAGATGTCCTGAACTGTTGTACAGAAATGGATGTCAATCATTAATATCAAAGAGGAAAAAGCAGTGAATCAAAAACTTTGATTGGTGTTAAGACTTGCCAACCATCCAATTAGATTTCCTGAGGAGCCATAGAGAGCTTTTTTAGCCAAATCTGATGTGTACAGTGTCTGAGAGGATCTTTTCTTGTAACATTGAAACCATAAAAGCACAGCTAATAATGACAAAAACTGCCTTTTTTAACTGTTATTTTGTTCATAAAAAGCATCTTTCTACAGAAAACCTGTGAAACAAAGGAAAATAATTGTATCAATGAGAAGGAAAGATATCTTGTCATTTTTCTATCTCTAAAATAAGTCACTGTATCAAATATATATATTGTGAAATATTTGTGCAAGTTGCTTTCTCATACTGAATTCTCATAGAGAGAACAGAATTTGTCATCCTTTTCATATGAAATGCAGATTTCATAATGGTACACTTTCACTTAGCAAACATCAAGATATCTCTGATTTATTCAAGCATGTAGCCCGAAGGGCGCGCCGAAAAATATGAAACATCCTGATATCTCTGATATATATGCCTGGTATATTAAAGTCATGCACCTGAAGGGCATGCTGACAAATGTCTGATATATTAAAGTAATGCGCTTGAAGAGCACGCTGAAAATATTGAACATACAGATATCTCTGATGTATGTATGCTTGATATGTTAAAGTTCGGCGTGCTGAAAAATATGACTGATTATTATAGTTACGCGCCCGAAGGGCGCGCCGAAAAATACAACTGAATGATGAAATTTGTGGCTGACACTAGCATTTTAGGCAATGATGAGCCTGTGTCAAAATTCAAAACACACTGACCCCCCTATTGGGCATTTCAAAAACATGGTGACCCCCCCCCTATCACCAAAGTCAAAAACAGGGTGACCCCCCCCCCATGAATCCACCGGCCCCCCCAGGCTGAAGAAACTGACCAGTCCCTAAAGTCTCTGAAGTTTGTTCCAAGTTTGTTCATATTCCTTGGAAAGTGTCTCTGCTGTATCAATTTTGCTTTCTGTTGGGTCCTGCATTGCCCTAAGGTCGATGAGAACTCCCCTTGTTTGGTTCCAAATGCTTGACAGGGCCTTTTCAGTGTTCAAGGTAGCATAGAGCAGTGTGCTTTCGTTTTTTCTACTGTCCTGTAGAGGGCGCCCTTCAGTTCGGGCAGCAGATCCACCTTCAGCAGTGGCCGTCCCACTGGGAACCGCCCCTTCCTTTGTTTGTTCTGTGGTATTTTCTGCCTTAGTAATATCTTCTTGATTTTCATTTTGAGATTCTGTGTGGGCTGGTTGTTCAGCTCCTTCGACTTTATTTTCATCCATTATAGTTTCTTTGAGTCAGTTGTAGTTGGCTGTATATGTGTATACAGTTGGCCTACCTTGCATAGCCTATATGCCAGTGTCCGCTGTGCACTCGAGCCAGTGTCTTGTCCGATGGTTCGCTGGTTTTCACTTCCAATGATGTTTCACTTGCGACGATTTTTCACTTGCGACGATTTTTCACTTCCAACGATTTTTCACTGTGGCGGAGTCCAGTTACTTTTGTATCCGCTAAGTGCCAACCACTCCAAGAAATAACCACCCTCAGTTGCTTTAGTTTAGGATAGGTTTATTCAAGAAGCGGTGAAAACTGGGTAAATAAAGAGATTAAAATACAAGGTCATTCATTGTCTACATCGGAGAGTCGAGGTAAATCAAGTTCAAAGTAAACGGAATAAAAGAACTAAATTCTACTAAAAATATCTAAGCACTGCATTCAAAATGGTCCTCTTAATAATTGGAAAGTCATGAAAGGAAATCTTCATCTTGCGCCTGCAGTCCTAATTTTGGCTGGAGTGTTTGTCAGATCCACTTGGCATGTCTACTTGCTTTTAAGAATGTGCAAGAAAAACGTATCAGCGTATGTATAATTTAATCTGTAACCTTTAAATTGTTTTAAAAAAAAAGTTTCTTGACCTTTTTGCCATAGGGTCTTAAGAAAGATAGAGGGCGATCTTCTGAAAATCTAATAAGGGTCGTGAAGGGTCAATTCAACACAGACGGCTAATCCACGTTTGAGGGTCGATATGCGTCAATGAGTCAGTGCGATTCGGTGATGCATTCTATTGACATTGTTGCTGAGCAGGTGTTTCAAAAGGATGAAACACAAGAAATTAGTATTTGCAAAAATTATTTGCATTGCGGGAAGGTGTGTGTTCTTATTTCGAATCTTTGAATTTATTCTCATCAAAGTATTCTTTGCTTCTATATTTAATGTATTTTACCTAATTGATCTGAGTGACTCACTTGCCAACACATCCGTTTGCCCCATAGGTATGATTATGTTTATGAAGCTTTTCTATTAGATTAAAGACAAGTTATTTTTTGTGCACCTTATATGAATCCATTGCAAGGCGCATCACACGATATTATTACACAAAACGTCTACCGATCTTTTCATTACTGTTTCCAAAACAATTTGTCTAGAGTCTATGCCTAGTCATGAAACATGAAACATCAACGAATCAATGAGCCACTGTTGATTTTGCTTCTAGAACAGGTTCTCCAGTATAGCAGCTACCATACATAATTAATAATCTGATCAGCACATTGAAAGTATTATATTGACATAAGTAGAATATGGTGAATAGTTGGAACAATAATACTGTCTCTCAGCAGAAGTCATGATGACTCTGATATTCAAAATTTCACTAATTCAACACCTGATGACATTAAAGCAACGACGGTTATGGGTGATAAATAGTACAATTCAATCAAGTGGTTTTTGTCTTTAGCAAGCTATTTCCTTAAGAAGAATTAAGAAGGAGGACAAATATGGGATTCTAGTACAGATGTCGTACTTATACGACAAGAATAGCAGCTACCATGGATAAGTAACGAATTAATCAGCACATGAAACACGTAGTAATATAGCTTCAGTAGAGAGTCGTGAGTTAAACCACTGACACTCGGCAATAGGTCTGATGAATCCAATGTTCAGAATTGGATAAATGCAACGCCTGGTTTCATTAACGCGCTCAAACTCATACTTGATAAAAACTGTCACACCCATCCAATCAGTCGCTTTCGGTGAAAACCGCTATCATTACAAGGAAATATGATTTAGTGCACATATAATGGGTTTGATCAGAGATGGTCATATCTTGTGTCGGTTGTTTTCGTCGATGAAGTTGACATATGCACATCGAATGTTTTGGTTTTCCCTGTTTGTTGTTGTGTAACATTTTTGTCTTCAATGTATGTACTTGGAAATGATAGTGTTCACCGCCGAGATGTGGTTAATATACTATGTTCGTACACCCTAGAAGTGCAGCAGGGTGTTAGAGGCAATCATGTTTATGTTACGATTCTCTGACTTGACATTACTGAAGGCAAAATCAATGATGCCCTTGTTCAATTAATTTCTTCGAATAAGTTAGGGAAATACACAAAACTGTTAAAAGTAAAACATGCATGTAACATGCGTAGCAACAATTTACGCAACGTGTCAACGGTATTTATTGCAAAGCTTGATACATATTAATTATGATGTTGGAGTTTGTTTACTATGCCATTATGTAAATCTTGTAACGTATCTCAGGTTGATCAGGTTCTTCTCCAGCCAGCTGTCTTGTTCCCCTCCCCCCCCTGCCAGAAAACCCCTTTACGGTACAATATATGAAACAGGAGACCACAATACAACGGTAATTCTTTTACCTCGAGCGTAGACCAGTCAAAAGCACCTGATAGACTGGTGTTTCTCATGTTTCCACTACTTTCCCACACTGATTTTTAGTTTACCGAAATAAATTCTAGATCGAACCTACGTACGAATACACATGAAGTACAGGATGTAAGTGGATTGTCACCATTTTTTGTGTAAGTGTTTCAAGAGAAATATTCTCTGCAAAAGTGACAAGGATAATCTTGAGAATTTCAAAAAATATATTACATGTTTACGATATTCTAGCTATTATCTCCATTCATCTCATTTTATTTCTGCCGATTTCTTCTGCCGTTCAAATGCTCTCTGTCACCATATTTAGTTTCTATGCCAGTTGTGACTCCCATTTAGCTTTAGTAAAACATTATACCACCCCCAGTATTAGCTATCGTCCAATCAGAACAACGCATTTGCATGACTGACACGCTCAGAAAATCTACTTCATAATTAATACGAGTTCTGGCATCAGCACTTATAAGCAAAACATCTCGGCGTCGTGACGCCTAAAATAACTAGTATGCAGTCACGGGTCGTCCACTTCTATATTATCCGCTACAGTTTGAGGATCAGAAGATCTTGAGGCGCTCTAAAATTGTCAGCGACGAACTTGGCAAGTTTGTTCCGTACCTGCAGGTAAGATTGTTGAAAGGATGAAGCAATACTTATGCCCCTTAAGTACTATTTATCTCATTTCGGAGATGTTCTTCTTCAGTGAAGTATAAAACTGATCTCATGAACATATATATCTTCGAGTCATTTTTCTTGAGATTGACATCAATCACTAATGTTAATATCTCTGGATTTTCAAGCATATTTTTCTCATACATTACAGGCAACATAATAGCATAGAAACAGGTGGGGCAGCATACAAATAATACTTGTAAGGGTAACTGTTGGTGTTTTGTCCCTCGGATTTTTTTCACCGGCATATCATATCTATCTCTTTTTTATAATTTTTAAGCCATCACATTTGGTTGTATGAAAGTCCTGGGCTCTCTAGATTAGCCTCGTCAATATTATCAATCACCAATATTAAGTTGAATAGTAAGCATACCATCTCCGTTCCTGATTCTAATTCATTCATTCGCTGGTCGAAGAGCTCTTCTTGGGTGCACGCGACTGAACAGTATACGATGGTGTCCTTTATCTTGTGTGCACAACCAGGGGCCAAACGCTAAAAGCACGATTCTTGTGTTTGCTGCAATTGCAAGATGCGTTGTCAAAATCAAAATATTGTTTCACTTTCACTTTGTGGGTTTCTTGGTTTCAAGTGTGTAATATATTGTACTTTACATCAGAACCCTCACAGCGCATAGATATAGAAACGAAAATATAAAATTTGACTCCAATCATAACGAAAGTTGACATTAAGTGATGAAACCTAATCGAGTGAAGGATGTTTATTCTTAAGCTAAGCATGTAGAAATCTAACTACGCTGTGAAGTGTGACACACTTTCGTATTCCTGATAGATGAAGGAGTATTATTCCACATGTTTGAAGTGCGGTATACAAACGTGAACGGCACTTGTCCAGTTTCTGCCTTAAAAGTTGGAACGTACATCAGCATTTAATTATAGAACTTTGAGTATTTAAATGATACATCTAAACAAGGAAACGAAATTGCTGTTAATGATCCGGTGCAAAACCGTTTAGTGTTTCAAATTTCTGAATCGCTACTAAATAAGAAATGTCTTTGAATAACAAGCAAACAAACAATAAATAGTTGAGTATTTGCAATTTTCCCATAATTTCTGTAAAACTATCACTTTAATCAAAATACCCAGACACAATCTACACTACACATGTCAGTGTATCTATGGTGCAGGTATGTGGCTGAACCAATGTGCACGCTATGCATGTAGTATATATAATGCAGCATTTACTCATAGCTTTACGTGACTATGCCAAGTCACACGGCCTTCGTCATATTAACTTCCAAATATTCTGAAATTAAATAAATCATAAAGCGGACCTGTTTTATTTGGACTCTGGCTACATTATTTACATTGATAAAGTATATGTTCGTCCATCATGCCTTGACAATGGAAGTACACAAAGGAGATTGGTCAATCCATGACTTCTAAGATGAAAACTGAAACCTATGACATAGAAACTGTGCATATTCTTCAAAACTGGTGAAGGTTGTCTAAGGTTAAACCTGATACTCACGCTGTCAATGTTGGCGAACATATATTCATTTTGAGCCCAGATACCTGTAAACTAATGTACTAACTTTGTGTTGTTCATCGGTTGATATTTGAAAACAATGGTAGTATATGCCTCAGATAGATCCTATGGTTCTTTTGAATATGACATACACGAATCAGCTATGAAAAACATTACTGGTCCTCTTCTGGTCTTGCCAACGACTCATGGCAACATTGAAGCCCGATCAGAAGCCCCTAAATCAGTTGTTGTGCATACGGACGCCACCAATACAACAGTCAAATGCTACGCGGAGTTAACATGTGTACGGCCAAAAGAATACAATCTTATACTATACACGAAAAACGAAAAATACTGAGCTTGATATTTTTTTTAATGAAAGTGTCTTCAAAGATGATTATATTTGGTTTTGTTGATTATGGAACTACAGCTCGTAGCTATATCTTCAAATTCATTGAAATTTAAATTACTAAATCTAAGAGTTCCTACAAACATTTATCGGAATACTTCAGCGCGCCTTTCCATTAATTGTCAATAATGTATGGGCTAGTTATTTCTTCTAAAGCCTTTTAAAATCCCTGTAATAGAAATCTATTGATTTATATGTTCCTCCTCAGGCATTTTATAGGGGAATTTGAGACATCTACTGAGTCCATCGGTCGAGTGAATGGATTACTTGTCACTGATGTTATCAATGTACAAACTAAAAAGGTCAGTTCTCTTTAGAGTGTTTGGGACAAATGATCTCCCCCCCCCCCACGTATAGCAATAGATATAGAGATAAAGTTTTTTTTAAACGTAGCAATTATTAAAAAATCCGTGGCGATACGGTTTTTATTGTAGTCTTTAATAAATAAATTGAAAATAAAAAACAGAAATGTCAAACAGCTTTTATTTTCCACTTGGACCTCTAAATGACTTGTAAAGATAAAACCTGAAAACCCTTGACACAGAAACTGTGCATATTCTTCAGAACTGGCGAAGGTTGTCTAAGGTTAAACCTGATACTCACCCTCTCAATGTTAGCGAACGGATATTTATTTTGAGCCCGGATATCTGTACAGTAACGTACTAGTTTGTGTTGTTCATCGGCTGATATTTTGAAAACAATGGTAGTATATCGCGAAATGCCTCAGATGGGTCTTATGGTCCCTCTGAATATGACATACACGAACCATCTATGAACAAAATACTCAGAAAAAATCCAGAAATTACTCGGATCTTTGGAGTTGCCAATTTAAATGTAATGTTCTTTGGTGAGCTAATTTAGTGGTCCTTAAAGGGAAACCTAAGTCCAGCGACATTGACAGTTTATCCCTTCCAAAATCACCCTTGAGTAAAATGCAGCTCAAATTTGCAACATAATTGCACGCGTTGACGACTACGGCGCGACGAAAAGAGAAGTTCAAGTAGACGACATTTATGGAAATGAGCCCGGAATACCATGGGCGCGAAAGGGCTCATGAGAGAAGCGTGCGTGACGTCATCGGCGATACAGACGAATGTAGCTTGCAGCTGGAGGAGTACTGTGAACAGTTCAGCGCGTTCGTAAGACGACTATGGAGAGTTCGGACAGTGATATTTCTGACATCGAGTATTACTTTTCCCCAACTGAAATTAAACCATACTAATTTGAACCTGTCCAAGATATGTAATAATTAGAAAGCATCTCAAACATCATTCATATCTTGGTTGCTTGCGTTTGTGTATGATTCCAGCAGAGGGAGTCACTGTGCTTGTACAGACCCCGAACTGGATTGGAGAGACTGAGTGACCCTGCGATCCTTCAACGCTACGTTTCTAAAACAGAGTTTTCTGTATCAGTCGCTTAAAATTAAATTTTGGTTCGTGAATGATACGGAATGATTGACTGATTGTATGTGTTACCGTGTAAGTCGAGCTTGGCCAGATCTTTAAGGTTGCGAAATCTCTGATATGTATCAGAAAATATTTATTCGCGATTTGACAAATCTATTATAGTATCGTCTGTTTTTCGAAGCTGTGTCGAACTTAGGAAGTCGGACTTACTCAGATCTACAAAGTGATGAAATCGCCGATATAATGAATATTTGCCCGCTATTTAAAAAATAGTATCGGTTAAAGCTTGTTGTAAGGATTGTGTTTCATACAAGACCAGCCCAAACTCCCGATGATTTCCGATATGTCCTCTGTTCAAGTCCCGATCGCCAAGTAAAAATGTTTACATGTAAAGAATGTAATTTGTGCAAGGGCCTCCCGAGTCCCGATGATATCCGATCGGCCCTCTCGACGAAGTCCCGTGTGGACATTTAATGAAAAAAATGCTTTACATGTAAAAAATGTATTTCGTGCATTAATAAATCTAATAATGTAAAACATACAGTATTCTTGACTACCGGCCATGGATGCTATTTTTGAAATAAGAGTCGGACAGCATTCGGGTGGTCAGATCTGTTAGGTGGTGAAATCTCTGATATACATCGGATATTTACCCACGATTTGACAAAGCATCGTCTAGTATCAGAGTTAAAGTCCTAAGTCGCCGATATTTATCGGATAAATATCCGTGATTTCGTAGACCCAGCATGCCAACACCATCCAGTGCAAGTAAATCTAGGATCGTCTGGTATCGATATTAGCCTAAGAGTTCCAGCGCAATTGATATTTATCGGGAAAATATAATATCGGCGGTTTCTCACACCCGGCGTGCCGATACACAGTAGGCAAAAAGTCATTCCAATATCTTGTAATATCAATATTACAAGGTATAGTCCCGAAATTGCCTATATTTATTGGTTATATATCGGAGATTTGGCAGACCCGGGATGTCAAGATAAGAGACGCTTTGTGTAGTTTCGTCTTCGGATTTTAGAGTCCCGAAATCGCCAATATTAATATTTATCTGGTTAAAACCGGCGATAGTAGGCTGACTCAGCATGTCAAGATACGAACCGCATTGTGTAGTATCGTCTTGTATCGGTATCAGAATCCCGAAATCCCTTATAAAACAATCATCCTGAAAGAATTAGAACATAACGTTGTATCTTTTACAGATTTTTAAACTCGCCCGACTTTCTTTAGCCACTGTCTTCGAAAAAGCTGTTCTGTGGGAAGACGGTAAAAGCTGACTTCGTTTGTTCTTCCCTGAGTGATTTTTGCACTCAACTGAACAACAATTATCTATTTTTATGCTATTGAGCATTAAAGATTCGTAACGTGTAGAACTGCACTCCTGCAGTCATAGACTCCAATGCTTGGTAGGCTGTCACACACGTTCGTGTATCGCCGATGACGTCACGCACGCTCCTCCAATGAGCCCTTTCGCGCCCATGGGATTCCGAGCTCATTTCCATAAATGTCGTCTACTTCAATGTCTCTTTTCGTCGCTCCGTAGTCGTCGGCGCGTGCAATTATGTTGCAAATTTGAGCTGCATTTTATTCTGGGTTATTTTGGAAGGGATAAACGGTCAATGTCGCTGGACTTAGGTTTCCTTTAATCAATTACCATTTTTCCCGGAAAAAAGTCTCGTTTATCAAGAAAACTGTCATTTTTTTCAAAGTTACGATAACTGGCAAAATAGCATAATTGAGGGAATGAACATTTGTGAGAAATACACCTAGCAACTCAAACAGCTTCGGAGTTGTTAAAAGCAAATCACTTTTGCGTCAATAGGTTTTTCGATTACCATTAAAACTTCAAATGCAGTCATTTCTACATTCTTTGGAAGAAAAGGGTAAAAGGATGCCCTTGGTGAACTTAATCGTCAAAACACATGGTCAGAATATGTCTGCATATTTGAAACGTAAAGTGCGCCAGATTGGCTGAGGATTGTTAGCCTCAACAGTTATGCTCCTTGAATGCTTTGCTTTTTAATGTCATGGGTGCAAATCTCGTTTGCTTGATTTGCGTACAATTGTGGCCTCTGTTGATCGTGCCAATGGCTGACGGCCACATTGAAGCCCGATTTCGAGCTCCTAAATTAAGAGTTGTGCGTTAGGATGTCATCGATATAACAGTCAAATGATACGCAGAGTTTACATGTATATGGCAAATGAATGCAAACTTGAACTAGGCATGAAAAAAAAGAATATTTTTAGCTAGAATTATTTTGATGTATTTGTTTAAAAGGTGATTGATTTGGTTCTGTGTGGTAGTGAAAGCTATAACATTTTTTCAGGTCACGTCTTAAAATTAGCGAGGGGATCGTTAAAATGGATATTGCTTGTTTCTCTCTGTACCAATGGAAAAGTTGGTTGCTTAAAGTTGATGGCAACCGTATATTACGACAGTAAAAAGTGATGAAGTCAGCAATTTATTAAAAAAAATATTAAATCTTGTAACTTAATTAATGTTATGAATTAAATAAAATAACAATGCCGAGTAAAATTACTTATCATACACCTACTACCGTAACCTATGGGAGTTTGACCGTCCAATAACTTTCCGTATTTTGTATAGTACGCGGAGTCCCGAATACGGGAGACGCGCGACGCGCCTGTTTGTCCTTTGACGTAGCAATTTTATTTCAACAATCGCGCGCGTTCAACTCATATCGCGCGTGCCGCATCCCTCAAAATTTACCAGAGAATTAGTTTATGCGGACGATTAATGGGGGAGAGTGTATATTAATAGGGATATACATAAAATGCGGCCCTGTATGTCTCGGGCTCAGTGAGTGACGTATTGGACTCGCCTTCGGCTCGTCCAATACGTCACTCACTGAGCCCTCGTCCATACAGGGCCGTATTTTGTGAATAACCCTATATATTTTGGACTGCAAAGAGCTCCTAAATTAGTCTCCAGATAGTTGAATGTATTGAGGCACATCTCCACAATAGCGCAGCTACCATGATACAAAATTAATGAAGAAATTCGCACATTGAAAACGTATTACATTCTACAAAAAGCATAACACAGTCAGATAACTGTCTGATCAGTACCTGCAGCAGATTTCATCGATTTTGTCGCTGTCATTTTGGAGTTATATGACTAACTACAAACCTTCATTCAATATGCAAATGAGCTATTTATGAACTATACTCTGCTCAGTGCTTCATGTGGCAATTGAATATATATTATCAGATAATATCTTTAGCAGGTTTCACCAAATTTTGTGCTTTTATTTCAGAGTTATATAACTAATTACAAAGGTTATTAAATAGGTAAATGAACCCTCAATTAATTTCACATTGCTAAATGTTTTTCAACAGCGTCTGATATCGCTATCTAGCAGATTTCATCCGATTTGGTGCAGTCATTTCGGAGTTATATGTCTAATTAGAAAACTTTAATAATTTGCAATTGAGCTATTTATTAACTTGTCACTGCCAAATGCTTCTCAGTACAATTGGATATATCAGATCAATATTTGTTGCAGGTATCATCAAATTTGGCGTGGGAGAGAGGAGTGATATCACTAATAAAAAAGTTCATTAAATATGCAAATGATCAGATAATTGACAAAATAGTCATAATATCATCATAATTTTCTGAGATTGTCATCTGTGAAAATTCTGATGAAATTTGGGCAGTATTTCTTGATATATGTCAATACTGTTATAACTGTCTCCATAGGAAACTATTACATGAACGAAATGGCATTTCATAACTCCGTTAATATGCAAGCCACACTAACAAAAATCTTATCAGTTCTTGCAATTAGCACACGGTAGCTTTCTGTAAATCTTATTTGAGTCAGCTCACGCGCTTTTGAGTAATCATGTAAACAGAGATACAGACAGAGAGACGGACAGACACACACACACTCTCTCTCTCTCTCTCTCTCTCTCTCTCTCTCTCTCTCTCTCTCTCTCTCTCTCTCTCTCTCTCTCTCTCTCTCTCTCTCTGTGTCACGGACACATAGACATTGCTATCACATTAGCTCACGTGTTCACACATGAAAGCTAAAAACTTATAACACAATTAATGGTGTGAATTAAATAAAAACTACAATGCTCATTAAAATTACTTACTTAAGCTGGGACTGCAAAAACCTCTTAAATTAGATTCCGGAGAGGTTAATGTAGCCAGGCACACTGATGGGTAAGGAAGTCATTTAGCTTGCAGGCTTGATATAGATCCGAGTCGTCGAGAGTTAACAGTCAGTGTTTAGGTGATGAAACGTCCTAAAAGTCCGAAATAAATACTGAAGTGATCTCGAACGTTTGGCTGCAAAATCTCTCCATCCCGTATTTGTGCTAAATATAGCTTAATCCACACAACATGGGAGAAATCTAGAATATCTGTTTATATGCTAATTACTGCCAGTAAAATATCTTCACTTGTGTAAATATGACGTCCTGTATTTGTACTAAAAAGAGTTTAAACCAGACAACAAGGAAGAATTCTATGATTTCTATTGATATGCTAATTAATCTTCTAAATACCTTAATTTATAGTAAACATAACATTTTGTAATGTTCTGAACAGGATTGATTGAATTCAAGCTCATGAAGGAGAATGACCCTAACCACATAACCTTCAGAATGTTCTAGACTGAGTAAACTAAGGTCATTGGAAGAGGAGAATGACCTTCATAACATTACACCTATCACTTGTTACTTGTTAATATTATTCCGCAGTTTGGCGTTTGGCTGTTTGGCCACTGTTGACTTCCTGTACTGTACACAATAGAAGCTACCATGATACATAATTAATGAAATACTCAGCATATTAAAACTTACTAAATTGACTTAAGTAGATCATCGTAAGCAGTTAGAACAATGATGCTGTCATTCAGCATATGCATGGCTAATCTGGTGTTGCAAATGAAACAATTTCATACCCGCTGATATTAAAACGATAATATTATAGGTGATCAAAACTGTACTGTTCGTTCAATTGGCTTTTGTCTAAGCAAACAAACTTCTTTTAGGGAAATTAATGGTGCAGCCCACAGAAGTGGGGTCCGATTACAGGTGTCAACGATAGACCTGTCAAAAGCAACTGATAGGCCTTCCAATGTTTCGACTACTGGCTCATAATGATTTTCAGTTTACCGAAATAAATTCTCATCCAAACCTACTTCCATTTTCACGTGAAGTACACCCTGGAATTATATGGCCATCATTTCTTATATATTTGTGTCAAAAGAAACATTCTCTGCAAATTTAAGTGTTAAAGCTGTCGCAGCTCTAGACGATATTGTGTTACAATGTTTTACTTTAAGGATTAATGTAGAGAGTGCGGAAAGTCAGATTATAACAATATTAAAAGTCATTTCGCATTATAATTTATAATTTGCATATCTAATCAGCAGTCACAGTTTGACATATATATTTGAAGGATTTGACAAAAGGGCAATTACATTTGCTATATAAAGTAGTGATACAATGACAGCCCTCAAAGAAGTTAGGTATTTTTTTTCAGCTAATTACATATTTGAATACTTAAAGTGGCACTCACACTTGATCGCAATTGAATGATACATTGCAGAGTGCCATCCATTTAAAGCACATATATATTTGAAGACGTCCAAATTTGTTATCGGCATCTCCCAAAATGGTTGCTGGGCACACTCTCCCTTATTGGATGGTACCATGGTTGCTTTCAATTTCATTCACCTTTGTCTCTTTACTGGATTACAATATTTGCAATATCGATCTTTTTTCTTATTAATATTACTGTTTTGCGTATATTATACATATTAATTGCAAGATATATGCTTGAAGAAGTACATCGTCTGCTCTACCTAGGCCACTATCACTTGTAAAAGACTTGACAAGAGTATTTAGGACTCTTTTCGTTACGACGGTTGTATATTTTGTCGGTGCTTTTCCGTTAACAATGGTTATAATTGTCTCGACATCAATGTCCATAGCAAGAAATGTCACGGCTAAAATGCTAGAGATGACTACATGTAACATCTATTACGCACATTTATAGGGCCGGTACAAACTGCCTAGTGTCGAGCTGTCAGTAAGTCTGTCTGTCTGTCTGTCGATCGGTCGGCCATATGAACGTCCGTCACTGTTTTTGTTTTAACTTGTTACAGTTTTTTGTCCTCTGCCTTTTAACAGGTGGTGTATCTATCGCTGGTCAGCCAATATTTTACTGTATTCATTTTCACTTGCTGCAGTTTTATCCCTCTTTTGAGGTGGTTTGTAATTTTTAATGCCGTGAAAATGCCGGTTGTTAGAAGAAATGAGTCAAAACAAGACTTGTAAGGATGTTTTAAAGATTTTAAATACGAAATTTAAAACCGATAACATGGTAACTGTGACTTTATTTTAAATCTAGCGAATGCAGACTTAGGTTAAACCTGATATGCACATAGACTCAATGTTGGCAAAAATGTACTTATTTTCAACCCTGACATATGTAAACTAATATGGTTTCTCTGATATAACATACACAGATCATCTATGGACAATATACTAAGATTCATTAAACTGTTCAATTTAAAAAGGCATGTACTTTCGTGAGTTTTTTCCTTTACTTACCCCGTTTTACGAAACAAATTGCGTTTATCAAGATATCGAATTTTGTTCACAGTATAACTGGCAAAAGAAAACAACTTAGGAAATCAACATTGGTAAGAATACACAGAGTTATTAAAACAACTTTGGAGTTGCTTGAAAGTAGCATACTGTTTTGTGTCAACACTGTTCCGATTACGATAATCATAATCGAACAGTTATTGACACGAAGATACAAATGCAGTACAAATGCATTTTTCGAAAAAAAGTTTTAAAAATTGCCATGGTGGTCAGGATCGTCCAATGCACATGGTCAGAATGTGTCTTTCTATTTGAGGTCTAAGGTGTGTCAGATTTGTCGAGGATTTTTTCAATACAAAGTTATGCTCTTTTGGCTGCTTTGGGTTTGAATGTCATGAATGAAAATCTTGTTCGGTTGATTTGTGCACAATTGTGTCCTCTGCCGGTACTGCCAAAGACTCCCGACAACATTGAATCCCGGTCAGAGGCTCCTATATAGTTGTACATCACGGACGCCATCAAGACAACAGCAAACGCCGCGCACAGTTAACTTGTTTACGGCTTAATGAGTAAATCTAACAATAGACATAAAAAACGCAAAGAAACTGAGCATGAAATTATTTGAACGTACTTGTCATCAAAGGTGATGCAATTAGGTTCTGTTTGATTATTCAAGTGGAGCTCGTAGGTATATCTGCAAACTCATTGACATTTCAATAATAAAATCTACGACTTCCTCCAAACATTGATCGGAATACTTCAGTGCATATTTCCTTAACATTATCGATAATGTATCGGCCAGATTTGTTCTCTGTAACTAACAACTGTAGTAGAAGGACTTACGTACACCTACTGATTTATATATTCCTTTTAAGGCATTTCAGAGGATAATTTGAGACATGTACTGAGTCCACTGGTGGAGTCGGTGAATGATTGTATCACTTTTGTTTCCAGAGTACAAACTTAAAAAGGTCAGTTCTTTTAAGTATTTTTACCAATTTAATTGCCCTGTATAAAGCAGCCGATTGAAAGATAAAACAAAATCGTTACTTTCAGCTTGTGTAATTGTTAAAAATCGGCAGCGATACGCTTTTATTTTAACCATTAATAGTATATATTTAAACAGCATAAACGTCAAATTAGATATTATTCCCTAATATTTTTCTTCGTTCAGCGAAGGAAAATACGAGTGACGTAATGACCGTGTCACCACGAGTCGAAGACGAGTGGTGACACGGTCATTACGTCACGAGTATTTTCCGAGCTGAATGAAGAAAAATATTAGGGAATAATATACTTATCACATGCACAAGCCAATAATTCGTTATTTTTTGCAAAATAAAATAAGTTTTCCATGACGATTCCGCGTTTTAACTTTTGAACTACTTTAGGAATAAATATCAGTACGCCGTGCACAAGTTGTCAATCATTTCCAGTCGTCCGTCGTGTGCATTTGCGCTCACGTTCGTTCATGTGTGGAGCAAATGACAGCCCTCGGTCTACATGTAGGCTACCTTCCGTAAAGTTATACTCTATTTCAAAGATAGCATAGTCCTAGAAATTTATCACAGACGAAGATACGCTTTTTTCGGGAACAAATATCGACTGAATCTCGACGGCGCGAACACTGTAAACGTCGCGCCTGACCCTGTTTGCAATGCGTACGGAACCCACGGTATACGCGACCAGCTTCAAGTTCGTTGTTTCCGCAAATTATTCACGTAATTCCTTCGGAATATACAGGCGGTACACTCTCGTGTTTACATTGTTCGGATTAGTAATGTCGTAGTCTGTGAAAATATCGATTTCATTACATGACTTTTGATCGTGGGAGAAACATCGGCCACCATGTTGTTTGTTTACATATTTACGAGCACACCGAAGATCGACAAAAAAGGTCCGACGCACCAAAATCGATGACATAGACGCGGGTTGTCATGACGTAGAGAGACCAGAGAATAAATCCCGTATTTTTTGTTCGGAGACGACAAACTTGGCTTGTGCATGTGATAACAGTGCTTATTTGTTATACCATAGGTATTGGTAGGTTGACGCGTCTTACACAGAGTGGCAGCCGGCGGATGAAGGACATTAAGTCTGATGTCTTCAAGAACATCCGAGATCTATTCCAGAAATAAATGTTTCTGAAAAGGACACTCATCTCTGGAGGGATATTATTCGTCACTGAAGAAGTAGCCAGCAAACACGCGTGTTGTTCTCCATTCTATTTCACCTAAAGTGCAAGAATGAACAATTCTATCCTCTTTCTCTCAAGTCAGGCGTCTCCTTTCGAGGGTCACAATCAAAGTAATTACGACTGGCACAATGATAGTATTTTAAATGTGTCGATAAATGAAGACATCTATATATCTCTTACGGCTTTGAATACTTTTATATAGCAATCATTGCAATGTCTATAAGTGGGTTTATCAATAACTTGTCCTTTCTTATTGTCATATTGAAAATCAAGGAAATGCAGACTAAAAGCAACATTCTTTTAATTAATTTAGCCATCTCAGATATGTTGTGTCAAAGTTGTCTTATAGTTGATTTCATAGACAGAATTACATCTGGGGTACCTTTAAAGCTTTGCCAATGTTCGTCATATATATTTATGATAGCATTAACGGAGTCAAGCTTTACAATTCCTCTGCTTGCCATCGAACGATATATTGTAGTTTGTCATCCTTTAAAACAATATGTTTGTTTGAAGATGAGAAATTTTGTTGCCTTCATGTCGATAACATGGCTGTTAAGCGTTTTATTCTCAATTGGTTACATGCCTCAATGCTTAGGACTTAAATTTAATTTTGTGATCAATGACCTGGCGGTCCGCGAAATGAGTAGTTTTATAACAGGTGGTGTTATGTTAATGGTTTGTGTGCTGTGCCTATACTATACATTTCAATTGCAAGAGAGATGACAAGAAGAAGTAAATGTTCAACTTTGCCTATATCAAATTCAATGTTGAAAGATTTAAGGAGCGTTTTTAGGAATATTCTTGTTACTACCGTTGTGTATTTTATTGGTGTTTTCCCATTAACGATTATTTTGGTTTTTTCGAATTCAATATATTTTGTTGGTGTGAACTGGCTTCACACTTCCTATTCGATTTTCGTTTACGTATATCTGTCTTCAATGTGTCTGTATGTGATTCAAATTTCGATTAACCCCTTCATTTATTTACTGTGTAACTCAAAGTACAGAAAGGCTGCTAAGAAAGTTTACTGTCTATATGTTTGTAAAACTCCGAGACCAAATCCAGGTTCTCCAGTTCAATTTGTAGAACCTTCAGTTGAACCTTCAGTTGCCACAGCTAGTCTTTAGAAACTACTCAAGGATCAAATGACCGAGTGAAAATGAATATTATTAAGGGCAAGAAAAATCGACGAATCTACTTGTAATTATTTAGTATTAGTAGTTATTTTTATTTTAAGTGTATATGTGGACATATGTTATACAATAATCCACGTAAGAATACACTGAGTAATGTTGCCACATCAATCTCCTTGGGCTTATGAGACACCAAAGTACAAAGTTCCCAATTCCACGGTTGTAAAGAGTGACAGTCCGTCACTTGCTCATAATTCCAACTTCAAGATGCTGGAGAAACTACCCAAAAAGATATGGCATAATTATTGAATAATTGTATAATAGATGCAACTTTTTTAAATGTTATATAATTGATACAAAGTGGGAGAAATTTAAACAATTTACTTTCCAATGATAAAATATTTGAATCACTTTTTACCAATCACTGATTTATCCGCTTATTAGTGATTGGGGAGTATCTATTACAATTTACATGCAATGTAAGGACTCCCTTAAAGGAGAGAAAACACAGACAAAAGAAAACAGAGATAACATCAGCAGCCCATGATGCCTATCGTGCCGACGTTTGAGTGTAGACATAAGACATGCTCAGATCAACTTACATGCTGAATAGGTGAAAAAGTTTTAAATTATATAGCTATATGCTTGCGAAAGAATATCAAATGAATCATCACATTAGTAATACTAATTAGTCCAGTGACCGCCTCTGTCTATTCACTTATATCTATATCGAATTCAAAGGCAAGGAAGTTCTGCTATCTCTCTGACAGTAGAAAACCCGTCTTTCCAGATTTATATTTTATCATTTGTGTAACCTGCAGGATATTGTGATGCATTTTGCACGTGAATATTCCAAATTCAGCGTAACTTTTAGTGGTAGAAACATGTGTAAATTATTTCAACTTATAGAATGCTCACTTTTGTCACATATTGTCATTATAGGATTGAATTTAATCATGGAGGGACTGAGTGACGTAATTTTTACTTTATCGTAAGGTTTGCTTGCAACATATACGTTTGTAAAACAAATACAATTGATACTAAATGTTGAAATTTCAGGAGTCTATTTCAAAAGTAGCACGACTTACGGAAGAGTTGTATCAGTGTTCCCACTACAATACGGGATAATATGATGTAAGGTTTTAAAATAGTGTTGGTTATTCTTTTTTTTATGGGTTTCCGAGTCAGGTGGTGGTACAATAATGTTGCCGTTGGTGGTTTTCCCTTTCCGTTGTAATTATTCTGAGTAATTATAGGAGACTGTACTGTATTTCACTTGGCATGACGACATTATAATAAATGACGATATACGAGATCTTCGACCTGAGGGAACGATTTCTAAAAACAATGTCACATGGCAACCTAAAAGGTATTTTTCTGCAAGGCTGGAAATGCTGCTTACAGACAACTCGTTGCGTAAACTTCTAATCAGCAGCCTTCGCTTTGAGTGATTACGCCACACGCCAGGTTCCATTGGTACCTCAGTGTACAGAACGGTTTGTTATATTTTTTGGATATGATAATACAATCATCCATATAATAGAATTTTAGGGCAACTTTTTTTGAAAAGTGTTGGTTCAAAATTACGCACATTTCGATAGTAAGTAGTCTAACGTCTTGCTTGTGATAAACGTTAGAGAATTTGAAGTGCCGTTTTTTAACTGAGAAAACTAAGCTTGTATCAAACCTATTTAAGTGTTTTACAACTGTACCAAAGTTGCCAATAATGGGCGACGCGCTGACCATTAACATTTAATATGTGCAAGGGCGAGACGGGAAAGACAAAAATGAACGGGCAAGGCTTGCCGAGCCCGTTCATTTTGGCTTTTTTTCTCGCCCGCGCCCATAAATAAACGTTAATGATCAGCGCGGAGTCTTTTATGTTCATTATATTATCAACTTTGCCCACAAGTGCTCCACTTTATTTTGTGATTGATAATAATCTTTCTACATATTGTAATTTACGTTTTAGCTGTAAAGTTACGATGTTTACGATATTATCAAGGGCTCATAAACAAACCATTATTGCGTATTTGTGGTCGGTCACATGGTTCAGCTTGACCAATTAAAATCCGATGGACAGGGAATGGTAACATAATATCATGTTCAGAACTAATTTGGGTATTGGATGGTGAAGTAATGTCTAATTAATCTTCAAATTTAAGCTCATCTGCTTTTCTTTACAAGTTATTCACTTGTTTTTATGAGTCATTTGTAATATTGCAACAAGCAGCTATAGGACACATAACACTTTTGAGAAATTTAAAAAACATGAAGATCCAATTATTCCAAATTAGTTGCAATCGTATTTAATGTAGATTATGTTAAAGTTTTGGCGTTTCGTCCTTGAATCAGCGAACTACGAGTATATTGTGTTCGCCATATAATAATTATTTTTTTCTTTTCAACGAGTCGGACGTTCAGCCCTGAAAATATCACTTTGCACAGGATAAGCCTAGTTTTTGTACTATTCGCGTTGCAGCGTACATGTAAATTCCCATTTCAACAGTCGTGTTGTGTTTATATGGTCTAATGTGATTTCATATTAAAGCAAAGTTGTAAAATACATACAATATCCTTCATATGTGACTTTATATCGAGAGAGGCCAATCCAAAGAACCTTTGGAATTGTGTTTAAATAAATATAAGGATGTTGCCTTATTCTAGATACTGCATGTAAGACTTAAGATACATTACCGAAAACAATTGGAAACTTGAAAAGCTAAATCCCTGCACAAAGACCTCATTTACCCATGTCGATAAGGCATATATGGAGTCTATCAGCCGATATCACAACTGCCTTGAACTGAAATAAAACAGTACAATATATTCTACAAGTACTGATTTTGAAAAGTGAGGTGCCAAATGAACACACTTCTTCATTACTTGCCCTAATTTGATGTTCGCGTGTAAATGGCACAAGACCACTAATTAATTTCCCATAGGCCACCACAGTAGCGTTGAGGTCGATTTTCCTATTTTAGAACATTCAGCGGCACAAATCCTCTTAACAGGTGTTAGGTCAATGTCAGCTTGACTACTGATTAATTTTTCGTGTGGGCAAGTCCACGGAAATTTTGAGATAGCGATGAAAATAGCGCCCTAAGTGGTGTTTTTGACAAAATTCAGACTTATTGTTATGACTTCTATTAGTCCTAAAACTCCTCATATTACCAACAAATGCTTCAGCCAATATTCACAAAAGTCTGCATTTTGATTCGGGCAGAAAAATATCTTTACAGAAATTCTTGACGTTAAAGTTCGAAGTAAACAAGCATCCATGCAGATATCAAAACGTCAAGGTCTGCACTATTTTCTTCCGGAACTATCTTCGTGGGTAACGAACCCGGAAGTGAATTAGTGGGCTTGTGCCAAATGCTATGCAATTTACACGAAAAGCTTTAAAAGTGCATTGATGAGCGGACTTGGCAATATGTAACATGAAATCCCTTAGCGTCATAACATGTGTTGGATTATTTTTCGGGTTTTTATTTGCACGTGATACTAATTATATCATCAACATTGCAGTCACCTTTCGTGTAATGAGTCTAAACGTGAAACACGAAGAAACTAACACTCCTGAAATATCAGGTTATTACTACGAATGACGACAAAAACTTACAGTACCTTAGGTGTTATTTTTATGCAGGCAATGGTCGTTAAGGGGCGCCATCATATAGAATCTAAAGCTGGCGCACGATTACTTAACATCAAATTTATACTATCCAGTTTCTTATAAACTCACTTATAAACTTCCCTTAGAGCGCGCGTTTGTGCTCATGATACCTTAAACTAGATAGCTTGATGGACTCTGAGGATCCATGGGTAGACGGATTAACTAAATACATTCGTGTAAGTATAGAGGGCGCCCTGTCATTCAAAGAGCAGTATCTTGTATCTGAGGGCGCACTGGGCCACGAGCTGGTGCTCATGGCTCCATTTCGGTACGCTCAGTACGTCGTCGAATTGCAAAGTTTGTAAGTGAATGGATTGGTGGAACAATACGTAGAGTACAAAAACCTAAAAACACCTAAAACTATTCTGGAAATAACGACACCCGTGCATGAAATGGACACCTTTCTGAAGGCAAATTACATATATTAGAGGTAGTAGCTGGCCGGGCGTTGTGTCGTTTACATAACTGTATCTGACAGTACTGAACATAAATGCTTCTAGCCACTTCTTCACAGATAAAGAGCCATTTCTATTTTACGAGTGAGACATTCAAAAACTTTACAATTTTGATAATAATAATGAGTCGGTCTAAGAGAGACACAATCAAACTATCGTCTTGGATTGGTTTTCATGCAATATTTTCGGGAATTTGATTTGCAACATCGAAAAGAGGTTTGGCCAATAAGTTTTCCCTTCTTATTGTCATAGAGAAAACCGAGGAAATGCAGACAAGAAGCAATATTCTATTAAATAATTTAGCCATCTCAAATACGTTATAACGTTATTGTAGTTTTTACATCGCGTTTCGTGTCCCTAACTTTTAATGAACTCACTAAAAGAAATAAAAGACTTTTATTACAATATCAAAGTCAAACTTTATAATTCTAATTTAAAACTGCTTGCATAAGCGAACTTGGCATTAACTTTGTCTTTACTTCCGATGCGAATTGAAACAAAGAAACACCTGGCGATGGACGGGAACTGTGATAGCATGCACACTGTAGTTGCCTAACACTTTCTATTGTCTTTCAATCCTTTTAGTATCCATACTTGAAGTCATTCTTCAAGTAAACTCTTCTGATTAAGCGACTTTGAAACAAAACCTACACAGAAATTCATTGTTATAGAAAAAATGTTGGTAAAAGGCAATGATCATAGGCTGACTCACATCGTTGGGTTTAACGAACAAATATAAATCAACAAGGCACAACACAACAATGTTACGAAGTGGCAAGCTAGTGAACCTCACAAACTGCTGGATTGGATAAAGCAGTTGTGCTATTATACTTCTTTGTACACGATTACGGATGACAGATAAGTAATGGGTTCTTTCAAACAATAAGTTCTTAGCAAGCAACAGAACTTGTTAACACATTAATGGACATGCGTTCAAGGAGTCTAGATATCGGTGAGTGCTCGAATCATTCTAATCGAGTGCAAATCATTCTAATCTCTGTAAACCTTCTTTCCCTACCTGCGTGAACTGTGTGGTGTTTCCCATTTAAAAATTGCATTATCAAAGTGTGTTTAACCTCGATTTTTAAATCGTTTTGTCTGATGCCGGCGAATTACCCATGTCTAACCCTTTTAAGGGTTCGCAACTAAATATAACCGCCACAGTACAATATATTTAGCACATTAAGTTGTACATTGTCGGTGATAATTTCGACCAGAAAGACTTCAGTATTTGTTAGGAAAACAAATTCGTGGCATTGAAATTGATTCCATCAGGGTCATTATACAAAAAGTGCACATTATACATCAAAGTAAAAAGCTTTGTGCTTTTCCGATTACTATATGTGTTTGCACTGTGTCGTCTGCTCCACGCACATTGTGTTGCTCGGTCGCACACAGAATTGTAACATTGGGTTGGAAACGGTGGCCGACTGGTTTGTCTGAAGCCTAGCAGCTAGGCGATGTTGCCGTGAGTGTGTGGGAGTTCGAATCCCGTTTGGGTTTTAGTAACAAATTTTGTTTTTTATTATACATATCTCGGCTTCAGAAAATAAATATTTTGATGTGGCTAAGAGATCGGTTTTTATCTGAGAATTCACTGATTTTAATGGCTAAAGTGTGTCTTGTACCCTTCATTGAAAAAGAATATGAAACATCTTGGAATAACTAAACGAGGTTAGAAGTATTATATAAATCACCATTTTAATCAAAACAGAAGAGTGTAGATTAAAGCAAGGGAATGGGAAAATGAAGCTTTCTTTCGTCTTTCATTGCTATGCCACTTTTGTTAAATTAATAATTTGACCTCATTCAGCTACGTTTACATGATGACTTAATTTTCCTTCGTAACTTTTAGCATTCCAAAATTACCTCACACAGAAACTGAGCAGTTCAATCAATTATTTACAGTTGACAAAGTCCCACCTTTATATCATGTTTGCCTGGGTGACATTAGCAATAAGGTATAAAGCAATGCTCTGCCAAGAGTGGTGGCACTGGTCGACTATAATTGTACGCATGTCTCAGGTCCAAAATCAATGTCACTTTTTGGCCCTCCTGGTATATACGAATTAAATCAACATTTGTTACCGTAAGGATAAGTAAATCAATAATTTCAAACAACATAAAACCCGTGTTTTATGATTTGTAACATTTCTCAAATTACCACTCATGGATACTGCTTCTTGCTTACTTTGTTGTATATGCTCGTGCATACATCAATCGTCCATTTAAAGACCATTTACATATTTTTATATCAATAGTTCTTGAGGCCTTCTCGTGACGCTGTTGCTGAGCGTGTATTTAAATTAAAGGAATATATAACAACTAGTATTGCAAAAAGTTTGATGCCTCACATAGCCGTGTTTCTTCTTTATTGCGAACTTTGAAACTAATTCTTATCATTTCGACAGAGCTAATTCATCCGAGAAATTCGTTTTCTATACGTCCGTTTGCCGCGTTAAAAAGACTTTCTCCATTGCGCTATCTCTCTTAGATTTTCTACACAGCTTTTTTGTGCATCTTAGATGACCTCACAGCATTGCGCTAACAATATACATTACACAAAGGTATACCAAATCTTTTCGTTACTATTTGCAAAAAAAATATTGTATTGCGCATGCCCAAGCTTGGCTATGAGATATGAATCATCAACGAATCAATGAGCCACTGTTAACTTCGCTTCTCAGACATCTCCAGAATAGCAGCTACATTACATAGTTAATGACCTAATCAGCACATTGAAAACGTATTAAACTGACTTTAGTAGAACATCGTGAGTAGTTAGAACAATAATACTGTCACTCAGCAACAGTCATGAGTAATCTGGTGTTGAAAATTCAACAAATTCAATACCTTATGACATTAAAGCTACGAAATTTATAGGTGATCCAAGCTGTACAATTATTCGAGTGGTTGTTGTCTGTTAAAAACCGATTACTTTGTGGGGAATTAATGATAAAAAGAACAAAAATTGGGATTTGATAACAGATAATTAACAAATTAATCAGCACAAGAAACACGTAGTAACATACTTCATTAGCGTGTCACCAGTTTACTTTATTGCGGCCTGAAACAAATGAATTATGAAGCGAAAGGATCGCCATTTAGCAAATTTTGAAACCTTCCTCACCTTGACTAGGGTCTTCTCCAGCCGTCCGTCTTGCCACCTCATCTCCTGAGAAAAACTCTTCATGATAAGCTAAACAGTAGGCATTGCAACGATATATATATTACAAAAAGCGTAGATCGGTCAAAAGCACCTGACATAGTTTATCATAACAATAAGTGTAATGAGTGAATTAAACTCAAATCGAGTTAATTTGCAAGAGTTCTTGCAACTCTATCATTTGCCAATATGGTGTGTGTCACGTTTTTATAAAGTGGTAGCGTCAACCTGTTTTGACCACACAGAGTTCTAAATCCGTTTCAGTGCCGCTGACTTCAAATCATTGAACAGAAAAATTAATTGATATATTATGCAGTAACCCCACCGTAGGCTGCTACTCAGTGTATTTTGGTTCAGTGACGGCATACAGAGCAAGATGCTCGCCAAATATTGATCGATCGTCGTTGACATTGTTGACGCGAAAGATACATACTGATCAGCTCCCACTCTTAACACTAACAAAAAAACTAGTGACAAGACTGATTTCGTGAATTTCACTAAGTTGATACTACAGCTCTAAAAGTAACATTATACGTCTACGAAACTATCTCTCTTGTCTCCACTTATCATAATTTTATGACGTTCTCACGCCGGTTCTTCCTGCCATTCAAATTATCTCGGTAGGGTCTCCACATTGATTGAAGCTCTCGTCCAATCAGAACATTTATCCATGATTGACACCCTCGTATAGTCTTCCTCATAATAACCCCGAGGCTACTTTGTTTCAAAGACGTTCTGGCATCAGCACTGGGAAGCCACACACATCAGCGTCGGCGAGGTGAAAAACAACGATTATGCATACAAGGATGGTCTACTTCTAAATTATTCCCAACTAATTACGGACCAGAAGATCTCGAGACGCTCTGAAATTGTCAATGAAGATAGTAGTAAATTTGTTTCGTACCTGCAGGTAAGATTTAGTAATTTTTTGAAAGGTAGAAGTACTATTTATCTCATTTCGAAGAAATTCTTGCTCAAAGTATAAAACTGTTCTGCTGAACATTTCTATCTCCAAGTTATTTTCCTGAAATTAACATAAATTTCTTACTTATATTCTTTGGATTTGCAAGCATTTTTTACATTCCTTACAGGGGATATTTCAGCACAACACGAGCCGTCTGTGCTATATCTCTCGTTTTTTTTCCACAGTGGTGAAATTGTATGTATTTATGTATGTATGTTATATATATATATATATATATATATATATATATATATATATATATATATATATATATATATATATATATATATATATATATATATACATACATACATACATACATACATAATATATATATATATATATATATATATATATATATATATATATATATATATATATATATATATATATATATATACATTTGGTTGGATGAAAGTCTTTGACTCTCTTATCAGCAAAGGAAAATCATTAATATAACGTCTATTGTTTCATTGTAAGCATAACCTCACTGTTTCGGTTTCTAAGTCGTCCATATGCTGGTCGAAGAACCTTTCTCGGATGCACGCGACTGAATATTATATGATGGTTCTAGATCGTGTGTGCACACTCAGGGGCTGAATATGAAAAAATGCTGTAATTACTAAATGCGTTGTCCACTTTCACTTTGTAGGTTTCTTGGTTGCAACTGTGTTTTATATGAACGTTGTTGTTGTTGTTGTTGTTGTTGTTGTTGTTGTTGTTGTTATTTATCTATTTTTCATATAATTTGTTAATTCATTTGTGTTTATTTATTTATTTATTTATTCATTTATTATTTATTTATTTATTTATTTATTTATTTATTTATTTATTTGTTTGTTTGTTTGTTTGTTTATTTATTTATTATTTTTAAGAGAATAACCTTATTATTTATTGCATAGATATACAAACAAAAACTACAAAATTTTGACTTAAGTCAAGAAAAATAGGATACTGGACAACATAAGAAACAAAATCTAGTAAAGAGGCCTCCTAAAACTTAGCATGTAGAAAACTAGGTAATTGCGCCTTGAACTATCTATGATAAACTCTCGGTACTCCTTATAGATGAAAGAATGCTATTCTGTATTTTAGCAGCATTGTATACAAAGGATCTCTGTGCAGTTGCTGACCTAGAAGTCGGAACATACACATCAGCATTGCTAAAACTTCAAGTACTGAAAAGATGCATCTCAGAAAAATAAGAAAACTGTTGTAAATATCGAAGTTGTCTCAACGGCGACAAAATAATCAATATCCGAGAATACTGAATAGAGCAAACAAAGCAACAGAAAACAGAATGAATCTCGTTTGCATTTTCGCCATAATTTTTAATAATACTGCCATTTTGTGTCGAAATACCTAGGTACAATCCCCAATAAACGTGCCAATGTCAATGTATTTTTGGTGCAGGTCAATCGCTGAACAAATATGCACACTTTGCGTAGTAATGCTCGATATACTCTGAGCTTTGAGGAAAATAGTGACTGTGCGTGTACTTAAAAACTGGCGAATGTTGACTAGTGTCAATGTTTTTTTAGCAAAGATACCTGTAAACTAATGGGAATTATGTTGTGTTCTCATTGGTTGATATTTGAAAATTATGGTAGTACATCGTGATATGCCTGGACTTCATTGTATGATTCCTCTAAATATGACATACACAAACTATCTATAAACAAATAGCTCAGATTTATTGATTAAAAGTTTTCAATCTGAAAGTCATGTTCTTTTGTGAGCTATTGTCCTTATTTTATTTACAACTTTTTGCGAAAAAACCCGCGTTTATCAAGAATTGCTTTTTTGTTAGTGGTATAACTGGCAAAAAAGTAAATTAAGAGAGTCAACATTAGAGCGAAATACACTGAACCATTCAAACAACTTTTGAGTTGTTCGAGAATAAAATTACTCTTTTGCGACAAAAGCTGTTTCCATTATGATTTCAAATACAAATACAGTCATTTCCTACTTTCTTAAGAAGAAAAGTAAAAAACTTGCCTAGTGAACCGGATCATCCGATATACATGGTCAGGATGTATCTCCATATTTGAGATCTAACGTTAGTCAAATTGATCGAGGATTTTGTCGACACGAAGTTATGTCGTGGGTGACGTGCAAATCTTGTTCGGTTGACTTGCGTGCAATTGTGTCCTTTGCTGGTCGTGCCAACGGAAAGCCACAACATTGAGACCTGACCCGAAGCCCTAAATCAATCGCCATGTACATACGGACGTAATCAATGCAACAGTCAAATGTCACGAGGGGTTAATATGTTTACAACCCAAGGAATACAATCGTACACTGGAGACAATAAACAGAAAATTTTAACTGGTGAAATTATTTCAACGTACTTATTTTCAAATGTTATTACTTTGGTTGTGTTAGATTCTGAAAGTGTACTTCGTAGGCATATCTTTAAACTCATTGAAATTTCAATAAATAAATCTAAGAGTTCCAAGGAACATTGATCGGAATACTTCAGCGCATCTTCCCATAAAATTATCGATAATATATAGGCAAATTTTATGCTCTAAAATCTTTTAAAATCACTGTTACAGTAGTAGAAGGACTTAAAAACATGTATTAATTTTATATGTTCCTCTTCAGGCATTGCATGGGAAAAACTTGCGACAACTGCTGAGTCCATTGGTGGAGTTTGTGGATTATTGTGTCACTGGTGTTATCAGTGTACAAACACAAAAAGGTCAGTCCTTTGTAAAGTATCCTTGACTTATTAAAGCATTTCAGCCAGATATAGCAATGGATCGAAGGATAAAGCAAAACTGTTACTTACGGAATATTAAAATGTTAAATACTCAATGGCGATATGGTTTTAATGTTGTCTTTAGTTAAATAAATTGAAACACCAGAAAGTCAAACAATGTGTATTTATTCTATCATAGGTTGGCGCATCATTTTCAAAGTTTGCAGGGACTATTGCCGAGTGAAGAATGTAAAGGTTTGATGTCTTCAAAAAACCAAGATCGATTCATGACATTTATGTCTACAAAAAGAACAAGTATCTCTTCTGGGATATCCCAGCATAAGTACATGTAGCCAGTAAAACCGTGTGTCGTCCTACATTATATTCCATTAAAAGTATCAAGAATGGATAATTCTACCTCTTTCTCTCGAGTCAAGCGTCTCCTTTCAAAAAGATTACGACAGTTATAATGATAGTATTTTAAATACGTCGATGAACGAGGTAAATGATATAAATATTTACGGTTGGGAATACATTAATATGGCAATTATGGCAATATCGATAGGTGGGTTCGTCAATAACTTTTCCTTTGTTATCGTCATATGGAAAATCAAGGAAATGCAGACTAAAAGCAACATTCTTTTAATTAATTTAGCCCTCTCAGATATGTTAGGCCAATGTTTTATTGTGGTTTATAGGATAGCCTCTACTACATCTGGAATATCTCAACAGCTTTCTCAATGCTCGGTATATATAATGGGCACTACATTAACAGCGTCAAATTTGACAATTCTTCTGCTTGCCATTGAACGTTATATTGTAGTTTGTCATCCTCTGAAACAATATGTTTATTTAAAGACGAGAAATATTATCGGCTTAGTCTCGATTTCATGGTTGCTAAGCTTTTTGTTCTCGATTGGTTACATGCCTCAATGCTTGGCACTTGAATTTAATTCTTTGAATGTCCTGATTGTCACGACTAGTTTTCTAATATTTGGTGTAATGTTCATCGGATTGTGTGTTGTGCCGATTCTATACATTTCAATTGCAAGAGAGATGACCAAAAGAAGTAAATGTTCAACTCTGCCTATATCAAATTCAATGTTGAAAGATTTAAGGCGCGTTTTTAGAAATATTCTTGTTACTACCGTTGTGTATTTCATCGGTGTTTTTCCATTCACGATTTGCATAGTTTTTGAGATTTCATTATATTTAGTTGATTTCAACTGGGTTTACACTTCCTATATAATATTCAGTTACGTAAAACTGTCTATAATTTGTTTGTATGTGCTTCAAAATTCGGTTAATCCTTTCATATATTTACTGTGCAACTCAAAGTATAGAAAAGCTGCTAAGAAAGTTTACTGTCCATGTGTTTGTAAAACCTCGAGACCAAATGGAGGTTCTCCAATTCAATTTGTAGAGCCTTCAGTTGAATTTTCAGTTGCCACAACTAATCTGTAGAAACTAGCAAACGAATCAAATTAAGATGTGAAAATGAATATTATTAACGGCAAGAAAAACAGACGAATATACCCATGTCAATTTGCCTCTTACTCAAGCGCCAAATATTACGTACGAGGAGTAGTAGTTTATTGTAGAAGTAATTATTTTTACTTAAGTGTCCTATGTAGACTTATGTTATGCAACAATTTATGTAGGCATACAATGAGTAATGTTGCCACATCTAGCTCCTTGGGCACATTTTGCCAGTAAGAGTTATAATAATGAGATATTCAATCATTACTGATCTTAAACGCATTATCACAAAAGAAAGTCCGAAATTAAACACAGCATACATGCAATTGAAAACATATAGTCAAGCCATTGAAGTCAGTCATATGTAAATTACAAATTGACATCAGGTGGTTTGATAAGAATGGGCACCTTGTTGGGCACAAGCTTGTTGGACGAAGACAATAATATCGATCTAAGATTTAAACAAATAATAGATTAATTTACATACTGTACCTTTGATGACATTGGCTATCGTTTGTCCAACGTGCATTCTATATCTACTCATGTGACAGACTAAATTTTTCCTATACTTTCAATATGATTTTGTGTAATCCTGAAGTACGAATAAAGGTCAATGAACGATAAGAATTTTCCATCCTCTCCAGAAAAAACTTCGTTTTCAGTGACACTGATTGTGTTTGCGTCATTATTCCATTATTGCGTCATTATTCAAAGATTGTAAAGAGTGAATTTGCGTCATTGATACCTAATTCTAACTTCAAGACGCCGGGAAAAGTACACAAGAAAATATATGGCATAGTAATTACATACTATGGTATTTGTATAGAAGATACCAATTATGTAAATTTCATATATTTGACACCCAATTGAAGAAAGTTTAGCTTAAATAACGTACTTTTACATGAGAGAATATTTGAATTACTTTTTACCGATCAGGCATTGTTAGTTTTATTAGTAATTGGAGAGTATCAAAATTAATCTATATACAATGTGAGCATTCATTTTAAAAGAGAGAGAGCAAGAAATACGATCTTCAGCCGTGTGTATATGTAACTTTACACTTCAGCAATAAATCACTATCCATTGTAGAAACTACCAAACGAATCAAATTAAGATGTGAAAATAAATACTATTAACGGTGAGAAAAATCGACGAATCTACCGATAGTGTGGCAAGGTCCCTCTTACTCGAACGCCGAGACTGTACGTAAGAGGAGTAGTAGTTTATGGTAGCAGTAGTTATTTTTATTTAAGTGTCCTATGTAGACTTATGTTATGGAACAATACATGTAGGCATACAATGATTAATGTTGACACATCCAGTCCCTTGGGCTTATAAGACAACAAAGTACGACAGCTCGTAATAAACATATTTAAATGAATACATCAATACATCAATAAAGTGGAGAATTCTCTACATCTTACTCATACAAACTTTCTTTTCTGTTGTTGTAAGCTTCATATGTCTAATTTGCCAGTAAGAGTAGTAATAATGAGATATACAATCATTACTGATCTTAAATGCATTATCACAAAAGGATGTCCGTAATTAAGCACAGCACACATCATCATAAAGTCGAGCCATTGAAGTCAGGCAAATATAACATTCCAATTGCAAATTGACATCTGCTGGTTTCATAAGAATGGGCATCTTGTTCGGCACACGCTTGTTTGACGCAGGCAATAATATCGATCTAAGATGTAAGCAAACAAAAGTTAAATGTACATGATACTTTACCTCTGATGACATTGGCTATCATTTGTCCAACCTTCATTCTATATGTACTCAGTGTGACAGATTAAATTTCCCCTATGCCTTAAATATGATTTTGTAATCCTGAATTAAGTATAAAGCTCAGTGAAGAAAAAGAACTTCCCTTCATCTTGTGAAAAAACTTCGAATTCGTTGCGTTTGTGTCATTGACACCTAATTTCTAACGTTGTAAAGAGTGAATTCGCGTCATTGATACCTAATTGCAACTTCGAGACGCTTGGAAAAGTACACAAGAAAAAGTATGGTATAGGTATTATTTATTATGATAACTGTCAAAGCGGTACAAATTATGTAAATTGAATATATTTGCAGCCCAATCGGAGAAAATTAAATGACGTATATTCACATCAGAGAATATTTGAATTACTTTCTACAAATTAGGGATTGTTAGTTTCTTTAGTGATTTGAGAACTCGTATCAAAATCAATCTACATACAATGTGAGGATTCCTTTTAAAAAGAGAGAAAGACAATCCCCAGCCGTGTGTAAATAAATCACCATCGATTGATCTTCAACTACTTTGTGAGTCTCTACTCTTTCCGAAATCTCGACGTATCTCTCAGCCGTGGGTGAATCTCCCCAAGACCGACGATCACAGAGATAACATCAGCAGTCTAAAATACCTACCGTACGAGCTTTCGAGTGTAGACATCAGACAACCTCTGATTATCCTTGGCATAGACGTTTACTGTGGTTACGTGTTTCTTATTTTCAAAAATGGCATATGTCGTATATGCTTAACATAATGAACAAATTGTAAAATATATAGCCATATGCTTGCACAATGTTTACGTTGCATTAAATGTGTTGAAAATAAACTGCTTTCTAAACGAAATAATCCCTTTTGTCATACTTTTTCCTATGTTTGTTGCCGTTCATGTCTATTCGATTAATTCCATCTCAAATTCGAATGTAATCAAGTTTTGCTGGCTCTCTGACATCAGCCCTCCCATTTAAAGTTTATCATTTATGTCACTTGCAGGATAGTGTACTGCACTTCGCATGTACCTTTTGAAAATTCAGCATACCTTAGAGTAGAAGAAACTAGTATACAATTATTTAAACTGATTTAATGCTTACTTTTGCTACCTGATGTCATTATAGAGGTGAATTTAATCAAAAGACTAAGTTATGTTATTTTGCTTTATCGTAATGGTTATTTTTCTTGCAACATAAACTTTTATACAACTAGTATCAATTGATACTAAATGTAGAATTTTATGTATGTATTTCAAAAGTTGTAAGACTTACAAAAGGGTTGTAGAAGTTTTTCCGTTACATTACTAGATTGAAAACACTGTGTACAGAGAACTCGTTGTTTTGACTCACGATTCAATACGGTAGGCGGGAAAAACACTGTCTCATTTACTATGCGCTAAAATAATTCTTTTCAGTCGTCATATCACACCCATTAAAACATGAAGTAAAATTTTACACTCTAGAATTAGATATGTCCAGAAAGGAGTGGCTTGGTCAGCCAAAATGTTTAACTAAAGGCCGGCGGAATGTGAATGAGTGAGGTTTTTTCCTATTAACCGCTAACCTCATCGATTCGCGAGTCAAAACAATACAAATAAGGTAGTATGCGTCTGGAAATTGAAATTTTCAAATCTTCGCTCAAACTTTCCCTAATGAAAATTTTGAGCATTCCTTCGACAAATGAAGAATACCAATCGGAAGTCACCGTACAATGTTTGCTATGACCAAAAGGACTTTGAGGAGCAGTTAGACACTATAAGCACTTGGTTCTTGGCTCGGGGTTATCCCCGCTCTGTAGTGGACAAAGCCAAACAGCGCGTCGAACCACTAACACAGGAAGATGCGTTAATGTCAGCCACCCGTTCTCAATGCAATCGCAGTCCTCTTGTGTTAACATACCATCCCCCAACAGACAGCATATTTTTCCGCACCTCCCATCATGGCATTTCGACGTGACTCGAATATCAAAGACCGGCTCGTTCGTTCCAGTTTACCTAATCGTGACTGCGCGACTGGAACATCATCATGTGGCCGTCGAGTGTGTCACACCTGCCCGCATACTTTTACTACCAACTTCATTCAGGGTCCGCGTGGTAGAGTCAATGTTTCCGACGTGTACACAATCACCCGGGCTAATATCATTAACTATATCAAATGCAAATGCTGCAGCATGTTATACATTGGTGAAACAAAGCGTCGCCCAGGCGATCGCTTTGCTGAACACCTTCGCACCAAGACCGACAACAAACTAGCATACCCGTTTCCCAAACATTTCTGTACACCACCCCACCGCGGTCGGTTTGACATGGCAGTGTCTTCTATTATTTCCACCACCGACTCTACGTGCCATAAACTCGAACAGGCCACAAGTTTTAAACTTTGCACTCTGGCACCACCCGGTATGAATACATATTTTTATGGGTTTGATCGTTCTGTTGTTTGATTGGTTGTTTTAATTTTTTGTGTCTCCACGTACTTATTTTGAGCTTCTGATACAAGTAAACTAATGTTATTTATTTTGTGTTCTCATCGTTTGATATTTGAAAACTATTGTAGGATATCGTGATATCCATTGGTAAACCATTGGTAGGAAACTTTTTAACTATAACAATGTCTTGAAAAATTTCAACTTTCCATTAAACAACAGCAGAACTTGCAATTGCTTGTCATCCCTCTTTTGCTATAAACCACTTGGTCACATAATAACTGGTGACCTGACCATCATTACCAACAGTAAACTTCGGCAACTCTTTCAATATGGCCCAAAATATCGAGAGCCACAAAATATTAATTGGAAATTTAATTTCAGAATTATCATGGATGCCGCCGAAAAATATGCAAGACAGTGGGCTGCAGTTGAGGAAGTTGATGTGGAATGCCTCTCTGACTGGCTGAGCAAAGTCAGAGATAAATTAAAATCACGTATTTCACATTTCCGTTCTCACAGTAAAGATGTAAATACTTCCTCAGTATTAGATGACCCATCGGTCAAAGCATGCCTCGATGCTTTACACAACGAATATGTTGTAGTTCCTGCAGACAAAGCTTCAAACAACATCATCTTTGTCTGTATGAATTATTATATCCAGTGTATAATAGATGAATTAAACCTTCATTCAGATAAGAGTAATACAACCTACACTCTTTCCTCCCTCACTGATGAAGACATTTTTTCAAACCATTCATCTGTGCTCAATGAATTTGGCATTCCTTTGAAAGAGAAGGACAAAAAACTGCCTATGTTGTATTGGATACCTAAACTGCACAAAAACCCTTACAAACAACGTTTTATTGCAGGATCAAGCAATTGCACTACCAAACATCTGTCACAATTATTGACTATAATTTTAACAACCATCAAAAATGGTCTTTTTCGATATTGTGACAAAGTGTATGAAACAAGTGGGTTGAATCAAATGTGGATACTAAAAAATTCGAAGGAATTGTTGCTTGATTTAAAAGTCAAGAAAAACAAGTTCAGCTCAATCCGAACATTTGATTTTTCCACATTATACACCACAATTCCCCACGATAAACTTAAAACAAGGCTGTCATCTCTTGTTAAACAAGCTTTCCTGCATAAAAATGGCAGTAGAAGGTACCAATACATTACCATCAAACATAGGTCAGGTTATTTCAGTAACAACATGGATGCCCAGCACAAATACACAGATGAAGAAATTATTAAAATGCTTAATTTCTTAATCGACAACATATTTGTTAAGTTTGGCGGTATGACATTTCAACAATCTATCGGCATACCAATGGGTACAAATTGTGCACCCTTCTTGCAGACTTATTTCTGTATTCATATGAAGCACAGTTCCTACAATCTCTCTACAAAGCAGGGTCTAAAAAACTTGCAAGGCGTTTTAACAACACGCACAGATATATCGATGATCTGATCAGTCTAGACAATCCAGACATATCAAATTACTTACATCATATTTACCCTGATGAGTTGGATATCAAAGAAACAACAGAGGGTAGGAACTCTGCTTCATATCTTGATATGTTCCTACAAGTGGGTACTAATGGGCTACACACTAAGCTGTATGACAAAAGGGATGATTTCGATTTTGAAAACATAAATTATCCCCACTTGTCAAGTAATATTCCGTCTGCACCTGCTTATGATGTGTATATCTGTCAACTTCTCAGGTATTCTAGGGCTTGTGATTCCTACACTGATTTTCAACTGGGAGACAGCTCATTGGCATCAAAATTACTGAGACAAGGATACACAACAAAAAGACTCGTTAGGACTTTTCAAAAGTTCTACGGTCGATATGACCACATTGTGGCCAAATATGACACCTCGGTCACTCAAATGATTAACGACAGCATTACCGGCTTTGACTTATTACAGTGATTCATATCCTGTATCTTTTCATACAATATTTAGACAATTTTGGAACCAATACTGACGGTGTAGCATGCTAGCAGGGTACGCTTACCAATTCCGGACACCTGGTACCACCACTAATTATCAGTGGTTCAGGATGGTCCTACTTTAATTTGTAAATCACAATTGTCCCATGGACCTTGTAATATATTACCTTGAATGGAAACGATAATTGGACCAGTTTAATGTCATAATGCCTGAGATGGATCTTTGGTTCCACTAAATATATCATACGCAGATCATCAATGAACAATATTTTAAGATTAATTAAACTTCTCAATGTTAAAGGCATGTACTTTCTTGAGCTTTTTCCTTTACTTGCCCCGTTTTACAAGAGAAAAAAATTGCGTTTATCAAGATATCGATTTTTGTTCACAGTATAACTGGCAAAAGAGAACAACTTAGAAGTCAACATTGGTAAGAAATACACAGAGTTATTAAACCAACTTTGGAGTTGCTTGAAAATAGCATACTGATTTGTGTTAACACTGTTCCGATTACGATAATCATACTCGAAACAGTTATTGACACGAAGATACAAATGCAGTACAATTGCATTTTTCGAAACAAAAGTTTAAAAAATGGCCATGGTGGTCAGGATCGTCCAATACACATGGTCAGAATGTGTCTTCCTATTTGAGGTCTAAGGTGCGTCAGATTTGTCGAGGATTTTGTCCATACAAATTTATGCTGTTTTGGCCGCTTTGGGTATGAATGTCATGAGATTAAAATCTTGTTCGGTTGATTTGTGCACAATTGTGTCCTCTGCGGTAGTGCAAAATAAACCCCGACCACATTGAATCCCGGTCAGAGGCTCCTACATAATAGTTGTACATCACGGACGCCATCAAGACAACAGAAAAACGCCGCGCATAGTTAATTTGTTTACGGCTTAATGAGTAAATCTAACAATATACATAAAAAGCAAAGAACTTGAGCTTGAAAGTATTTGAACGTACTTGTCCTCAAAGGTGATGCGATAAGGTTCTGTTGATAATATCTGCAAACTCATTGACATTTTAATAATAAAATCTACGACTTCCCACAAACATTAATCGGAATACTTCAGTGCATATTTCCTTAACATTATCGATGATGTATCGGCCATATTTGTTCTCTGTAACTAGCAACTGTAGTAGAAGGACTTACCTACACTTACTGATTTATAGTTTTCTTTTCAGGCATTGCAGGGGATAATTTGAGACATGTACCGAGTCCACTGGTGGATTCGGTGGTTGATTGTATCACTTTTGTTTTCAGAGTACTAAAAAAGATTATTTCTTTAAAGTATTTTTGCCAATTTATTTTCCCTGTATAAAGCAGTCGATTGAAGGATAAAACAAAATCGTTACTTCCAAGTTGTGTAATTGTTAAAAAATCGGCAGCGATACGCTTTTATTTTAACCATTAATAGTATATATTTAAACAGGATAAACGTCAAACAGTGCGTATTTGTTATACCATAGGTATTGGTAGGTGACGCGTCTTACACAGAGTGGCAGCCGGCGGATGAAGGACATTAAGTCTGATGTCTTCAAGAACATCCGAGATCTATTCCAAAAATAAATGTTTCTGAAAAGGACACTCATCTCTGGAGGGATATTATTCGTCACTGAAGAAGTAGCCAGCAAACACTCGTGTTGTTCTCCATTCTATTTCGCTTAAAGTGCCAAAAATGAACAATTCTATCATCTTTCTCTCAAGTCAAGCGTCTCCGTTCGAGGGTCACAATCAAAGTAATTACGACTGGCATAATGATAGTATTTTAAATGTGTCGATAAATGAAGACATCTATATATCTCTTTACGGCTTTGAATACTTTTATATAGCAATTATTGCAATGTCTATAAGTGGGTTTATCAATAACTTGTCCTTTCTTATTGTCATATGGAAAATCAAGGAAATGCAGACTAAAAGCAACATTCTTTTAATTAATTTAGCCATCTCAGATATGTTGTGTCAAAGTTGTCTTATAGTTGATTTCATAGACAGAATTACATCTGGGGTACCTTTAAAGCTTTGGCAATGTTCGTCATATATATTTATGATAGCATTAACGGAGTCAAGCTTTACAATTCCTCTGCTTGCCATCGAACGATATATTGTAGTTTGTCATCCTTTAAAACAATATGTTTGTTTGAAGATGAGAAATTTTGTTGCCTTCATGTCGATAACATGGCTGTTAAGCGTTTTATTCTCAATTGGTTACATGCCTCGATGCTTGGAAATTTAATTTTTGATCGATGACCTGGCGGTCCGCGAAATGAGTAGTTTTATAACAGGTGGTGTTATGTTAATTGGTTTGTGTGCTGTGCCTATACTATACATTTCAATTGCAAGAGAGATGACAAGAAGAAGTAAATGTTCAACTCTTCCTACGTCAAATTCAATGTTGAAAGATTTAAGGAGCGTTTTTAGGAATATTCTTGTTACTACCGTTGTGTATTTTATCGGTGTTTTCCCATTAACGATTATTTTGGTTTTTCGAATTCAATATATTTTGTTGGTGTGAACTGGCTTTATACTTCCTATTCGATTTTCGTTTACGTATATCTGTCTTCAATGTGTCTGTATGTGATTCAAATTTCGATTAACCCCTTCATTTATTTACTGTGTAACTCAAAATACAGAAAAGCTGCTAAGAAAGTTTACTGTCTATATGTTTGTAAAACTCCGAGACCAAATCCAGGTTATCCAGTTGAATTTGTAGAACCTTCAGTTGAACCTTCAGTTGCCACAACTAGTCTGTAGAAACTACTCAAGGATCAAATGACCGAGTGAAAATGAATATTATTATGGGCAAGAAAAATAGACGAATCTACTTGTAATTATTTAGTATTAGTAGTTATTTTTATTTTAAGTGTATATGTGGACATATGTTATACAATAATCCACGTAAGAATACACTGAGTAATGTTGCCACATCAATCTCCTTGGGCTTATGAGACACCAAAGTACAAAGTTCCTAATTCCACGGTTGTAAAGAGTGACAGTCCGTCACTTGCACATAATTCCAACTTCAAGATGCTGGAGAAACTAACCAAAAAGATATGACATAATTATTGAATAATTGTATAATAGATGCAACTTTTTTAAATGTTATATAATTGATACAAAGTGGGAGAAATTTAAACAATTTACTTTCCAATGATGAAATATTTGAATCACTTTTTACCAATCACTGATTTATCCGCTTATTAGTGATTGGGGAGTATCTATTATAATTTACATGCAATGTAAGGACTCCCTTAAAGGAGAGAAAACACAGACAAAAGAAAACAGAGATAACATCATCAGCCCATGATGCCTATCGTACCGGCTTTTGAGTGTAGACATAAGACATGCTCAGATCAACCTACATGCTGAATAGGGTGAAAAAAGTTGTAAAATATATAGCTATATGCTTGCGAAAGAAAATCAAATGAATCATCACATTAGTAATACTAATTAGTCCAGTGACCGCCTCTGTCTATTCACTTATTTCTATATCGAATTCAAAGGCAAGGAAGTTCTGCTTTCTCTCTGACAGTAGAAAACCCGTCTTTCCAGATTTATATTTTATCATTTGTGTAACCTGCAGGATATTGTGATGCATTTTGCACGTGAATATTCCAAATTCAGCATAACTTTTAGTAGCAGAAACATGTGTAAATTGTTTCAACTTATAGAATGCTCACTTTTGTCACATATTGTCATTATAGGATTGAATTTAATCATGGGAGGGACTGAGTTACCTAATTTTTACTTTATCGTAAGGTTTGCTTGCAAGATATACGTTTGTAAAACAAATACAAGTGATACTAAATGTTGAAATTTCACGTCTCTATTTCAAAAGTAGTAAGAATTACGGAGGAGTTGTAGTACTGTTCCAACAATATAACGGATAATATGATCGAAGGTTTTAAAAATAGTGTTGGTTATTCTTATTTATGGGTTTCCGAGTCAGGTGGTGGTACAATAATGTGGCCGTTGGTGTTTTCCCTTTCGTTGTAATTGTTCTGAGTAATTATAGGAGACTGTACTGTATTTCACTTGGCATGACGACATTATAATACATGACGATATACGAGATCTTCGACCTGAAGGAACTATTCTAAAAACAATGTCACATGGCAACCTAAAAGGTATTTTTCTGCAAGGCTGGAAATGTTACTTACAGACAACTCGTTGCGTAAACTTTTAATCAGCCTTCGCTTAGAGTGATTATGCCACACGCCAGGTTCCATTGATACCTCAGTGTACATAACGGTTTGTTATATTTTTTGGAATTGATAATACCATCATCCATATAATAGAATTTTAGGGCAACTTTTTTGAAACGTGTTGGTTCAAGATTACGCACATTTCGATAGTAAGTAGTCTAAAGTGACGTTACGGTCTTGTTTGTGATAACCGTTAGAGAATTTGAAGTGTTGTTTTTTAACTGAGAAAACTAAGCTTGTATCAAACCTATTTAAGTGTTTTACAACTGTACAAAGGTGCCAATAACGGGCGACGCTCTGACCATTAACGTTTAATATGGGCAAGGGCGAGACGGGAAAGCCGAAAATGAACGGGCAAGGCTTGCCGAGCCCGTTCATTTTAGCATTCCTCTCACCCGCGCCCATAAATAAACGTATATGATCAACGCGGAGTCTTTTATTTTCATTACATTATCAACGAGCTCAAAAACCGTCTAAATTTACGAAAATTTCCCACGCGCACGACAACGGGGCGTCAAACTTGTTAGTGAGTAGTGCGTGCGCTGTAAAAATTTTACAAATCCGACTATTTATTTTTCAAAAAATGTATCTCAACTTGGCCCACAAGTGCTCCACTTTATTTTGAGTGATAATAATCTTTGTACAAATTATAATTTACGTTTTAGCTGTAAAGTTACGATGTTTACGATATTATAAAGGGCTCATAAATAAACCATTATTGCGTATTTGTGGTGGGTCACATGGTTCAGCTCGACCAATTAAAATCCGCTGGACAGGGAATGGTAATATAATAACATGATTAGAACTAATTTGGGGTAATTGGATGGTGAAGTAATGTCTGTTTAATCTTCAAATGTAAGCTCATCTGCTTTTATTTTCAAGTTATTCACTTGTTTTTATAAGTAATTTGTAATATTGCAACAAGCAGCTATAGGACACCAAACATTTTTGGAAATTTAAAAACATGAAGATCAAATTATCCCAGATTAGTTGCAATCGTATTTAATGTAGATTACGTTTATGTTTTGGCGTTGCGTCCTTGAATCAGCGAACTACAAGTATATTGTGTTCGCCATATAATAATTATTTTTTTACTTTTCAACGAGTCGGACGTTCAGCACTGAAAACATCACTTTGCACAGGATTAGCCTAGTTTGTGTACTATTCACGTTACAGCGTACATGTAAATTCCCATTTCAACAGTCCTGTTGTGTTTATATTGTCTAATGTGATTTCATATTAAAGCAAAGTTGTAACATACATACAATATCCTTCATGTGTGACTTTATATCGACAGAGACCAAACCAAAAACCCTTGGAATTGTGTTTAAATAAATATAAAGATGTTGTCTTGTTCTAGATACTGCGTGTAATACTTAAGAAACATTACCGAAAACAATTGGAAGCTTGAAAAGCTAAATCCCTGCACAAAGACCTCATGTTACCCATGTCGATAAGGCATATATGGGGTCTATAAGCCGATATCACAACTGCCTGGAACTGAAATAAAACAGTACAATATTTTCTACATGTATTGATTTTGGAAAGTGAGGTGCTAAATGAACACACTTCTTCATTACTTGCCCTAATTTGATGTTCGCGTGTAAATGGCACAAGGCCACTAATTAATTTCCATAGGCCACCACAGTAGCGTTGAGGTCGATTTTCCTATTTTAGAACATTCAGCGGCACAAATCCTCTTAACAGGTGTTAGGTCAATGTCAGCTTGACTACTGATTAATTTTTCATGTGGGCAAGTCCACGGAAATTTTGAATAGCGATGAAAATAGCGCCCTCAGTGGTGTTTTTGACAAAATTCAGACTTATTGTTATGACTTCTATTAGCCCTAAAACTCCTCATATTACCACAGAATGCTTCAGCCATTATTCACAAAAGTCTGCATTTTGATTCAGGCAGAAAAATATCTTTACAAAAATTCTTGACGTTAAAGTTCAAAGTAAACAAGCATCCATGCAGATATCAAAACGTCAAGGTCTGCACTATTTTTCTTCCGAACTATCTTCGAACCCGGAAGTGAATTAGTGGGCTTGTGCCAAATGCTATGCAATTTACACGAAAAGCTTTAAAAGTGCATTGATGAGCGGACTTGGCAATATGTAACATGAAATCCCTTAGCGTCATAACATGTGTTGGATTATTTTTCGGGTTTTTATTTGCACGTGATACTAATTATATCATCAACATTGCAGTCACCTTTCGTGTAATGAGTCTAAACGTGAAACACGAAGAAACTAACACTCCTGAAATATCAGGTTATTACTACGAATGACGACAAAAACTTACAGTACCTTAGGTGTTATTTTTATGCAGGCAATGGTCGTTAAGGGGCGCCATCATATAGAATCTAAAGCTGGCGCACGATTACTTAACATCAAATTTATACTATCCAGTTTCTTATAAACTCACTTATAAACTTCCCTTAGAGCGCGCGTTTGTGCTCATGATACCTTAAACTAGATATCTTGATGGACACTGAGAATCCGTGGGTAGACGGCTTAACTAAATACAGTCGTGTACGCATAGAGAGCGCCCTGTCATTCAAAGAGCAGTATCTTGTATCTGAGGGCGCACTGGGCCACTGGTGCTCATGGCTGCATTTCGTTACGTTCAGTACGTCGAATTGCAAAGTTTATGAATGAATGCATTGATGGAACAATAACACCTAAAACACCTAAAAACTATTCTTGAAATAACGACACCCGTAAATGAAATGGATACCTTTCTGAAAGCAAATTACATATATAGAGGTAGCAGATGGCCGGGCGTTGTGTCGTTTACATAACTGTTTCCTTGACAGTACTGAAAATAAATGCTTCTGGCCACTTCTTCACAGAAAAAGAGCCATTTCTATTTTACGAGTAATGCATTCAAAAACTTTACAACTTTGATAATAATGATGAGTCGGTCTAGGAGAGACACAGTCAAACTATCCACTTGGAATGGTATTCATGCAATATTTTTCGGGATTTTGATTTGCAACATCGCAAGGACGTTTGGCCAATAACTTTTCCCTTCTATTGTCATATAGTAAACCGACGAAATGCAGACAAGAAGCAATATTCTATTGAATAATTTTGCCATCTCAAATAAGTTATAACGTTATTGTAGTTTTTACATCACGTTTCGTGTCCCTAACTTTTAATGAACTCACTAAAAGAAATAAAAGACTTTTATTACAATATCAAAGTCAAACTTTATAATTCTAATTTAAAACTGCTTGCATAAGCGAACTTGGCATTAACTTTGTCTTCACTTCCGATGCGAATTGAAACAAAGAAACACCTGGCGATGGACGGGAACTGTGATAGCATGCACACTGTGTAGTTGCCTAACACTTTCTATTGTCTTTCAATCCTTTTTAGTATCCATACTTGAAGTCATTCTTCAAGCAAACTCTTCTGATTAAGCGACTTTGAAACAAAACACCTACACAGAAATTCATTGTTATAGAAAAAATGTTGGTAAAAGGCAATGATCATAGGCTGACTCACATCGTTGGGTTAACGAACAAATATAAATCAACAAGGCACAACAAACAATGTTACGAAGTGGCAAGCTAGTGAACCTCACAAACTGCTGGATTGGATAAAGCAGTTGTGTGGAAGCTATTATACTTCTTTGTACACGATTACGGATGACAGATAAGTAATGGGTTCTTTCAAACAATAAGTTCTTAGCAAGCAACAGAACTTGTTAACACATTAATGGACATGCGTTCAAGGAGTCTAGATATCGGTGAGTGCTCGAATCATTCTAATCGAGTGCAAATCATTCTAATCTCTGTAAACCTTCTTTCCCTACCTGCGTGAACTCTGTGGTGTTTCCCATTTAAAAATTGCATTATCAAAGTGTGTTTAACCTCGATTTTTAAATCGTTTTGTCTGATGCCGGCGAATTACCCATGTCTAACCCTTTTAAGGGTTCGCAACTAAATATAACCGCCACAGTACAATATATTTAGCACATTAAGTTGTACATTGTCGGTGATAATTTCGACCAGAAAGACTTCAGTATTTGTTAGGAAAACAAATTCGTGGCATTGAAATGATTCCATCAGGGTCATTATACAAAAAGTGCACATTATACATCAAAGTAAAAAGCTTTGTGCTTTTCCGATTACTATATGTGTTTGCACTGTGTCGTCTGCTCCACGCACATTGTGTTGCTTGGTCGCACACAGAATTGTACATCTAAGTCGGTTACTGTGACCAACTCTTTTGGGTTGGAAACGGTGGCCGACTGGTTTGTCTGAAGCCTAGCAGCTAGGCGATGTTGCCGTGAAGTGTGTGGGAGTTCGAATCCCGTTTGGGTTTTAGTAAAAAATTTTGTTTTTTATTATACATATCTCGGCTTCAGAAAATAAATATTTTGATGTGGCTAAGAGATCGGTTTTTTATCTGAGAATTCACTGATTTTAATGGCTGAAGTGTGTCTTGTACCCTTCATTGAAAAAGAATATGAAACATCTTGGAATAACTAACGAGGTTAGAAGTATTATATAAATCACCATTTTAATCAAAACAGAAGAGTGTAGATTAAAGCAAGGGAATGGGAAAATGAAGCTTTCTTTCGTCTTTCATTGCTATGCCACTTTTGTAAAATTAATAATTTGACCTCATTCAGCTACGTTTACATGATGACTTAATTTTCCTTCGTAACTTTTAGCATTCCAAAATTACCTCACACAGAAACTGAGCAGTCAATCAATTATTTACAGTTGACAAAGTCCCACCTTTATATCATGTTTGCCTGGGTGACATTAGCAATAAGGTATAAAGCAATGCTCTGCCAAGAGTGGTGGCACTGGTCGACTATAATTGTACGCATGTCTCAGGTCCAAAATCAATGTCACTTTTTGGCCCTCCTGGTATATACGAATTAAATCAACATTTGTTACCGTAAGGATAAGTAAATCAATAATTTCAAACAACATAAAACCCGTGTTTTATGATTTGTAACATTTCTCAAATTACCACTCATGGATACTGCTTCTTGCTTACTTTGTTGTATATGCTCGTGCATACATCAATCGTCCATTTAAAAGACCATGTACATATTTTTATATCAATAGTTCTTGAGGCCTTCTCGTGACGCTGTTGCTGAGCGTGTATTTAAATTAAAGGAATATATAACAACTAGTATTGCAAAAAGTTTGATGCCTCACATAGCCGTGTTTCTTCTTTATTCGAACTTTGAAACTAATTCTTATCATTTCGACAGAGCTAATTAATCCGAGAAACTCGTTTTCTATACGTCCGTTTGCCGCGTTAAAAAGACTTTGTTCATTACGCTTTCTCTCTTAGATTTTCAACATAGCTTTTTTGTGCATCTTATATGACCTCACGGCATTGCGCTTCACATTATACATTACACAAAAGGTATACCAAATCTTTTCGTTACTATTTGCAAAAAAATTGTAGTGCGCATGCCCAAGCTTTGCTATGAGATATGGATCATTAACGAATCAATGAGCCACTGTTGACTTCGCTTCTTAGACATCTCCAAAATAGCAGCTACATTAGATAATTAATGACCTAATCAGCACAGTGAAAACGTATTAAACTGACTTTAGTAGATCATCGCGACTAGTTAGAAAAATAATGCTGTCACTCAGCAACAGTCATGACCTAATCAGCACAGTGAAAACGTATTAAACTGACTTTAGTAGATCATCGCGACTAGTTAGAAAAATAATGCTGTCACTCAGCAACAGTCATGAGTAATCTGGTGTTGAAAATTCAACAAATTCAATACCTTATGACATTAAAGCTACGAAATTTATAGGTGATCCAAGCTGTATAATTATTCAAGTGGATGTTGTCTGAGAACGCCGAGTACTTTGAGGGTAATTAATGATGAAACGCACCAAAATGCAATTTGATGGCAGATAATTAACAAACTAATTAGCACGAGAAAAACGTGGTAACATAGCTTAATTTGCGTGTCACCAGTTCAATTTATTACGGCCTGATACAAGCGAAAGGATCGCCATTTAGCAAATTTTGTAACCTGCTTCACCTTGACCAGGGTCTTCTCCAGCCATCTGTCTTGTCCCCCCCCATGAGAAAACCTCTTCGCTATACGATAAACAGCAGGCATTAGAAAGATTATATATTTTACAAAATGCGTAGATCGGTCAAAAGCACCTGACATAGTTTATCATGTTTCCACTTCTTTCTCACAATGATTTTCAGTTTACAAAAATAAATTCTAGTTCGAACTTACGTGCAATTGTACATGAAATACAGGCTGTAAGTGGATGGTCACCATTTCCTGTATACGTATATCAAGAGAAACATTCTGTGCAAATTCAGCGTTAATCCTGTAGCACAATGCACAAAGGAAGAGCCGCTATAACGATAAGTGTAAAGAGTGAATTAAACCTAAATCGAGTTCATTTGCAAAAGCTCTTCCACCTCTACCATTTGCCAATATGATGTGTGTCGCGTTTTATAAAGTCGCAGGGTCAACTAAATTTGACTAAATGCGTTCCAGTGCCGCTGACTTCAATCATTGAACAGAAAAATTAATCGATATAATTATGCAATAACCCCACCGTAGGCTGCTAGTCACAATATTTTGGTTAAGTGGGGGCATAAAGAGCAAGCTGCTGAGCAAATATTGATCGAGCATCGTCGAGCATTGTTGACGCGAAAGATACTTACTGATCAACTCCAACTCTTAGTTGTCTATGACAGCGGAAAGCACTAACAAAGCAAACGAGTGACAAGACTTATTTCGTGAATTTCACTAACTTGATACTGCAGCTCTAAAAGCAACATTATACGCGTTTACCAAACTCTCCCTATTATCTCTAAATATCAAAATTTTTATGAAGTTCTCACCCTGATTCTTCCTGCCATTCAAATGATCTTGGTACGGTCTCCACATTGAGCGTAAGCTCTCGTCCAATCAGAACAACATATTTCCATGACTGACGCCCTCGTATAATCTTCCTCATAATAACCCCGAGGCTACTTTGTTTCAAAGACGTTCTGGCATCAGCATTGGGAAGCAACACATATCAGCGTCGGCGAGGTGAAAAACAACGATTATGCATACAAGGATGGTCTACTTCTAAATTATTCCCAACTAATTACGGATCAGAAGATCTCGAGACGCTCTGAAATTGTCAATGAAGATAGTAGTAAATTTGTTCCGTACCTGCAGGTAAGATTTAGTAATTTTTTGAAAGGTAGAAGTACTATTTATCTCATTTCGAAGATGTTCTTGCTCAAAGTATAAAACTGTTCTCTTGAACATTTCTATCTACAAGTTATTTTCCTGAAATTAACATAATTTTACTTACTTATATTCTTTGGACTTGCAATGTATGTATGTATGTATGTATGTATGTATGTATGTATGTATGTATGTATGTATGTATGTATGTATGTATGTATGTATGTATGTATGTATGTATGTATGTATGTATGTATGTATGTCTGTCTGTCTGTCTGTCTGTCGTCGTCTGTAATACACACATACATCTGGTTTGAAGAAAGTCTTTGACTTTATTAACAAAGGAAAATCATTAATGTAACGTCTATTATTTCATTGTAAGCATAACGTCATTGTTTCAGTTTCTAAGTCGTCCATTCGCTGATCGAAGAACCTTCTCGGGTGTACGCGGCTGAATAATATATGACGGTTCTAGATCGTGTGTGCACACTCAGGGGCTGAACATAAAAAAATGCTGTAATTACCAAAGGCGTTTTCCATTTTCACTTTGTGGGTTTCTTCTTTGCAAATACGGCTAGTTGTCAATCGAGTTCGAACCCACAACATACGGCGTCAGTCGCCTAGCGGAGAGGCAGCAGACAGAACCACACGGCTACATCCTCACTCTCGATAAAGAGTGGTTCAATAGCCGGCTAAGTTGTTACATTTTTCTGACTGCGACCGCTCCACACGTTGTAGAGTTCGTGAAGCACTCATGCATGTACGCTCACTATCACACATCGCACACTCAAACTTTATCGAAGCTAAGCAATGAATACATCGGGCGAAAGGCAGTCTCGGGAACAATTCTGTCCACCAGCAGAGATATCAACCAAGGGTAGAAAATACGGCTATTTGTCAATCAGGTTAGAACCCACAACATACGTGTTTATACGTGTGCAACTGTGTTTTGTATGAACTGTGTTGTTGTTGTTGTTGTTGTTGTTGTTGTTGTTGTTGTTTATCTATTTATTCATATAATTTGTTAGTTCATTTTTGTTTATTTATTTATTTATTTATTTATTTCTTAATTTATTATTTTTAAGAGAATAACCTGAGTAGGGCCTAACACAATATTGTAATTTAAATCAGAGCCCAAAATTGCATAGATAAACAAACAAAAACTACAAAATTTTGACTTAAGTCAAGAAAAATAGGATACTAGACAATATAAGAAACAAAATCTAGTAAAGAGGCCTCCTTAAACTTAGCATGAGCCTTGAACTATCTATGACAAACTCTCGGTACTCCTTATATATGAAAGAATGCTATTCTATATTTTAGCTGCATTGTATACAAACGATCTCTGTGCAGTTGCTGTCCTAGAAGTCGGAACATACACATCAGCATTGCTACAACTTCAAGTACTGAAAAGATGCATCTCAGAAAAATAAGAAAACCGTTGTATATCGAAATTGTCTCAACGGCGACAAATAATCAATATCTGAGAATACTAAATAGAGCAAACAAAGCAACAGAAAACAGAATGAATCTCGTTTGCAATCTTCGCCATAATTTTAATAATACTGCCATTTTGTGTCGCAATACCTAGGTACAATCCCCAATAAACGTGCCAATGTCAATGTATTTTGGGTGCAGGTCAATCGCTGAACAAATGTGCACACTTTGCGTAGTTTTACATAATGCTCGATATACTCTGAGCTTTGAGGAAAATAGTGACTGTGCATGTACTTAAAAAAAATGTTTATCAAGAATTGTTTTTTGTTCGTGGTATAACTGGCAAAGAAGTAAATTAAGAGAGTCAACATTGGAGCGAAATACATGTACACTGAACCATTCAAACAACTTTGAGGCGAGGTGTTCAAATCTTCAAACTCACTGAAATTCAAATAAATAGATCTAAGAGTTGTAATAAGCATTGATCTGAATACTTCAGCGTATCTTGCCATACAATTATCGATAAGGTATCGGCAAATTTTATGTTAAAACCTTTTAAAATCACTGTTGCAGTAGTAGAAGGACTTACAAACATTTATTAATTTTTATATGTTCCTCTTCAGGCATTGCATTGAAAAAAATTGCGACAACTGCTGAGTCCATCGGCAGAGTTTGTGGATTATTGTGTCACAGGTGTTATCGGTTTACAAACACAAAAAGGTCAGTCCTTTGTAAAGTATCCTTGACCTATTAAAGCATTTCAGCCAGATATAGCAATGGATCGAAGGATAAAGCAAAACTGTTACTTACAGGATATTAAAACATTAAATACTCAAGGCGAAATGGTTATAATGTTGTCTTCAGTAAAATAAATTGACGCACCAGAAAGCCAAACGATGAGTATTTATTCTATTTATTTTAGTTCAATCTTGACGGGTGTAGCATGCTAGCAGGGTACGCTTACCCATTCCGGACACCTGGTACCACCACTTATATAGTGGTTCAAGATTGTACTACCGATTTTGTCAGTGATCTTTTGTTTCTTTGTGTGTTTGTTTTTTACTGTTTATTGGACCTGGTAATTTATTTGCCTTGAATGATAATGATTGCTGGAATCGATTTGATGTCATATTCTATCATAGGTTGGTGCATCATTTGCCAAGTTTGCAGGGACTATTGCCGAGTGAGGAATGTACAGGTTTCACGTCTTCTAAAAACCAAGATCGATTCGTGAAAGTAATGTCTACAAAAAGGACAAGTATCTCTTATGCGATATTATTCATGCCAGCATAAGTAGCCAATAAAACCGTGTGTCCTCATCCATTCTATTTCATTTAAATTGCCAAGAATGAACAGTTCTATCCTCTTTCTCTCAAGTCAAGCGTCTTTTTTCGAGGGTCACAATCATAGTCATTACGACTGGCATAATGATAGTATTTTAAATGCGTCGATGTATGAGAAAAACTATATATCTATTTACGGCTTGGAATACTTTCATATAGCAATCATTTCAATGTCGATAAGTGGGTTCATCAATAACTTGTCTTTTCTTATTGTCATATGGAAAATCAAGGAAATGCAGACTAAAAGCAATATTCTTTTATTTAATTTAACCATCTCAGATATCTTACGTCAAAGTTGTCTGATAGTTAATTTCATAGACCGAATTAAATCCGGGTATCGTTACAGCTTTTTCAATGTTCGTCTTATATATTTATGATAACATTAACGGAGTCAAGCTTTACAATTCCTCTGCTTGCCATCGAACGATATATTGTAGTTTGTCATCCTTTAAAACAATATGTTTGTTTGAAGATGAGAAATTTTGTTGCCTTCATGTCGATAACATGGCTGTTAAGCGTTTTATTCTCAATTGGTAACATGCCTCAATGCTTGGAAATTAACTTTTTGATCGATGACCTGGCCCGAAACGAGTAACTTAATAACATCTGGTGTTATGTTCGTCGGGTTGTGTGCTGTGCCGATACTATACATTTCAGTTGCAAGAGAGATGACAAGAAGAAGTGCATGTTCAACTCTTCCTACGTCAAATTCAATGTTGAAAGATTTAAGGTGTGTTTTTAGGAATATTCTTGTGACGACCATTGTGTATTTTATCGGTGTTTTCCCATTAACGATTATTTTGTTTTTTTCGAATTCAATATATTTCGTTGGTTTGAACTGGTTTTACACTTCCTATTCGATTTCCGTTTACGTATATCTGTCTTCAATGTGTCTGTATGTGATTCAAAGTTCGATTAATCCCTTCATTTATTTACTGTGCAACTCAAAGTATAGAAAAGCTGCTAAGAAAGTTTATTGTCCGTGTGTTTGTAAAACCCCGAGACCAAATGGAGGTTCTCCAATTCAATTTGTAGATTCTTCAGTTGAACTTTCAGTTGCCACAACTAATCTGTAGAAACTACCAAACGAATCAAATTAAGATGTGAAAATGAATACTATAACGGTGAGAAAAATCGACGAATCTACCGATAGTGTGGCAAGGTCCCTCTTACTCGAACGCCAAGACTGTACGTAAGAGGAGTAGTAGTTTATGGTAGCAGTAGTTATTTTTATTTAAGTGTCCTATGTAGACTTATGTTATGGAACAATACATGTAGGCATACAATGATTAATGTTGCCACATTCAGTCCCTTGGGCTTATAAGACAAAAAGTACGACAGCTCGTAATAAACATATTTAAATGAATACATCAATACATCAATAAAGTGGAGAATTCTCTACATCTTACTCATACAAACTTTCTTTTCTGTTGTTGTAAGCTTCATATGTCTAATTTGCCAGTAAGAGTAGTAATAATGAGATATACAATCATTACAGTAACTGATCTTAAATGCATTATCACAAAAGGATGTCCGTAATTAAGCACAGCACACATCAACATAAAGTCGAGCCATTGAAGTCAGGCAAATATAATTTTCAAATTGCAAATTGACATCTGCTGGTTTGATAAGAAAGGGCACCTTGTTCGGCACACGCTTGCTTGACGCAGGCAATAATATCGATCTAAGATGTAAGCAAACAAAAGTTAAATGTACATGATACTTTACCTCTGATGACATTGGCTATCATTTGTCCAACGTGCATTCTATATCTACTCAGTGTGACAGATTAAATTTCCCCTATGCCTTAAATATGATTTTGTAATCCTGAATTAAGTATAAAGGTCAGTGAAGAATAAGAACTTCCCTTCATCTTGTGAAAAAACTTCGAATTCGTTGTGTTTGCGTCATTGACACCTAATTTCTAACGTTGTAAAGAGTGAATTCGCGTCATTGATACCTAATTCAAACTTCAAGACGCTTGGAAAAGTACACAAGAAAAAGTATGGTATAGGTATTATTTATTATGATAACTGTCAAAGAGATACAAATTATGTAAATTGAATATATTTGAAGCCCAATTGGAGAAAATTAAATGACGTATATTCACATTAGAGAATATTTTAATTACTTTCTACCAATTAGGGATTGTTAGTTTCTTTAGTGATTTGACAGTATCAAAATCAATCTACATACAATGTGAGGATTCCTTTTAAAAAGAGAGAGAAAGACAATCCCTAGATTGTGTAAATAAATCACCATCGATTGATCTTTAACTACTTTGTGAGTCTCTACTCTTTCCGAAATCTTGACGTATCTCTCAGCCGTGGGTGAATCTCCCCAAGACCGACGATCACAGAGATAACATCAGCAGTTTTAAATACCTACCGTACGAGCTTTCGAGTGTAGACATCAGACAACCTCTGATTATCCTTGGCATAGACGTTTACTGTGGTTACGTGTTTCTTATTTTAAAAAATGGCATATGTCGTATATGCTTAACATAATGAACAAATTGTAAAATATATAGCCATATGCTTGCACAATGTTTACGTTGCATTAAATGTGTTGAAAATAAACTGCTTTCTAAACGAAATAATCCCTTTTGTCATACTTTTTCCTATGTTTGTTGCCGTTCATGTCTATTCGATTAATTCTCAAATTCGAATTGTAGCCAAGTTCTGCTGGCTCTCTGACAGCAGCCCTCCCATTTAAAGTTTATCATTTATGTCACTTGCAGGATAGTGTACTGCACTTCGCATGTACCTCAAGTTTTGAAAATTCAGCATACCTTAGAGTAGAAGAAACTAGTATACAAGTATTTAAACTGATTTAATGCTTACTTTTGCTACCTGATGTCATTATAGAGGTGAATTTAATCAAAAGACTAAGTTATGTTATTTTGCTTTATCGTAATGGTTATTTTTCTTGCAACATAAACTTTTATACAACTAGTATCATTTGATACTCAATGTAGAATTTTATGTATGTATTTCAAAAGTTGTAAGACTTACAAAAGGGTTGTAGAAGCTTTTCCGTCACATTACTAGATTGAAAACACTGTGTAAGAGAACTCGTTGTTTTGACTCACGATTCAATACGGTAGGCGCGAAAACACTGTCTCATTTACTATGCGCTAAAATAATTATTTTCAGTCGTCATATCACACTCATTATGAAGTAAAATTTTACACTCTAGAAGCAGAAACGCCCAGAAAGGAGTGGCTGGGTACGGCGCGCCAAATGTTACAAAAATATTTATCGATTCAGTGCAAAAATAAACTGTCTTTCTCAATTGAAATAAAAATTCGGTCTCATTAGGAAGGAAAAAGTAAGAAAAGTATAATTAAAAAACAAAAGACAGAAATGTCATTTAATACTTCATTTTAACTTGAGAAAAAATCTTTAAGCGTAATTAGGAAATAAACAATTTTCAACGATTTGAAAAAGTCATACATCCATACTTATCGACATACATACACGTATAATAGTTCGCGAAAAAGGTGCAATGAGTGCTGATTTTACAAAAAGAAAAAAGAAAAATATGTTATACAGTGATACGTCCACAAAATTCACAAGAAAATCACTAAAAATCACTACTACCACCCGGAAAAAAATAGTACAAAAAATAAAAACGTGAACCACATACAGAAAATAATTGTAAAAGAATCAGACAAAAAAAGCCATGCATACATAAAATTATTTATGTACTTAAGAAAATTAAAAAGCACTACGTCTCATAATAAACGTATTATAGATAATCAAAAATATAATATGAATCACCAGCCGCTTTGACAGTAAAGAGAGAAAATCGGTGAAAAAATTCGGCAGTGATGGCTCTAGACAAAAGTGGATCTCATCTACAAAAAATAAAATTAAATAAAATAAAAACGAAAAAAATAAAAAATGCCATGAACAGAGATACAAAAAAACGCGTGGGCCTGTGGAAAGAAAAAATAAATGAGGACTCGCCACAGCAAAAAAAAAAAAAAAAAAAAAAAAAAAAAGAAAAAAAACGAGCACTCGCCACAGAAAAAAACAACAAGCCCGAAATTACAATTATTTTATTCAAAAAACTCATGGTTCACGTTCAGTTTCTTCGATCGATGAATCCCCAACAGCGGGGAATCCGATCACCACATACTCCAATGTTTGACGAAATATTAATTGAGCATTTCAGTGATAACGTGACATCTTGAAACCTAGCTCTGTTTGGCTGGGCCCTGCTCTACTTGAAACCATACTTGATGAAATGAAGTGGGCAATATTTTCTAAAGAACGTCCAAGTTAACAGTGAATAGTTCCAGCGAGTCAAGTTAATTTCAGGCAGTCAACAGGTCAGATCACGAGCGAGACGTACAACCCATGACCCTTCATAGCAACACTGCGAACAAATCGATGCCTTAGGCGCGGTATGGCAGGTAGCCCACTGCAGGCCTTCCACCGAGCCGCACTGTCATCGCCGTTTGGCCTACATGATTTCTACACAGTTTTTATACGTATGGTTCGATACATCGGGTTCAAATACCATGATAATAAACCACCTCGTTGTTTGCTAATTCCTCGTCTATCCTCAAAGATCACCCAAATCATGATAAAATGAATAGTTTTGAAGAAATCTGCCGCATGTTGAGAGAACGTCCATCGTTTTCCGTGTTCGACAAGACGAGCGACGCAACTGTACAAGCCTTACGACTACGAGTATGGCGAGAGTGTCCGGCCTTCGCAACGCCAGACACTCTCACTATACTCGCAGGGCTATACACGACATGTCGATCCCCATTGCAGAAATCTTTATATCCACACAGTCCAATATATGGAGCTACGATATTTGTGCAGTAGCCTATACATAGCTCTGGGTGGCAGGGCAGGGCTGTGAGTTACCGGCGTTATACGGCCTGGCCGTATCCGGTAACTCACAGCCCGGCCTTGCTGCGGATCCGTAGCCCTACCACTCCCTTTGCTGGTTGTGTTGAGCTACAGTGTATAGAGAAATAGCGGCTGCTTGATCAGTGTTTGTCAAGTCGGGCGCGTTCGCGTACAGGTACTACTACTACTACTACTATATATAGTGAAAACGTTGCCTCGAATTTAGACGGAGTGTTTCAGCCCGATTATTTTTGCCTTTGCCACACTCCGTTTAGAGGCTAAACCCACGGGATACGTGTGTGGCTCAATACATAGCGGCCGCTGCTAGCTTTGCACGGCAGGGCTGTGTACGTGTTACCGGCGTTATACGGGAGGCCGTGTCACGCCGGTAACACACAGCCCTGCCATGCAGAACTAGGCCGCAGAGTGCTGCGTAGAATGCAATTTTACTATGCATACCCACACGGCGGCCGCTGTGTATAGAACCACACGTAACCGTGGGCTAGCGGCAAGCCATCGTTTTGTTGGGGTTTGGGCACAGACTGTCTATGATTTGGGAGAGGAGGTGTTCTGCCATCTATACTCATTGCCATCTACACTCCATTTGACCTTTGACACATACACTGGCATATCACGCGATTGTTATGCAAATAAAATATCGCATTCAATCTATACTCTGCCCTTGACATGGCTCAGGGAAATCGGGAGGAAACATCTTTTACAAGTTGAATTTACGTAATTGCTATCTATACTCCATTGCTATTTCTATTCATTACTATGACAAAAGAGAGGTTTTTGAAAGGTACACAATGGATTCTAAACTTAATTCATTTGATCTAAGGCCAATTCATTTAAATCATATACTGTTTTTATTCAGAACAATGAAAACTTCAATAAGGGTGTTTTTTTATAATAAATACAAAAAATGAGAAGAGACTTCTTGGGGCCGGTACATTATTTCTTTGTTCATTATATTTCACTAGGATTTAATGAATTTTGGAAATAATTTTGACAATAACTCGACAAATCGAGGGCAAGTATAGTGTATGGCCGGTAGAAATGGTTGTACAGAGAATAGATGGCAGGAGTATAGATGGCATGTGTACATGCCATTTATACTCCACTGCTATCTACACTCTTTTGCTGTCTATACTTTGTTGTCATCTATAATCAATTACTACCTATATATGATAGGTTCTGAACTAAATTTCTGATACGGAGCTTCATTGTAAAAGCTGCACTGACATATTTTTATACACCAGAGGGACAGTGAATAAAGACGATTACTGCTGTTAAAGTTAACGGAATCATTGACAAATTCTGCCAGTCAGCGACTTTGGTAAATGGATGCTTGGAGTACAGTTGGCAATTGCTTTCAATAATCAAGACTACAAACTACGGGCGTTTTGCAAGGAAAAAATGTTAGAAATGGATCTGAAATATATTAAAGCATTAGTACATTACGGAGACAAAACAAAAAACAAAAAAAAACAATGAAAACATGACTGACAACACAAAAACTACCAAACTTCAGAATGTGAGTTCACACAAAAATATCACGGATTAACCAATCGCCAGTATAGCTACGAGACCCGGGCCACTAGCCATGCACTGTACACCCTATGAAGTTCATACAGATCCGATCTGGAAACTGGTGAGCTTAGGTGTGCACAGTGCAGTGGATTCTGCAATGAAATCAAACATTTTATATCCCTTTGCAATTTCTTTAACATTGGGAAAATGATATTTTTTCTGTTAATAAAAGTGGAGTATAGATGGCAAGAGAGCATAGATGGCACCTTACACTGCCATCAACACTCACACTGGCAGTTATTTGCATAACAATGGAGTGACATGCCAGTGTATGTATCAAAGGTCAAACGGAGTGTAGATGGCAACGAGTATACATGGCAGAACAGCGGCCCTACACTTTACAGCGAGGGGATCGCTGGTTGCCGGCGTGTAGGCCTACTGTACTAGCGACGGGACCGCCGGCCGCTGGCTTACCACCTCGAGTGTACATTGGAGCGAGGGGACCGCTGGCAGCCGACGAACCACCAAGAGTGTTTTGTCCATTTTTAACCAAAACTGGTAACTGTTTAATATAGAATGGGACGTGTCGCGATAGCTTGGACGTCCATGAGATGATATTGAAGACTAGAAGCTGAGAGTTATCGCTGAAATACCCCAAATATCATGTCCAACATCCGAGTGTGATGATCAAAAACCCTCTGGCATTAAACTGTAACAATCATGACGTTGACAATTATTCAATTTTCATGCTGGGCTTTTTCTGCGGGGTGTCCCACTCTGTTTTCTTTTCTCGAACGGGCCTCTTTTTTTTCTACTGAGGTTTTTTTTTTTTTTTTTTGGTAACCTCTTTTTTTTTTTTTTTTTGTAACCTCGCTTTGGTTTTTTTCCCAAGCTGACCTCGTTTTGGTTTCTTTACAGCCTCAACGCCGGCGCGATCTCGGTCGACTTTTCAATTGTGATTCTCTTTCTTTTTTTAGTCAGACCTGATGGTGGTTCGTTTTGTTTTTTGGTAGTAGTGCAAGTACTATTTGTGGTTTTGTTTTTAATCATTTCAATATTTTGTGTGTGTGTGTGTGCTTGATTTTTTTTCTTTTTTCCCTTATAATCAGCATTCATTGCACCTTTATATCAAATACACGTGTACGTGTACGTCAATAAGTATGGGAGTGTGGTATTCCAATTTTTGAAAAGTTTATCTTCTCATTACGGTTTAAAGAATATTTTACAATTAAGCATTACATAACATTCTGCCCTTTTTTGCAATAATACTTTTCTCGTTTATTTTCTTCCGTAATTCCATCGAATTTTTATTTCAATCAAGAAGGACGGTTGCACGTAATCTTTATCTGTACAGGCACATTCAAATATTTAATGACACGTATTTTCAAATGAATGCTATTTTTATGAAAAGGTACATTAATAAAATGCAATGATATGGACGAAAGAACTTTTTTCTTTATTATTCATACACGTTTAAGACTTAAATTTTTAGAAAGAAAATTTGACAGTTTATTTTTACTCTATGACGATAAATATTTTTGAAACATTGGCGCGCCGTAGGCTGGGTCAGCCAAAATGTTTAACGAAAGGCCGGCGTCGTGTGAATGAGTGAGGTTTTTTTTCTATTAACCGCTAACCTCATCGATTCGCAAGTCAAAACAATGCAAATAAGGCGTCTCGAAATTGAAATTTTCAAATCTTTGCTCAAACTTTCCTCAATGAAATTTTTGAGCATTCCTTCGACAAATGAAGAATATCAATCGGAAGTCACCGTACAATATTTGGATCTATAGAAACAAATTACTTAATATTTAATATTTTAAATTCAAAATGGCCGCCATCCCTATGCTAACTCTATTGGCAAAAATAAACTTTTCGATTTTCGACAAGAAAAAATATTACTAAGACCTGATTAATGAGCCTCAACAAGTAGTAGAACAGAAAAGAGTTGTAAAACTTTGTCCTAATATCTCACTGCCGAGGTGCATTCGACCTTATCCTAATAGAGCCTAAGTAACATGAGTTTAAAGACCTGACAGGTTTGTACATCCAAAGTCACCGTCATGAAAATTCACGTGAACTATTCGAGGTAAAAGAGATATACAAACCGCGTTTGTCGATTGAATGTCAGTAGGTATAGTAAATTGGCGGCAAATCTTTGCTTGACCTTAAATGTACGTGATCGATTGCTTATTTAAGAAAAGGTGATCCAATTACTTTGAAATTTACATTCAGCAATAAAGACATCCATCATCTGAGACCGACGATAGCGACAATGTCAAAAATAAATGCCTTTAAATTTATCAACCGGATTCACATCCTTTTGTCACTCAACATACCATTTTTTAACATTCTGAAACGGATTTTCAACACACGCTCATGTTTTTTGGTATTCACCCATTTAGATTTTGCTGTGTCATCACCGTCTAAATTCGATTGTAGAGGAAAAGACAAAACGTAGATTACAGCACGTGTACACCAACCAATAAGTCAGGCAAATATACCGATAAACATTATTTTACATTACTTTTCGGGTTTTTTTAAATCAAGCTGTAATGTTAAATGATTTAGTGAAAGTCTAAATGAGCAACACCTAAAATGCATGACCGTATGTTTTTTTTTCCTTTTATCATCATTTACTGGAGACATAATGACTTGCTGAACTGTACACACAGTTTCTCAACTTATCCCATGCACATACAATGTATACATAGTATAAGTATGAGCGATTGCAGAGGGTGTGCAGGAAATCTTGAAATGTTCACGGACTAGTGTTAGCAAAGGTCCATTGTAAACTTTAATGTCCTTGTACTTATCATGATAACTTAAACAATATTGAAACAAAAAAAATACATTAGACAAATAAATTGGGTATCTTCTCAATTTTATTTGCTAAGAACATTAATATTCCATGATATACTTGTATCGCTTTCTGTTGGAAGATGAAAGAACCATTCTTACGCACTGCGGAATATTGGCAAGACGATGACCTGTGTTTTAATCTAAATACATTTATATATATAGAGGCCATTGATTCAACAACAAGTGACCCATATTAAATCGAAAGCTGGCACGAGTACTTTGACCCGATTTTTGACGGGCCTCATAACTTTCGCAAAGGGATGAGGTTATATTCGAAACGCGAGAAAACGCTCATTTTCCACACTCCAGTTCACATTTGACATCCATCGATATACTTCAATATAAAGGTTCTTCAATTGTTAAAACCTATATCGACGTCTTAATATTTAAATTGTACGTTCTAAAAATGTACAATAAACCCTGCGTTGAAGTAAATTGGTCAAACAGCGGAATAATATCAGCAGTGACACGGTTGTAATCACTCCTTGGCAACCAACTTTATATGAGTATAGAAAGGAGCAAGCACGGTCGATTCATTCGATGTCGTCGCTTATTTCGGAACGTCTCTAAGAAAACAGTCATAACAAAAGTACGCATATATGATAGACGGGTTACTACACGAAATGTAGTCAATACCGCATCGTATTCGAGGGATGTGTCCGTATTTTGACAAGTTGGGAAGAAACGAGTCAAAATGCGGACACATACTCTCTGAGGTCTTACGAATATTTTGGCTATTTTGAATTTTAAATGTTGGTAAATCTTGAGTAATGTATTTCCCTAGTACCGAAATTTGCACGGAGATCCCCGATTTTTATTCTTACTTTTGAAAAAAAAATAATGGAAAGATTCCTCAAGGAACGTTTGAGCAAAAGATTAAGTCTTTCATTTTCGAGGCGCGAACTACCTTAAAGGGCCAGTAGCTGAAGCTTTAGATGATTTTTGTTTTGTATTATAAGTTGTTTTCCTAATCCCCAAGGCATATTATAGTTCAAACTATGTAGCTTTTCTATGCAGCTCGCTGTTGATTTGAATACGGAACATCAGATTTAACTGTGTATTTTTGTCACAATTTATGTCACACAATAGGCATTCAAAATTGATGTGAAATTGTCCTTTGGTGTCCCTGGAAGCAAGCCTGTTTTCACACTTTCATTTTCTTTCACATTAAATGGTTCTAGGCCTCACGGCAATATTAGGTTATACGTTCTTTTATAAATAAATGCATTCGGAAAAGTAGATTCCAAAGACATTTCACTTCAATGAAAAAACTACCAGAAGCATAAAGTATAACTCACTACCATAAGCTATCATGATAATACTTCCAAGATGACATGAAATCTCGTATATTTATCTATCCTTCAAAGGTAGATATACTCACTCTAAAGGCTTGGAGTTGCATTCCATCCTAGTACTGAATTATTTTCTGCTGAAAGAGGGGTTCTATAAACTATGGTACTGCATTTGCTCCTCTGGTGATTTGAGAATATATTGCGAGTGGCAAAGAATCCATTTAGGGTTAGCATAAAAATGGAGTCGGACAACAGAGTAAGAGAGGAGTTGGGTCACAAAGAACAATTATCGAGTCAATTAATTTTGACCTGCAACTATCTCATTAAAGGAAAGTAGCGTGTTGACAAAAGATGAAGTCAATATTGGTTTTGATAATTACTTACTCAGGGAATGAAAGGTTTCACCAGTCTCTTTTGACGGGTTTTTAGAACATATACCATTTCTTGTTGATCAGTAAAATTTGCTAATGTTTTATAACTTACTCTCCAATGGTATTTTGGTGTCTCTTTGCAGTCTTACCTTTATTCTGGTTAATATATTCTCGGTACAAAATTTCTACTCTGTGGTCATTTTACTGTATTTGTTGGTGTATTGGTATCTGATGCACTATTGGCTACTTACTGATTCGCACAGTTCACACAAGCTTTGTCAGACCATGATAGTTTTAGATTTTTAAGTTTAATCTGCCTGACATGTTTTGTACATAACATTTTGCAGTTCCCATGATAACATGTAACTGTGTTTAATAAGGGACGTGTTATGCCATCATTATCATTGCGATAGCAATGTACTGCCTAACCTTGAATTGCAAGCAGACACTTTTTCACTCTTGGTATCCAGTTCTTGATACAGAGGACACACTTCTAAATGTTAATGGTCTCGTACGCAAGTTCAAGCCGAGCATGTTAACGGTCTGGTATTCAAGTTTTAAACCAAACATTCTTTGCGTGTGTGTTCTCGTTCATATACAGGGCTGGGTTTTTGTGTTTTTCTATTTACTGCGTAATGGTAACGATATCTTGTGTCAATGGCAAAGTGGACAATAGTGCTTAATGGCAAATGGCATCGATATTGATGTTTAACACTTTCGATTCTGTTGCATTCCCTTTATTATCCATACTTAAAGTCATTTTTCAAGTGTCTTCTATTCATTAATCGAACTTAAAACAAAACACCACTTCAATGATCACGGGCTGACATAGATCGTTGGGTTTAATGACCAGCTCTGTTAACAAATATAACTCGACATTGAAAAATCAAAACAAGTATTACAAAGTTGCATGCTGATGAACCAAATTGATCTACAAATTGCTAGATGGCATATAGCAGTTGATTAAAAGCTATACTTCTTTATACGTGATTATCGTCCCGTGACGCTGTTGCTGAGTGTGTGTTTTAAATGAAGGGAACATCAACAACTAGCATTGTTAAAAATTGTTTACTTTGCAGTAGACTGTTTTCCTTTATTTCGAAGGGCAGAAACTTATTCCTATAATTTTGTTTTCTACTTCGATATGTCTGTATTTTTTACATCATTGCCTGAGGAACTCGTTTTCCTATACGTCCGTTTGCCCGTAAATAAGACTTTGTTCATTACGCTTTCTCTCTTAGATTTTCAGAAGAGCTTTTTATGTATTTTATACAACTCACGGCAATGCACTTTCTATTATACATTACACAAAACGTATACCAAATCTTTTCGTTACTATTTGCAAAAAAATTGTAGTGCGCATGCCAAGTAGGGCTATGAGATATGAATCATCAACGAATCAATGAGCCACTGTCAACTTCGCTTCTTAGACATCTCCAGAATAGCAGCTATATTATATAATTAATGACCTAATAATTACATTGAAAACGTATTAAACTGACTTTAGTAGAACATCGTGAGTAGTTAGAACAATAATACTGTCACTCAGTAATGGGCATGATTAATCCTGTGTTCAAAATTTAACTATTCAAAATATGAAACCTATAGGTGATCAAACCTGGACAATACAATCAGTTGGTTGTATTCTGTGAAAACCGATTACTTTGAGGGAAATTAATGATGGAGCGCAAGGAAATGGGATTCGATAAGGGGTAATTAACGAACTAATTAGCATAAGAAACCGGTAGTAATATAGCTTCAGTAGCTTGTCGCAAGATAGAAATGAAATATGAAATGCAAGATTCATTACTATGCCGTTATACAATATTTGTAAAATGTCTCACCTTCATTAGGTTCTTTTCCAACCAGCTGTCCCGGCACACCTCATCCCCCTCCCCCTCCTCACAACGAAAACCCCTTGACGATACGATTACTAGCAAGCAATTTAATAATATTTTGATATTTGTTTTACCTTCAGCATATTTTTTTCATGTTTCCACTATTTTCTCACCTGAATGTATTTCTCACCCTGAACGTCAGTTTACCAAAACAAATTCTTATTCTAACCTTCGTCAAATTGCACATGAAGTAGGGGCTGTAAGTGGATTGTCATCATTTCTTGAATACATAAGTGTATCAAGAGAAATATTCTCTGCAAAATTAAGACTTAGCCATGCCAAAAACAGCTTTATATTAAATCCCAATTAAATGCAAATTCAGCTGATTTGCCTGCAAGGGTTACTGCAATTATTCACTGTGTGTCAATATATGTGTAATACGTGTTATAAAGTGATAATTTCAACCTGTTTGGAGTACAAAAAGATTAAAAAGCAGATTTCTATATCGAGAGCATGTTGCCATGGGATAATTTTGGGCCTGTGATCTAGCAAAGGAAAGGATACGGATATCCTGTGTGCTTGCTCGGAAATTTAAAATGAAAATCAAAAACTGATTGTGAAACGTTAACTTATATGATGAATTTCATATATTACTATACGATTTAGGTAAATATACGCAGCTCTAACAACTAAATTTTAAACGTTTACGAAACTGTCGCTATTATCTCAATTTCACATTTTTTTGAGCTTTCTTCCCGCAATTTGAATGCTCTGTCTCTATATTAAGTTTATATGCAAGTTGAAACTCCCATTAAGCTTTAGTAAAACATTGTACCACTGTCATTGGTGGCTTTCGTCCAATCAAAACAACACATTAGCATGACTGGCACATAGCTCATAAGAACACCCATAGACATTCTCGCATCAACACTAACAAGCAACACATTTCGGCGTCCGCCACATGTAAAACAACCTGTACGCAGATACGGATTGTCCACTGCTAAATTAGCTGCAACAAATTGAGGATCAGAAGATCTCGAAACGCTCAAAAATTGTCTATATCAATCTTGGTAAAGTCTATTCCGCAGCTGCAGGTAAGTTTTAGTAGTTGTTGAATGAAGGGAACAGTTTGTCCCGGGAGTACAATTTACCTTATTTCGAAGATTTTGTTGTTCAAAGTAAACAAAAGTTTTCTTTGACATTTCTATCTCTACGTTATTTTCTGCTTGAATTCACATACATTACTTACGTTTTTATTTTCTGGATTTGCGAGCAATTTTTTTCGCATACCTTACACGGGACATTTAAGCATAGAAACAAGTGGTGCAGCTTTCAAACAATACGTGTGAGATTAGCTGTCGGTGTTTTGTACCAGGGATTTCTTCTATGACATATCCATCAATTTTTATAATTTTTACGCCATAACATTTTGTTGTATGAACGTCTTAGGCTCTCTTTATCAGCCTTGTCAATATTATCAATTGTCAATATTAAATCAAGGTTAAATTGTAAATATAACCTATCCGTTCTGTTTCTAATTCATTCATTCGCTGGTCGAATGACACTTTTTGAGGCATGCGATTGAATATTATACGATAGTTTTCTTTATCGTGCGTGCACACTCGGGGGCTCAACTGGGAAACCATGAATCTTGTGTTAGCTGCTATTGCAAGAAGCGTTGTCCAAACCAAATTATTGTTAGACTTTCACTAGGAGGATTTCTTGATTTCAATTGTCTAAAATATTGTACTTTAGATCAGAACCCTCAAAGTTACATAGATATACCAACAACAATACGAAATTTGACTCCAGTCAAGATAAAAAACGAAGGTCGACAACAACTGGTGAAAGCTAATCGATTGAAGAGCGGTCGTTCCTATGCTTATATCATGTAGAAAACTACGTAACTATGCTTTGAACTGTTAAAATTAAACTTATAACAAACAGAAAACAGATTCTGAATGAATGTCTGTTTGCAGTTTTACTATATTTTTTAATACAGCCATTTTGGTCGAAATACCCAGGTACTATCTACGCCATTCATGTCAGTGTATCTATGGTGCAGGTATATCGCTGAACCAATGTGAACGCTTTGCGTGTAGTATTATATAATGCAGCATACACTCAGAGATTTACCTGAGTATGCCAAGTCATCCTGCCTTCCGTCATATCAACTTAAAAAAATATTCTGAAGTAATAAAAAACTACAAGAACGGACTTGTTTTATTTCGGGCTCTGGCTATTATCTTTCAATTGATAAAATGATTGTTCAGCCATCATGTCGTGATAATCAGTAAAATATTGGCCGACCAGCGGGAGATACAATACTTGTTAAAAGTCAGAGGATCAAGACTGCAACAAATTAAAACAAATACAGTAAAATACTGACCGACCAGCGGGAAACGCAGAGACTAAAAACACGCAGACGATTCGGATGGAACGTTACCCTTCGTCAGTACTAAACCTCGCTAGAGAAACGTGCAGACACAAAAATTAAAACAACCAATCAAACAACAGAACGATCAAAGGCATAAAAATATGTATTCATTCCGGCTGGTGCCAGAGTGCAAAGTTTAAAAATTATGGCTGTTCGAGTTTATTGCGGGTAGAGTCGGTGGGGAATAATTGCAGACACTACCATGTCAGACCGACCTTGGTGGGGTTGTGTACAGAAATGTTTGACCACCAGGAATGCAGGCTTGTTGTCGGTCACGGTGCAAAAGTGTTCAGCAAAGCGATCGCCTGGGCGACGCTTTATTTCGCCAATATATAAAGTGCTTCATTGTTTGCATTTGATGCAGTAAATGATATTAGCCGACGTGCAGGTAAACACGCCAGAAACACTGACTCTACTACACGGGCCCTGAATGAAATTGGTAGTAAAAGTATGCGGGCAGGTGTTTCACACTCGACGGCCACATGGTGATGTTCCAGTTGCGCAGACACGATTAGGTAAACTGGAACGAACGAGCCGGTCTTTGATATTCGAGTCACGTCGAAATATGGTGTCGGTTTGGGGAGTTGGTTAAGAGGGAAATCTCCTCACAGATGATTTTGCGGATTCTATGGTTAAAAGGATGGTATGTTAACACACGAGGAATGCGATCGCATTGAGAACGGGTGGCTGACATTAACGCATCTTCCTGTGTTAGTGGTTCGACGCGCTGTTTGGCTTTGTCCATTACAGAGCGATGATAACCCGAACAGAGAACCAAAAGCTTATAGTGTCTAACTGCTCCTCAAAGTCCTTTTGTTCAGAGCAAATGCGTCGAGCGCGTAGAAACTGTAAAACTTGAATAGATTCCTTGCACCGACGGGGGTAGGATGAGCTGAATAGAACGTTCCAATTGCTTCAGTTTGGCCAAATACATATTTGCTAAAACCCGTTTCTGTAATCATGTCTCCTTTCTTTCTACCTGCCATCGTAACCGGAACTTGCCCACTGGTTTCAATGTTCACGTGCATCCCTCCATTTTTACACCAGATGATTCTCACTATCGACAACGTATCGAATTCCTGTCGAAAAATATTTCTTAGCAGTATTTTATAGTTACTCTGAATGTCATGCGTCAACGTTTTTCATTTTTACAACTTCTATTTGTCAAACAAAACGCACTCTTTCCTCTCTTGTAGCACCCACCACTTACAGGAATATCATACAATACATGCGTAAGGAAAATGAGTCCCTATACAAGTTTTTAATATCTCAAAACTTAAAAAAGAGGCAAGACTTGGTTGACCAATTTCCGACAGTTCCTCGACAAAACACCACGCCGAATTCATCGCAAACCACACCTGTTGTTACCATTCCACCCGACCTGCCCCTTTCTGATCCTGAACGTTCTCTTCTTTCTAAAGGTTTGAAATTCATTCCTCTCCGTAACTCAACCGACGAATTCACTTCACGTCACGATGTGCATTTTTTCTTTCGCCGTTTACGCTTAAAGGAATTTTTTCGTGAACGTCAATTAGATACTACCGATAAATCACCAGTTAATGGTTCCGACAGTGGACCTAACCCATACTCTACAAACATCAAACGCGAGTCTTTTTGGACTCCCCCTTCAGGACGTAACCCCACACTCGATCTCTACATTAACATTTGTCAACACAAAATTGATCGCTTGATCCACGACACCAGTAAATCAAAAACTCACAATATCTCTAGAGCTGAATGCAAGACTCTGCGCGATTTATTTCGTAACGATAACATAGTTATTAAGCCTGCTAATAAAGGAGGGGCTGTGGTAGTATGGCGTAATGATTTGTACATTGCTGAACACAAATAAAGCTTTCTGACACATCCTTCTATACACATCTCGACACCGAAATCACTTATTAACACAATAATATCGTCAAACACACTATCAGTGACCTAGTTCAAGATAACCTTCTGCCCGACGATGCAAAATCAATAATCATCTCGGATCTACGCCCGTCTCGCTTTTACTTATTACCCAAAATTCATAAAACCGGTAATCCTGTCGGCTCCATTGTCTCTGCATGTTCCTGCCCAACGAACTCATCTCAACATTTCTTGACAATATTTTCGCCGGCATCGTGAGTGCTCTCCCAACTTTAATTTACAGGTAGCCATAGATATATATTTACACTTGGTGTTCAGGCTCTCTATACTTCCATCCCTCATAAGGATGGTCTCCAGTCACTCGCATATTTTCTTGACCAACGTGATATTATGAATCTGCACACAAACGTTTTAATTCGCTTTGCTGAATTAGTGCTAACTTTAAAGTGCTTTACCTTTAATAGTGAATTTTACACACAAGTTCGCGATGTTTTCATGTGTACACGTATGGGAACTTCTTACACTTGTTTATTTGTCGGTTGTATCAAGCAATAGATAATGCATTCATATACCGGTCACATTCCCGAGCTCTTTAAACGGTATAATGATGACTGTTTTAGTGCAGTATCTTGCTCGAGCACTGAATTGGACAATTTTACTAAATTCGTTTCACATTTTCACCCTGCACTGCAATTTACTTCCACTGTTTCAGACACATCGGTTGCATTTCTTGACATATCAGTATCTAACAATCGGGACTCGCTGAATACCTCCATACATAATAAATCAACAGACTCTCATGCATACGTTCTATTCAGCTCATCCTATCACCGTTGGTGCAAGGAATCCATTCCATTTTCACAGTTTCTACGCGCTCGGCGCATTGGCTCTGACCAAAAGGACTTTGAGGAGCAGTTAGACACTATAAGCACTTGGTTCTTGGCTCGGGGTTATCCCCGCTCTGTAGTGGACAAAGCTAAACAGCGCGTCGAACCACTAACACAGGAAGATGCGTTAATGTCAGCCACCAGTTCTCAATGCGATCGCAGTCCTCTTGTGTTAACATACCATCCTTTTAACCATAGAATCCGTAAAATCATCTTTCAGTTTTCCATCTTAACCAACTCCCCCAACAGACAGCATATTTTCCGCACCTCCCATCATGGCATTTCGACGTGACTCGAATATTAAAGACCGGCTCGTACGTTCCAGTTTACCTAATCATGACTGCGCAACTAGAACATCATCATGTGGCCGTCGAGTGTGTAACACCTGCCCTCATACTTTTACTACCAATTTCATTCAGGGTCCGCGTGGTAGAATCAATGTTTCCGGCGTGTACACATGCACGTCGGCTAATATCATTAACTATATCAAATGCAAATGCTGCAGCATGTTATACATTGGCGAAACAAAGCTTCGCCCAGGCTATCGCCTTGCTGAGCACCTTCGCACCGAGACCGAAGACATCTAGTATACCTGGTTCCCAAATAGTTCTATACACCACCCCATCGCGGTCAGTCTGACATAGCAGTGTCTGCTAGTATTCCACCACCGACTCTACTCGCCATAAACTCGAACAGGCCACAATTTTTAAACTTGGCACATTGGCACCAGCCGGAATGAATACATATTTTTATGCCTTTGATCGTTCTGTTGTTTGATTGGTTGTTTTAATTTCTTGTGTCTCCACCTTTCTCTAGCGAGGTTTAGTACTGACGAAGGGTTCCATCCGAAACGTCTGCGTGTATTTAGTTTCTTGGATTTGCAAGTGTTTTATTTCCCGCTGGTCGGTCAGTATTTTACTGTATTTGTTTTAACTTGTTGCAGTTTTTATCCTCTGCCTTTTAATAAATATTGTATCTCCCGCTGGTTGGGCAATATTTTACTGTATTCATTTTCACTTGCTGCAGTTTTATCCCTCTTTTGAGGTCGTTTGTAATTTTTAATGCCGTGACAATGCCGGTTGTTTGAAGAAATGAGTCAAAACAGGACTTGAAAGGATGATTGAAAGATTTTGAATACGAAATTGAAAACCTATAACATGGTAACTGTGACTATACTTTAAATCTAGCGAATGCCGACTAAGGTTAAACCTGATATGCACATAGACTTAAAGTTGGCAAAAATGTACTTATTTTGAGCCCTGATACAAGTAAACTAATGTTACTTATTTTGTGTTCTCATCGTTTGATATTTGAAAACAATTGTACGATATCGTGATATGCCTCAGATGGATCTTATGGTTCCTCTAAATATATCATACACAAATCATCTATGAGCAATATACTAAGATTTATTAAAGTTCTCAATTTAAAAGGCATGTACTTTCGTGAGCTGGTTTCCTTAATTTACTTACCACGTTTTACGAAAAAAAATTGCTTATATCAAGAAATCGATTTTTGTTCAAAGTGTAACTGGCAAAAAAGTACATTTTAGGAAGTCAACATTGATAAGAAATACACAGAGTTACTAAAACAACTTTGGATTTGCCTGAAAGTAGAATACAGTTTTGTGTCAATACTGTTCCGATAATGATAACCATAATCGAAACAGGTATTGACATAGATATACCAATGCAGTCATTTCCTACAGTCTTCGGGTAAAAATTTAAAAGGTGGCCATGGTGAACAAGATCGTTCTATACACATTGTCAGAATGTGTCTTCCTATTTGAGTCCTAAGATGCGTCAGATTTGTCGACGATTTTGCCCATACAAATTTACACTGTTTAGGCTGTTTTTTTGTTTTTTAATGTCATGGGTGCAAAGCTTGTTCGGTTGATTTGTGTACAATTGTGTACTCTGCTGGTCTTGCCGACGACTCCCGACAACATTGAAGCCGACCGGAAGCTCCTAAATAAATGGTTTTACGTCACAGATGCCATCAATACAACAACAACTCGACACGCATAGTTAACATGTTTACGACTCAATGAATAAATCTGACAATAGACATAAACACCCAAAGAACTTGAGCTTGAAATTATTCGAACATATTTGTCTTCAGAGGTGATTAGATTTGGTTCTGTTTGATTACGCAAATGGAGCTCGTAGGTATATCTTCAAACTTACTGACATTAATAAATCTACGAGTTCCGACGAACATTGCTTGAAAACTTCAGCGTATCTTTCCATAAAATTATCGATAATGTATCGGCTTTATTTTTTTTCTGAAACCTTTTAAAATCACTGTAGTAGAAGGACTTACCAACATCTATTGATTTATATGTTCCTTTTCAGGCTTGCAGGGGAAAATTTGAGATATCTACTGAGTCTATGGATGTAGTTGGTGGATTATTGTGTCACAGGTGTTATCAGAGTACAAACTGAAAAAGGTTGGTTCCTTAAAGTATCTTGGCCAATTTATTTTTCCCGTGTAAAGCAATGGATTTAAGGAAAAAATTGTTACTACCAAATTGTGTTAATTGTTAAAAAAATCGGCGGCAATAAGCTTTTATTGTAGCCTTTAATAAAACAACTTGAAATACCATAAAATTCAAAAAATGCGTATTTATTCTATCATAGGTATTGGTAGGTTGACGCATCATTTGCCAAGTTTACAAGGACGACGAGACAGCCCGGCGGATGAAGAATGTAAAAGTTTTACGTGTTCAAAAAAACAAGATCGGGTCCAAAAATAAATGTCTTTGAAAAGGACACCTATTTCTGATGGACATTATTCGTCATTGCATAAGTAGCCAGCAAAATAGTTTGTTGTTCCCATTCTCTGTCACTAAAAGTGCCAAGAATGAACAATTCTACCCTCTTTCTCTCAAGTAAAGCCCCTCTTGTCGAGGATCATAATCTCACAAACTACCACTGGCATAATCAGAGTATTTTAAATGCGTCAATGTACGATATAACTTCTTACGGTTTTGAATACATTTATATGGCAATTATCTCAATATCGATAAGTGGGTTCGTTAATAACTTGTCTTTTCTTATTGTCATATGGAAAAGCAAGGAAATGCAGACTAAAAGCAATATTATATTAATCAATTTAGCTATCTCAGATATATTATGTCAAAGTTTTCTCGCAATTTCGTACATACACGTAATAATATATCGGGAATATTTACAGCTTTATTTATGTTCATCATATATATCTACAATAACATTAACGGAGTCAAACTTTACAATTGTTCTGCTTGCCATCGAACGATATATTGCAATTTGTCATCCTCTAAAACAATATGTTTATTTGAAGATGAGAAAAATCGTTGCCTTCATATCGATAACATGGCTGCTAAGCATTTTATTCTCAATAGGTTACATGCCTCGATGCTTGCCACTTGAATTTAATTTTTTGATCGATGACCCGACAGGCATCGTGACGAGTAACTTTCTAATATTTGGCGGTATGTTCATCGGTTTGTGTACTGTGCTGATACTATACATTTCAATTGCTAGAGAGATGACCAGAAGAAGTAAATGTTCAACTTTGCCCATATCAAATTCAATGTTGAAAGATTTAAGGTGCGTTTTTAGGAATATCCTTGTGACGACTATTGTGTATTTTATTGGTGTTTTCCCATTTACGTTTATTGTGGTTTTTAAAACTTCAATATTATTAATTGGTTTCAACTGGGTTTAGACTTCCTATTTAATTCACTTTACGTAATCAGTCTGCAATGTGTTTGTATGTGATTCAAAGTTCAATTAACCCCTTTATTTATTTACTGTGCAACTCAAAGTATAGAAAAGCTGCTAAGAAAGTTTACTGTCCGTGTGTTTGTAAAACTCCGAGACCAAACGGAGGTTCTCCAATTCAATTTGTTGAAACTCCAGTTGAAACTTCAGTTGCCAAAACTAATCTGTAGGAACTACTGGCGGAATCAAATGACCGAGTGAAAATGAATATTTGTAAAGGCAAGAAAAATCGAAGAATTTAGTTGTATTTATTAGGTACAGGTAGTTATATTATTTTAAGTGTCCTATGTGGACTTACGTCTAACAACAACCAATATAAGTATACACTGAGTAATGTTGCAACATCCATCGCCTTGGCCTTATAAAGCACCGAAGTATAGCAGTCCGTAATAAACATAAATGAATACATCAATTATTCAATAAAGTGAAGTTTTCTACACATTTTACTCACACAAAGTTTCTTTTCTATTGTTGTGAGCTTAATTATATAATTTGTCAGTAAGAGTTATAATTAATAGAGGTTATTATACCGCCTGTTTCTGTGTCGTATCTGCATGAATGTCATTTGTGCTGCGAAAGACAGGAAATGGAGTCGAGAGTCCGACGCAGCGCAAATGACTCACACTGATACGGTGCAAGGAAAAGTTGATATTGGGTAATAACTGATTATCATAAACCCATGCCCAGAATTTTACTAAAGGTATGAAATATATTATTACATTTTGAGGCTTTACTTTATTGCGCCTTGCGCATAAATATCGAATTATTTGTTAAAACAGGTTTCTTTTATGAACTATATGGAAAAGTCATCATCATGCTTGACATCGGCGATGCAAGTCCTCCATAACTCAATGAACCTCAAGAAGAAAGACACCGAGATTCAAAAATCGTCTCACAGGAGGAAACATTTAAGGCGCGACGTGCTATTAGATTATTTTTGTAACGATCAAAAACTATCTTCTTTCTTTTAAATCACTCCTGATTATGATCGCGCTCGATCGTCGTACTGAACGGAGAGGGGCCGCCATTTTGTTAGTTTTCTCTCAGAGTTTCCATGTCAACAGGAGTCGTGTGCGGTAATGCCATAAGCTCACTACCTGCTCGGAAGTAAACCGTGCCGTTTGAACGACAGAGTGTTAACTGGAGCTTGTCTAAAACAATATAAGAACTTTAACAGAAAAACCATGGGAAAATTTCAAGATTGAACATGTTATTTCCATAGTTAGGAACTCTAAATATCCTGCGTTTCGCAGGAGGAGAGCGGCAGCCATTTTGTTTCTTTACCTTGTTCACCATCAAATTGCATCGAATACGGGAACACTTTAAAACCGACGACGTTCGTCGTGCAAATCTCGACTGATATTATACGGTAAATACCATAGGAAGAAGCTATATTGGCATGGGTATATGATAATAATGAGATATACAACCATTCCTGATCTTAAACGCATTTTCGAAAAAAAATGTCCGAAATTAAGCACAATACATATGCAATTGAAAACGCATCAAATTGATACCAGAAGGTTTGATAAGAAGGGGCACTTGTTTTGGCACATGCCTATCTGACACAGGAAATGATATCGATCTAAGATGTAGTAAACAATAGTTACATCTACACACTATATCTTTGGTGACATTGGGTGTCATTTGTCAAACGTGCATTCTTTATCTACTTAGTGTTAAAGACTAAATTTATCCCATGCCTTGGATATCATTTTGTAATCCCCAAGAACGTATAAGGGTCAGTGAACGATAAGCATTTCCTTCATCTTGAAAAAAACGTTGTGGTCAGGGATATTGATTTTGTTCGCGTCATTGACACCTTATTTCCAAAGTTATAAACCGTGAATTTGCATCACTGACACATAATCCCAATTTCAAGACATCGGGAAAAGTATACAAGAAAATATATAGCATAGTTATTTAATAATTGTATAGTGGATACTAATCATGTAAGTTTCATATATTTGATGCCAAATGGGAGAAATTTAAATAATATGCTTTCCAATGATTGAATAATTGAATTACTTTTATAATCCAGAATTATTACTTTTGTTAGTGACTGGAGAGTATTCAATTAAATATACACGCAATGTAATGATTTCTTTTAAAAAGGGAGAAACATAGATAATCCTTAGCATGGCACCTGTGATGTGTAACTTTACACTTCAGCAATAAATCACCATTAATTGATCTTCAGCTACTTTGTGAGTCTCTACTCTGTCCGAGACCTCGACGTACCTCTTAGCCGTGAGTGAGTCTCTCGAAAGACTGAAGATCATAGAGATATCATCAGCAGTCCTTAATACCTACCGTACGAGCTTTCGAGTGTAGACATAAAACAACATCGGGTTATCCTTGACATAGACGTTTACTGTGGTTACGTGTTTCTTATTTTCCATAATTGCATATATGTAGTATATGCTTAACATGATAAGGTTAATAAGTTGTAAAATAACGAGCTATACGCTTGCACAAGTGAAATGTTAATTTTGCATTAAAAGTGTTGAAATCAAACAATTTTTAAATTTAAGTCAGAGGGTGTTAAGCAACGACGATGCGGAGTGGACTCCGAGCTGACCGGCTTTCAGCAAAGTGTTTTCGTGTTCAGATGTAATCGCCTCGGACTTGTTCGGCAAGCTCCCCTTTCCTGCTGCCTTGAGCTGTTTTCGTTTCGCTGCCAAAGAACGACGACTTGATGCGAACGCTTCGTCACGGATAATGCTAGCACCGTAGTCATTATCACGCAACCACCTTTCGATTGATTTTTGGTAGCTTGATACTGAGTCCGGCTCGTAGTCGTCTTCTTTCTTCTTCCTGATGCAGAGAAAAAAATTCTCGAGGATGGGATCAAGATCGGACGGTGGTGTTTCCGTTAACGTACGTCTCTCTGTCGTCATTGCGGTTTTCCATTCTTCAAAAACGGCGACCTCTCGCTTCGTTTTCAAAACGGTGTTCTTGTTTTTGTGGTCGCCCACAAAAGCAGCTACTTCGTCCGCCGAGAAACTTACGAACCTCGGTTTCTCGCTTGCCGAAGTCGAAGTTGAAGGGCGTTCGACTTCTGGCTCTGTCGCTGAAATGTTGCTGTTTTCGACTTCGAAGGCCCGCATTGTCTTTCTGTTCACACTTTCCTTATCGTCTGGGTAATAAAATTCACTTTCTAAGTGTTCTCACGTACATACAATTCGCCCAGTCGTAATATTTATCCTCCAGTTGTTCCATTACGAAGTTTGCAGACGACAATATTTACAAATACAAAGTAGTTCCCCAAAAGATGATGTTGATTAAATTTGCATATTGATGATTCATTTACATATCGCATAATAAATTTGGAAAATTATGATTTTCATCACTTTGTGACCAAACATTGCAATGAATTTGATGCCACACGTATCCCTTTACCGTTATATGTGTACAATGTTGGAATAAAATGTTAGAAATTACGTTTTTGCAAAGACAGACAAAGGAATTACTTTAATTTTTTCTAATTTGCATATCAGCTTGTTAAAATACAGGTTTTATTTTTTCACGCGCAACTTTGAATACGGCAATACATATGTAATAATATTATCGATTCATGATTAGTAATGAAAAATAATAAAAAGACTTACTTGTTTCTTCCTTTACACATAAGTAGGACAACTGCACATTGTGTAAGCAATAAATTAAAGCACCCAGTTTACTTGGCTATGATGTGCCCACTTTACACAATCTATGTAAGACCGTTTTGGCTATAAATTTTCTGTTTATGGACATAAATGGCAATATTTGTACCTAACATTTTGTATTGACCATGATAACAAGTAATTGTGTTTTAATAAGGGACGTATTATGCAGTAAATATCGTTGCGATAGCGACTGTACTGCCTAACTGTGAATCGCAAGCAGAACACTTATCACTTTAAAAACTGACAATCTTTGTATCTAGTTATTGACACTGAGGGCGCTCTTCTAAATGTTAACGGTCTGCTATGCAAGTTCACGACCCGCATTCTTTGCGTGAGTGTCGTCGTTCATATACAGGGCTGTATTCTGTGTTTTATATTTTCACTGCGTAATGCTAACGATATCTTGTATCAATGACGAAGTGGACAAAAGTGCTTAATGGCAAATGGCAGCAATATTGATGTTTAACACTTTCGATTCTTTTGCATTACTTTATTATCCATACCATTACGGGAACGCTCCATTAACTTTGACTTTGTCTGTTGGTTGTAGGAGGTTTTAGATCAAATGTAAATAAACAAACGATTACTTGGTCTCATTTTTCGTACTTTTGAAACGCTACGTCGATCACAGTGTCATATTTCAGGTCGACCAATATTGCATTGTGTGTAAGCTTACTGTGTCACAATCGACTGCAGGTGCGTTGTACACATACGGTGTCGTACAGGTTGGCGTTCGGTGTCGTCAGTTTGGGACTTTATGAAACATGAACACTGGAATTTAGCTCTCTTTTTCAATTATATTCAACATCACCAAAAATCAATAATCAGCTCGCGAATTTGTTTTATTGTGAAATTAATACCGTGAATTAAATCACTGAAAATTGTGTTCCTAATTCGTGAAATTGAATAAACTATTTGATTTTCAGTTAATTTTATTTAAATCAGTAAAAACCTTTGTACAGCCAGACTGGTCAGGATTCTGGCGAATCGTTTTCTGATTTGTGAAAAGCCTATTTTAACATGTATTTCAAAATGTTTGTTCGTCATGAGCGAAATATGATTCTACACAGTAGTCTGGTGAAATTTTGCTATTATCCTTGAAACCTGAATGCAGTTGATGACAGGCCCGAGTGATATCAAATTTAATTTTTCTGACGTTTTTTTAAAACTTTATCCCATGAAAACATGCATTTTCCAGTGCAATTTTTCCATTGTCTTCTGGTTCTGTGTCAATTACTCTTGCGACCGTCCACCTGCCGGCCTCGTCAGCTGCCTCTACCCTTTCTCCGTTCTTATATGTAAGAGTGGCCATACTGTATACAATAGGTTTCTGGCTAGCAATTCATTCGTGCTTTTTATCGGAGATGTCATAGGATACGCGCAGCTCTTGGAGTAAAAACCTAGGACACGTTACGTTGTTAGCATGTGCATGAAAATGCTGTACACGTGGAAAGAACGTTCCATGCTGTTCCGATCTCATTTGTACATATGATCAATTCGCGTTCCTGAAGTGAAGCATCCGAAACAATAGGAAACGAATGAAAATGAACGAAGAACGATATTTTATTTCGCCATATTTCTAAAACTTAGTTTGGAGCCTAAATTATAAAAGAAACTAGATTACTTGAAGTTGAAAAGTGGGTAGTTCACCTTTTCCCGTCAACATAGTTCCATGTGCAAGCATATGTGTGTACTGGTATTTAGTGAGTCGTTACAGCCCTGATGTTCCTATCATAGCACCAACTGGATAAGATAAACGCAACAATGGATCATTAACACCTTTGGGGATTAAAAGTCTTCTGTTTGTCACCCGAGTTGAACAGGCAGCGACTCGGGTTTCAGGTACCATCCAAGTTAATGAAGCCTTCCCGTAATGTACTTGAAATCATTCTTCAGGAGTTTTTGTTTGTTTGTTTGTTTGTTTGTTTGTTTGCTTGTTTGTTTGGGTTTTTTTATGATTAAGCGACTTTGAAACAAAACACCTACACAGAAATTCATTGCTATAGAAAAAAATGTTGGTAAAAGGCAATGATCATAGGTTGACACACATCGTGGGGTTTAACGAACAGCTCTATTAACCTATATAAATCAACAAGGCATTTTGTTAATATTTGCAAGACAAAATTTGTGGTGCACATACCCTAGTAAGGCTATGAAATATAGGGAGGCACCGTGGACCAGTGATTAGTGTGATGGACTCAATGAGTCACTGTTAACTTCGCTTCTTAGACATCTCCAGATTAGCAGCTACATTAGATAATTAATGTTCTAATCAGCACATTGAAAACGTATTAGACTGACTTTACTAGAACATCTTGAGTAGTTAGAACAATAATACTGCCACTTCACGAAAATGACTCACACACTCGTATGACCTTCCTCATTATAACCCCGAAGCCACTTTGTTTAATAAAAGTTCTGGCATAAAGATTAATTAGCAACATATCTCATCGTTGGCAACGCGTACAAATACCAGTATCCCATCACGGAACGTCCATTCCTAAATTACCCGCAACGATTTGAGGGTCAGAAGATCTCGGGACGCTCTAAAATTGCCATTAACAATCTTAGTAAACTTTATTCCAAACCTACAGGTAAGATTTAGTAGCTGTTGAAAGAAGGAAGCAATACTTATGTCTTTGGAGTACTCTTTATCTCATTTCGAAGATGTTCTTGTTCAGAGTATAAAACTGTTCTCTTGAACACATCTATTTCCTAGTCATTTTTCTTGAACGTTTTCTCCGGATTTGCAAGCATGTTTTTCGCATACCATACATGGGGCATTTTAGCATAGAAATAAGTGGTGCAGCGTTCAAACAATACGTGTGAGACTAGCTGTCGGTGTTTTGTACCTCATATTTTTCTATAGCATATTTACCTATTTTAATAATGTTAAGACATCGCGTTTGGCTGTATGAAAGTTTTACGCTCTCTAGGTCAGTCTCGTCGATCAGTCTCGTCATTATCATCAATCGTCAATCTTAAGTTAACGGATAACCTATCCGTTCCTGTTTCTAATTCATTCATTCGTTGGTCGAAGAACCCTTCTTTGGTGCACTGGACTGAACAGTATACGATGGTGCCCTTTTGTTGTGTGCACAGTCAGAGGCTAAACAAAGACACCACGAATCTTGTTTTTGCGGCAATTTCTTGATGCGTTGTCAAAACCCGACTATTGCTTCACTTTCACTTTGTGGGTTTTTTTGGTTTCAATGGTGTAATATATCGCAATTTACATCGGAGCCCTAAAAGTGCAAGATGTAGAAACACAAATATGAAATTTGACTGCAATCATAACGAAAGTGGACGTGAAGTGAAGAAACCTAATCGAGTGAAGGAAGTTTATTCTTAAGCTTGGCATGTAGAAATATAACTACGCTTTCAAGTGTGACAAACTTTCCGTATTCCTGACAGATGAAGAAGTATTATTCTAAATGTTTAAAGCGCGGTATACAAACATGAATGACACTTGTCCAGTTGCTGTCTTAAAAGTTGAAATATTACATCAGCATTTCTAGAACTTTTAGTACTTAAGCGATACCTCTCAAAAACATAAGAAAAATGATGTAAATAGCCCGGTGCAAAACCATTCAGTATTTCTGAATTTATGACTCACAAAAAAATATAAATATCTGATAATAGCAAACAAACAAACAAACAACAAACAATGAATGGTTGTGTTCTTCAATTTGCGATAATCTTTGTAAAACCGCCATTTTAATCGAAATACCCAGATACAATCTTTACTATACATGTCCGTGTATCTATCTTATTGAAAGTTAATGCATTGAGTTTCAAAAAAAAAAGAAATAAGAGAAATAATGGAACGTTATCTATAGTCAGGAGGCACCCGAAACTGATAAAAATGTTACATATAACACGATGCATTACCTTTCAATCAGCACCTTTTGCTTAGAGTGATCATGTCACACACCAAGGTCAATATATTCAGGAAGCCTGTACTCATGTGGACTAATGGAAATTCACATGTATTGTTCTATAATACAGGCGACAGATTAGTGTGCATTTATTTGTATATTAATGCAGTGTGAGGTTTTGCATATTTTTTAATATGATACCTCAGTTATCATAAAATTTTGGCTGTTTTTTGAAACGTTTAAGCTCAGGGTCACGCACATTTGATAGTATATCGTCGAATGTCTTACTCGTGATGACCCTTTGGCAGTTTGAAGTGTTGTCAAAATCAAACGGAGAAACGAAAGCATTAAACTTGAATCAAACTTGTTATGAGTGTTTGACATCTGGACCAAAGCTGAAAATTTTTGTAGTTAATGTCCGCGTTTAGACCTTGCGTCCTTGGAGCAGCTTACTGCAAGTATATTGTTTTTGCAATATATTTTTAATTTCTTTTAATGACGCTCAGCCCTGATTCATCTATTTGCACAGACTTTGTCTGGTTTTGTGATATTCACATTAGGCAGTATACATGTACACTTCCAACTTAACAGTCGTGTTACATTGTCTAACGTGATTTCACATTAATTAAAGCAAAGCTGTACCTAACATGCAATAACCTTCCTGCAGTGTGACTTTATATCGAGAGTGACCAATCCAAAGCACTTTTGCAGTTTTGTTTTGATAAAATATAAAAACTTTGTTCTGTTTTAGGTACACAAACGCTCGAGAACTAAGATCCGTAAGAAACATATGGACACTTTAAATGCTAAATCACTGTATCAAGAGATTTTCGAAATACTGCCACTCAATAAGACATGGCTAAAATGACGAGGTCGATAAGTTGATATCACAATTGAATGGAACTGAATTAAAACAGTACGATATTAACTAGGAGTAATAACTACAGTACTCGGATTCATTTGAAGGCCACCTGTAGACGCTACGTAATTTTCATGACAGAATTTACACGGCCTGAATTAGAGTACTTAGCACAAATTGTTTCTTTACTTGTACTACGAACTCAATAAAAGGAAATTGTGGGCGGCAGAAAGACTTTGATCGAACATACACCGTGTTGATGTTCATCACTTTCGATTTTTTGAATCATTTTTATTATCCATTCGTTAAGTAATTCTTTAAGTATCTTAGTGAGGTTAGGAAAGACACATGGCAGATAATGTGAAATCATCAAAATCTAATTATTCAAATTAGGGATATTCCCCTGTAAATACTCAATTTTGTTAGTAATTTTGCGATTTGAAGTTATTCACATTTTCTTCTGCGCGAGTCCCGACGGAAATTACTTACAACTTAGCCGGCTATTGAACCACTCTTTTTTTGGGAGTGAGATTTAGCCGAGCGGTTCTGTCTATGACCTCTCAACTAGGCGACTGATGCGTATGTTGTGGGTTCGAATCCTATTGAAAACTAGCTGTAATTTTTTACCCTTGGTTGGTAACACTGCTGGTGGACAGAATCGTCCCCGAGGTTATCGTTCGCCCAGTTAAAGCGATTAAATTCGTTTCTTCGCTTCGATAAAGTGTGTATGTGCGATGTATGATAGTGAGCATGCGTGCGTGAGTGCTTCACGACTCTACAAAGTGTTGAGCGGTCTCAGTCAGAAAAATGTAACAACTTTGAACCACTCTTTTTGGGGGATTGGAGATTTAGCCGAGCGGTTCTGTCTATGGCCTCTCAGCTAGGCGACTGATGCTGTATGTTGTGGGTCTGAATCCGATTGAAAACTAGCTGTATTTAATTACCTCGACCGCTCAATTAAAGTGTAAAATAAAATAGTTGCGGCAGAAAGAAACATTAACGTAGCAATACCAGGTATTTGTTATGATGGGTTATCTCAGAATGCAAGAAAGCTGATTGGAGAAGATCTTGCTGACCGAGCACAATTTGAATGTACACGGAGCCCGAATATGCACCTTGTTTCTCCTCTAAAGAAGTGCCTACAATCCCTAAACACCACAATAAAATTGTTGACTGAATAGAACACACACATGAGTCGCTTGTGTCTTTTTCAGGACACAAACTTCTCCTTGAGTCAAATGAACTGGTTTGTCAGATTTTTTCTCTTCGATCAAAACTGACATCAGACTTACTGTTCATAATGGAAAACTACAAGTAACCTGAGAGGAAAATATTCTATTTTTAACACAAATCGGAAGACTGTCAATCAATAAACGACAGCCCTTGCGCATATATAGCGTCTAGTAATGGCTGATCTAGCCCTCATTAGTCTCGTGCAGTCTCTTAGCGTCATTTTCTTTCCGTTTTCATTTCGGCGTGTGCTTGATTGCTAGAACAACAATGATGATAATATAATCAGCATTACACTTATCTTTATTGTAATGAGTCTAAAATCAAAAGAGGAAGAAACAAACACTCTGGAAATTTAGATATTATTAATTTTCTCAGAATGAAGATAAAACTTGACAGCAACTATGGTGTTATTTCTGTTTAGGCAACTGTCGTTGGGGGCGCCATCATGTAGAATCTAAGACAAGTGTACGATAACTTAACATCGAATTTACTCTATCCAGACATCCAATTTATTTTTAATCTCATTTGTGAATTTTCCATAATGGGCGCATTTGTGCTCATACACCAATGTCGATAACTGGTTTCGCCAGGCTCGTTGATGGACTATGAGGATAACGACGCTGGGCGCCCATTGGGTAATAACCATATACTAGTACTGCATTGTGAGCATAGCGGGTGACTTTTCGTGCATTCAGCATCTAGTACCTGAGAGCGCGCTAGATCCCTACGGGAAACACAGAAATGCAGGCAACAAGTATTTCACACGACATATCGATACGTCCAAATGCAAAGTTTGTAAATGAATGGATTAACGGAACAATTTGTAGTACTCAACATTTTGGCTATCTGCCCTAAAACATAGAAGGTATCCCTCTCCGGTGAAGTTTCACCAATCGTTTTGCAGGACAAGAATCAAGAATAAGACGACAAACAGCCGCGGAAAAATACAGACAAAATCATTCAATTCGTGATTACATAAGTTCTGAGAACCTGCCAGGTTTCTCTTAAGGCCAATTTATGCAGATTAAACATATTTTTATCTGCAATGCGCATGCGATTAAAGCGTGGTGCAATGACGTCATGACCAAGCAGGTAAACAGATCAGCAGCGATGAGACACAAGCAAATCATTGTGAACACTTTTTGTCCTGCGGCGTCCAAAAACTCGATACAAGTCGCAACTTCAGTACTTGACAATGCGATACTCAGAATCAACGATATAGACACGACAGTTGCTATATTTTGAAAGGATTGCAGGTGGTTATGTACCTCTCAATGCTGATCACAGCTACGATCGAACATGACTTTATCGATGGTATAAACTTGGTCAAAACATTCAACGTGTATGGGTTCGTCACAAAAAAAACTGCAATACGCGTTCACAAGCCAAGTCATATCAGATAAGGCCAAGTTCACCAACAGAGTACTTGTTTTGGTTTGAACTTCCTTGAATTATTTTACAAACCACGATAATGAACGGCAGGTTCTTTACAATACCCACATTGGCAATGGACACCGCGATAAATAGGATACATTTTACATTTCCGTCCAAGTGAGTGAAGTTCGCAATGATACTATTTCCGTAGTTCGCCGTGTCTGATGAAGAATAGGTATTATTTGTTTCCATCTTATGTATCTCTTCAAAGAATGTGATACGCTTTATTTAAGACGAATTCCAAGTTCTGAACTTCGAGAACTGACGGCTACTCCACGTTTATGTGGACGGTATGCACCGGCCTCACCTATTCGAGATGCTCTTGCTCTTGTGCAGCATGAACGATGAACCGCCTGACTTGTACATCAATGAACCAGTACGATTTGGTGAAGCATTCTGTTGACATTGTTATTGAGCTTGTATTTGAAAAGGACGAAACACAAGAAATTAGTATTTGCACAAATTCTTTGCGTTTCGGGGACGAGTGTGTTCTTTATTTTGATTCTTTGAAATTTATTCTCATCAACGTATTCTGTGCTTCTGTATTTTCTATATTTTACCCAATTGATCTGAGTAACTCACTTGCCAACATGTCTGTTTGCCCAATAGGCATGATTATGTTCATCAAGCTTCCTCTCTTAGATTTACGACAAGGTTTTTCAGTGCATCTTATATGAATCCATGGCAATGCGCACCACACGATATTCTTACACAAATCGCCTACCAATCTTTTCATTACCGTTTCCAAAACAATATGTCTAGTGTGCATACCCAGCTGAAATATGAAACATCAACGAATCGATGAGCCACTGTTGACTTCGCTTCTAAAAAAGAATCTCCAGAATAGCAGCTACCATACATAATTAATAATCTCATCAGCATATTGTAATTATTATATTGACTTTAGTTGAAGATCGTGAATAGTTGGAACAATAATACTGTCTCTCAGCAGAAGTCGTGATGACTCTGATATTCAAAATTTTACTAATTCAACATCTGATGACATCAAAGCAACGACAGTTATGGGTAATACATAGTACAATTCATTAAAGTTGTTTTAGTCTGTAAAAAAGCTATTACCTTAAGGAGAATTAAGAAGGAGGACAAATATGGGACCCTAGTACGACAAGAATAGCAGTTACCATGCATAATTAACGAACTAATCAGCACAAGAAACACGTAGTAATTAATATAGCTTCAGTAGAGAGTCGTGAGTTATAACACTGACACTCCGCAATAGGTCTGATGAATCCAATGTTCAGAATTGGATAAATGCAACGCCTGGTATCATTAACACGATCAAACTCATACTTGATCAATACTTTCATACTCCTCCAATAAGTGGCTTCCGGTGAAAACCGATATCAGTACAACAAGGAAATATGATTTAGTGCACATATAATAAGTTTGATCGGAGATGGTCATATCTTGTGTCGGTTGTTTTCATTGATGAGGTTGACATATGTACATCGAATGTTTGGGGTTTTCCTGTATGTTGTTGTTTAACTCTGTTGTCTTCAATAGTGACCTTGGATGTGTGTACTTGGAAATGATAGTGTTCACCACCGAGCTGTGGTTAATATACTATGTTCGTACACCCTACAAGTGAGGCAGAGTTTTCGAGACAATCACGTTTTTGCTTGGAGTCTTCGATTCGACATTACTGAATGCAAAATCAATGAATGCCATTGTTCAATTATTTTTTCTTGAACGAGTTAGTGATATACACACAATTTACGAAATTAAAACATGCATATAATATGCCAAGCAACAATTAATGCCACGTCTCCGCTGGTTTATTGTGCCCAACTTTACATACATAAATTATGAGATTCACGACTTGTTGCTATGCTATTTTGCATATTTTCTAACTTGTCTCACCTTCACTAGGGTCTTTATCAACCAGCCGTATTCCCTCTCCCTTGAGAAAACCCCTTTACGAAACGATAAACAGCAGACTACATTACAACGATATTTCGTTTACCTCGAGCGTAGATCGGTCAGAAGCACCTGATAGTGTTTCTGATGTTTCCAGTACTTTCTCAGACGCATTGTCTGTTCACCAAAACAAATACTACTCTTTTCTGGGTCTGATTTCTCCTCAGATTACATTAGATTAATTACGATCGGCGGGTTTGTTTGTTTATCGAGTAGGCTGTTGATGTAATCGCTATTGACTTAAATGTAAGGATTAGTGAATACACCATATTTTTACTGTGCCCTGTGGTTTGTGTAAGATAAAAAACACCATGCGACCCGTGCACTCAATGCGTTCATACCAGACATCAAAACGGTAAGGTAAGCAGAAACGGGCTGTAGCTTTAGTTAAATACTGTACCACCGTCAGCGTTAGCTCTCATCCAATCGGAGCAATCGATGGCAATACTGACACACTCGTATCATCTACGTCATAATTAATACAAATTCTAGCATCAACACTGATGAGCAACACAACTCTGCGTAGCAGTATGCAAACACGGATCATCCACGTCAAACTATTAATTACCTGCAACAATTTAAGGATCAGAAGATCTCGTAACGCTCTAAAATTTTCAGTGACGATCTTGGTAAGTTTATTCCGTACCTGCAGGTACGATTTAATAGTCGTCGAAAGAAGGAAGCATGTCCCGGGCGTACTATTTATCTCATTTCGGAGATGTTCTTATCCAGAGTATAAAACCGTTCTCTTGAACATTTCTATCTCTGCCTCATTTTTCTTGAGGTTTACTTTTCATGATTTGCAAGCATTGATTTTCGCATACCTTAAAGAGGACAATTTAGTTTAGTAGTGAAGCATACAAGCAATACGTGTAAGGGTAGCTGTCGGTGTTTTATCCCTCGAATTTTTTACGGTACATCCATCTATTTTTACAATGTTCCAGCCATCACATTTGGCTGTATGAAAGTCGTGGGCTTTCTTGAGCAGCCTCGTCAATATTATCAATCATCACTACTAAGTTAAATTGTACTCATAACCTATCCGTTTATGTTTCTAATTCATTCATTCGCTGGTCGAAGAACCCTTCTTCTGTGTATGCGACTGAACATTATACGATAGTTTCTTTGATCGTGTGTTCACACTGAGGGCTAAACGCGGAAACCATGAATCTTGTGTTCGCTGCAGTTGCAAGATGTGTTGTCCAAACCAGATTATTCTCTCACTACACTATGAGGAATTTCTTGGTTTCAAGTGTCTAAACTCCATTCAAGATGAAATACGAACCTTGCCAATAACTGATAAAAGTTAATGGATTGACGAGTCTTCGTTCCTTAGCTTATAGCATGTAGGAAACTACGTAACTGCGCTTTTAACTGTGACGAACTTTCGGTATTTCTTACAGGTAAAGGAATACTATTTCTTATGTTTGAGGCGAAGTACGCAAACGATCTCTGTCGTATTGCTGTACTGAAAGTTGGAATACAAAAATCAGCATGTCTAGAACTAAGAGTACTGAAAAAATACATCTCAGAACAGATTCTGAATGAATGAATGTCTGTTTGCAGTTTTACCATAATTTTTGTAATACTGCAATTTTTTTTACAGATACCGAGGTACAATCCATACATGTCAGTGTATCTATTGTGCAGGTATATCGCTGAACCAACGTGTACGCTTTGTTTGTAGTATTATATAATGCAGCATATACTCAGAGCTTTACCTAGTATGCCAAGTCATCCTGCCTTCGGTCATATCAACTTGCAAAATATTCTAAAATTCAAAGAATCACAAGAGAGGAATGTTTCATTTCAGACTATTGTCTGGGTATTCTGGCTATTGGCTACTCTTGCTATTATCTTTAAATTAATACCAGATATGAACTGAATATGCTCACGTGTTGTACACAGGTTCATTAGTGGTAGTTCGCTTAACAGAACAATCAGATATTTGTTATAACACTATATGTAGCAGGTTTTATCAACTTTGCACAGTACTCTCAGAGTTTAATCACTGATTACAAAACTTTAATTAATATGCAAATGAGCTATTAATCAACTAGACACTGCTCAATGCTTCATTGGACAATAAGATATCCCTCAGATCAACAATTGTAGCATGTTTCATTAAATTTAATGTTTTTATTTTGGAGTAATATTACTAATTATAAAGTTCATTAAATATGCAAATGAGTTCTAAATTAATCTTACACTGTTCAATGTCTCATAGCACAAATAAATATTTATCAGATAAATATCTGTAGCACGTTTCACAAAATTTGGTGCCGTAATTTCAGAGTGATATACCTAATTACAAATTTTATTAAATATGCAAATGGACACTTAATTACCTTCAAACAAGTAAATGCTTTACACCACAATTAGACATCTGTAGGATCAGTATCTGCAGCCGATTTTGTCACATTTTGTGTAGTTATTATGGAGTTATATGACAAATTACAAAACTTCATAAAATATGCAAATGAGATATTATTAAATTGACACTGCCCAATGCTTCTAAGGGACGGTTCAAAATTTACTTCCAGGGGGTGGAGGATTTTCAGGGGGGGGGGCATCCATTTTTCCCCAAGAAAATTAGGGAGGGGGGACAGACAAAAATACTAAAATCTTTTGGGGGGGGCCAAGGAAAAAAAACATCAATTTATATTTGCCTGGAATTTCTGATCTCTACAAAAGAGAACCATAGACACTACCTGGGTGACAGATAAACTCAACATGTTAGTTAAACTCCTTTAGCTGCTAAATTTGGTAATATTCACAGTGGATTGTTTTATGCATCTACTGCAGTATCTTGTTCTCCTCCCTGGAAGCGTCATGAAATGTCCAGTATTTAGCATGGACAAAAACCATACAGTGAACAGACAGGGTTGTTTTTGTTGAAAAGAGATCTCGGGTCAAGTCCAGACTAGAATTCATTTGTCAACATAACAATGGTCTTTTATGTTCACACTGGTATGTTGCAAAATACAGCATTGGGTGTTCTATGTAGTGATAGAATAACAAACAAATGCTGATACACAGAGATGAACATTGAACAAATGCTAAAAATTACAGCAAATGTCCTTTAAGGTTGGGTTTACCTTGTAGCTTGTAAAGCAGTTAAAAGTTTGCGTGATCAAGAAGTGTTAATTTATGCAAATGTATGCAAATCACGCTGTTTGCTTGGTTTCTTTTTCCTCCGAAATTCAAAATTTCCAAAGAATTTAACTCCACTCCGGCTGGGTTAAATTTTCTGAAATTTTCAAATTATGTTTTTAAATGCTATATAACAAAACTACTATCAATTGGTTTTATTTGGCGATAAAGCTCTGATATTTTTAATAAAAGGCATTTTGAACAAGAGGCATTTTAATTATGCTGATCATGATTTTAATCAATTATTAGAGTGTCAGTCTTTAAACCCCTACAATTTAAAATGAGGATGGATAATGCCAAATAAGATAGTTGTTTTTTTCTACATATACTCTCCTTTCAAGTGAATTATTACATTTCAGAAAATACTGTCTAGTTTTTGACTTAAATTAATTTTTATCATTAATACCAAAATTGAGGTTTTTACCCCAAACATACACCCACTTCATCCTTTGAGTAAAGTACTGCTACCATACTAGACTTTAGAGTCTCTGCTTTTTGAAATATATGGTATGAGGGGGTTTCCTTGTCATCTTTAATGATAAATATTGCTTTGAAAAAAAAAAAAAAAAAATGTTGGCAACATGCAGTTCCACCTTAATTCAAAACAAAACGACTTGCTACTCTGCCACTGCTTAAAGTAACATGGTCACGTTGGTTCTCTGGGATTTTGTCAGTGTAAGTGTCTATGTCACTATCATATTCAGAACCAACACCATCATCATCACTCTCAATGACTCCAGTGACAGAGGTTTCCAATTCAGAGTCACTGCTATCTGACTCTGACTCATCTGTGACATAAGTTGTTACAATATCTTTCCCTGACATTTTTCTTAAATTGAATATTGGTTGTGCATGTGTATATGTGCGGTTATAATTTGACCTTTTTCAGCTTTCAATTTTTTTGTTTTGGTAATTTATGTGTATCAAGCTATTTATCTAATTCTTTTACGTTTAAATTTTAAAGGTTTCCACTGCATGAAAACCCGATAATACAGATAAATTCACATTAATGAATTGCCTGTATTATAGCATAATACACGTGAATTCACATGAATCCACATGAATACAGGCTTGCTGAATACAAAAAATGGATTCTTGACTGTATTCATCTGTATATGCACTCTTCAGCTAAAATACAGGCAATAATCCATGTTAATACAGTAAGTATTATAGGGTTTTTATGCAGTGTTCCACTCAAGAGCAACTTTAACCAGTCATAGTCCTCGTATTTTTTATCCTCTCTTCTTTTCTGCTATTTTTTTCTATGTTTCATTCTCATCAATTTTACCCTTTCTAAATGTTTTGAATGTTCTACATAACTTTTTACATTGCTAACATCTACTATAAACTTTTTTAAAGTAAATTTATGGCGGTCTCATCTTCAAGTTGCTTTTCAGCGAATATTTTTTTAATGTGAAAATAAAAATATTATGTATTTCTGTCAAAAATATATGGTAAAAATTTACAAAAGGGTTGATTTTCCAATAATCCTGTATGTGCATCCAGAAGATGATGTGGCACTGCATCAATGCTATGGTGTCGGATTGTTGAAATATTGTGTACACAGGAAATTTGCTGTAGTCCAAGAAGTGATCTCAGTGTGTATGAGGCTAGGAGAAAAGTGGATAGGCTTACAAATTGTGTATTGATGCTAATACTTTTGTGTCCCATTCATTCTGATATGTATAATCAAAGATTTCACAGTGGCGGCTGGCAGAAAAGGCAAAAAAAAGTATTGTTTCGTGTCATCTGAAAACATGCGCATCATGACTATTAAAAATTAAAGTTTGTTAAAAAAATTTGAAATATGAATGCTCTGTCAATCTTGAAAATACTGCTGACAAAATGTGAACTTTGACTTACACAGGCTTATCTGCATTTTAATATGAACATTGGATTGTGAATGGAATGTGCAGAATAAAATGTGACTTCATGTTTTGGATAAGGTGTTTTGTTCAAGGAATGTTCTAAAATATGCCTCAGCATTATTACTTTCAGTTTCAGCTCCTTGGTTTTATGACAACCAAATTAGAAAAAAAGAGAAAAGTGAAAACAAGTTTGCTTTCACCAATTTTAATTCCGAAGGATTAAAACGTTTACCGTGAGTCTGCAAATATTCAGCATCATCAAATGAAATGTATGCTGAACTTGTGCATGTACATGTACATCTCACTTTCCAGAAATATCTGGATATCTGAAAATGATGTACTTCAGATATATATCACTTTGCCAATTATCTGTTCCTCTGATTTTCTGTTCACCATTTCTAACTGACATCTTTGCTTGTCTTTGTGTACATCATATGTATCAGTGAGACATAACAAAAAAGTATTCATATTTAGTAATTAATTTTTCTTCAGAAATTTACAACCAAATATGTTTATTGCTACCCTTTCCAAAAGTGTGCCACTTGCAGTCCCTGCAAATCATTTTTTTATGGTCACATAACCCTGAAATGATTTGTTATAGCATCGATTAAATGTCCACTACAGTTCCTGCAGCTTGTTAGACTGGATATGTCAGTCTTAGTGTGTAAGCATGCATGTATATATTAGGGGGGGCATGGAAAAAAAACAGGAAAGATGAGGGTGGCCATACATTTTTTCTATAATTTACTAGGGGGGCGTGGAAAAAAATCACCCAGAATATAGAAAATCCTCCCCCTCCCCCCGGAAGTAAATTCTGAATCGTCCCTTAGTATAATTAGATATATATCAGATAAATATTTGTTGCAAGTATCATCAAGTTTGGTGCAGGAAAATTTAGAGTTATGTCATAAATAACAAAAGTTCATTAAATATGCAAATGAGCTGACAATTGAAATGACACTCACAGTATCATCATAATGTTGTAAGATTGTAATCTGTGAAAAGTTTCATGAAATTTCGTGCAGTGTTTCTTGATATATGTCTACACTGTCATTACAGTCTCCATAGGGAAACCATTGTACGCCAAAAAAACAATTTTGAATAACTTCATTATTATGCAGCCTTTAATAAAATAAAATTGAAACACTAAAATTCTAAAAATTTGCATTTATTCTATCATAGGTTCTGGTAAGTAGACGCTTCATTCGCCAAAATTGCTAGGACTATTGCCAAGGCAGCCGGAGGGATGAATGATGTGCAAGTTTGACGTCTTCAAAAAGAACAATATCTGTTCCAGAAATCTACAAAAATGGACACTTACCTCTAATGAGATACTATTCACCTAAGCATAAGAATCCAGCAAAATCGTGTTGTTGTCAATTCTTTTTCAAAGGCACAAAGAATGAACAATTCTCTCCTTTTTGTCTCAAGTTAAGCGCCTCCTTTCGAGGGTCATAATCAAACTAATTACGACTGGCATAATGATAGTATTTTTAATGCCCCGATGTACAATGAACTATTTATGGTTTTGAGTACATTTATATGGCAATTATCTCGATATCGATAGGTGGGTTCGTCAATAACTTGTCCTTTCTTATTGAAATTGAGCATATACATAGCTATATCTGGACTATCTCGCCAGCTTTCCCTATGTTCAGTTTTTATAATGGGTACTACAATAACGGTGTCAAACTTCACAATTCTTCTGCTTGCCATTGAACGATATATTGCAGTTTGTCATCCTCTGAAACAATGTGTTTATTTTAAGACGAGAAATATTGCTGGCTTAGTTTCTATTACATGGTTGCTAGGCATTTTTTCCTCAATTGGTTACATGCCTCCATGCTTGGCACTCGGGCTTAAAGTTTTGAATGATGTCCCGATTGCCATGAGTGACTTTGTAATATCTACTGTTCTGACTGTCGATTTGTGTTCCGTGCCGATACTATACATTTTAGTTGCAAGAGAGATGACCAGAAGAACTAAATGTTCAACTCTTCCTATATCAAATTCAATGTTGAAAGACTTCAGGTGCGTTTTAAGGAATATTCTTGTGACGACCTTTGTGTATTTTATCGGTGTTTTCCCATTCATTATTGTTGTGTTGTTTGAGAATTTTATATATCTTGTTCAAGGTTTCAACTTTGATTACACTTCCTATTTAATTATTTTGTATGTACGACTGTCTGCAGTTTGTTTGTTGGTATTTCAAAGTTCAATAAACCCCTTCATTTACTTGCTCTGCAACTCAAAGTACAGAAAAGCTGTTAAAAAAGTTTACTGCTATTGTATTACTGAAACTCCATGATTGTAAGCTGGAGTATGAAAAATCATATATGCAATCATAACTCATCGTCGACGCATCATCCTAAAATACTCATAAATCAAGCATAGCACATATGCTATTGAAAACACATAGTCAAACCAGGAAAGCAGGTCATCGTAATACTCAAATTACGAGTCGATATCAGGTGATTGGATATGAATGAGCTCCTTGTCGGGTACATGCTTGTTAGACACATGCAATATATTGATCTAAGATGTAAGAACCGCTCGTTACTTTTACATACTGTATCTTTGATGACATCAGATGTCATTTGTCAAACATGCATTCAGTATCTATACAGCAGTCCATGATATCTATCGAAGCAGCGTTTAAATGAAGACATAAGCAATATTCTGACTAACCTTGACCTAAAAGTTAATTGTGGTGACGTGTTTTATTTTTAAAAAATAGCATATTCTGTGACACAATGAACAAGTTGTGAAAATATAGCTATATGTTTGCTAAAGTGGAACTTTGCGTTTAATGATTTGAAAATCCGATAATTTTTAAATGAAATCATCCTATTTGTAATACTATTTGGTATAGCTGTACTTCTTATGTCTATTACTTATGTCTATCTCGAATTGAAATGTAGCAACGTTCTGCTGGCTTTTTGACAACAGCCTTCTCCCATTTACAGTTTATCATTAATGTTGTAACTTGTCGGTTGCACTGTACACGTTGAATGTACCTTTTCTTAATTCAGCATAACTGGAGTAGGAGAAACCACAATTATTCAAACTGGTGTCATGATTACTTTTGCAACATGTTGCCATTATATAGGGATGATCATAATCATTTCTTACCTTATTTTAAGGTGGTTCTTCTTGCAAAAAGTATGAATTGATACTAAAAGTAGCATTTTAACGTATGTATTTGAAAAGTTGTATGACAAACAAAAGTGTTTTAGAAGTGTTCTAACTTCAATACAGGATAATAAGACTAAAGGTTTAGAAATATTATTAGTTATTTTCCTATTGCGAGTTTCCTAGTTAGTAGTATAGTGTGCTCATTGGTGGTCTTCCTATTCTATTGTAATGTTTCAGAGTAATGGTGAGACATTATAACTCACTTGGCATGACAATATCATTATAAATCACAATATACTATTTCCTCGACATAAGAGAACGTTTCTATAGTCAGGAAACACAATGAAAGGCATTTTCTGCTAAACTGAAAACACTGTTACTATAAAACGCAACACATCAACTTTCAATCAGCACCCTTTGCTTAGAGTGATCACACCACACACCAAGTTCCATGGATACTTCAATGTAACTTAGGGTTTGGCATATTTTTGGATAGGGTACCACAATTATTTTAATAGCATTTGTGCTGTTTTTGTCAAGTTGAAGTTGAAGATTACGCACATTTTGATAGTATATGGTCAAACGTCTTACTCGTGATGACCTTTAGAGAATTTGAAGTGTTGTAAAAATTAAACTGAAAAACGAAAATATAAAATTGGTATCAAACTTGTTATGATTGTTCGACATCTACACCAAAGGTGACCATTATTGTAGTTAATGTCCGCGTTTCGGCGTTGCGTCCGTGAGTTAGCTTACTGCAAGTATATTGTGTTTGCAATTGTATTTTAATGACTCTCAGGCCTGATAAACCCATTTGCACAGACTTTGTCTGGTTTTGTCTTATTTACAATACAGTGTATATGTATATTCCAAGCTTAACAGTCGTGTTGTGTTTACATTTTCTAACGTGATTTCATATTAAATACAGGAAAGTTGTACCATACATGCAATAACGTTCCTGCAGTATGACTTTATATCGAGAGTGACCAATCTAAAACACTTTTAATTAGCAGTTTTGTTTTGATAAAATATGAAAATGTTGTCCTGTTTTAGGTACACAAACATTCAAGAATTAAGATACGTAAGAAAAATATGGACACTTAAAATGCTAAATCCCCGTATCAAGAGATTTTCAAAATACTGCCACTCAATAAGACATGGTTAAAATGACGAGTTCGATAAGTTGAAACCACAATTGAACAGAACGATATTAACTAAGAGTAGTAACTACATTACTGGCCTTCGATTGAAAGTCACCTTTAGACGCTATGTAATTTACTTGAAAGAAAATAACACTGCCTGGATTAGAGTACTTGGCATAAAGTGCTATTTTACTTGTAATGCGATCGGAATAAACGATACTGTAGGCGGCATAAGGACTTTGATAGCACATACACTATGCTGATGTTCACCACTTTCGATTTTGGAATCATTTTTATTATCCATTCGTTAAGTCATTCTTCAAGTATCTTATTGAGGTCAGGAAAGACACATGGCAGATAATGTGAAATCATCAAAATCTAATTATTCAAATAAGGGATATTCCCCTGTAAATACTCTATTTTGTTAGTATTTTTGCGATTTGAAGTTATTCACATTTTCTTCTGCGCGAGTCCCGACGGAAATTACTTTTATTACCTCGACCGCTCAATAAAAGTGTAAAATAAAATAGTTGCGGAAGAAAGAAACATTAACGTAGCAATACCAGGTATTTGTTATGATGGGTTATCTCAGAATGCAAGAAAGCTGATTGGAGAAGATCTTGCTTAAGGTGTTAACACTTCAGCATAATGACTTGCCCATGAACCATGACAACAAATATCTATTTATCAGGCTCAGCAGCACCGACCATGCACAATTTGCATGTACACGGAGCCCAAATATGCACCTTGTTCTCCTCTAAAGAAGTGCCTACAATCCCTAAACACCACAATAAAATTGTTGACTGAATAGAACACACACATGAGTCGCTTGTGTCTCTTTCAGGACACAAACTTCTCCTTTGAGTCAAAATAACGGGTTTGTCAGGTTTTTAATCTTGGATCAAAATTTGCATTAGATTTACTGTTTATAATGGAAAACTTCAAGTAACCTGAGAGGAAAAAATGTTATTTTTAACACAAATAGGTGGACTCTCAATCACTAAAAGACAGCCCTTGAACATATATAGTGTCCAGTAATGGCTGATCTAGCCCTTATTGGTCTTGCGCAGTCCCTTAGCGTCATTTTCTTTCCGTTTTCATTTCGACGTGTGCTTGATTACTAGAACAACAATGATGATAATATCATCAGCATTCCATTAATCTTTCTTGTAATGAGACTTAAATCCAAACAGGAAGAAACAAACACACTGGAAATTTAGATATTATTAATTTTCTCAGAATGAAGATAAAAATTGTTAGCAACTTTAGTGTTATGTCTGTTTAGGCAATGGTCGTTACACGGTGCCATCGAGTACAATCTAAGACAAGTGCACGATAACTTAACATCGAATTTACTCTTTCCAGACATCCGGTTTATTTTAATCTCATTTGTGAATTTCCATAATGGGCGCATTTGTGCTAATACACCAATGCCGATAACTGGTTTCACCAGGCTCGTTGATGGACTCGGAGGATAACGACGCTGGGCGCCCATTGGGTAATAACCATATACTAGTACTGCATTGTGAGTGTAGAGGGTGCCTTTTCGTGCATACAGCATCCAGTACCTGAGGGCGCACTGGACCCTCATGGGGAACACAGAAATGCAGGTTAAAGTGCTTCTAACGACATATCGATACGTCCAATTGCAATGTTTTTAAATGAATGGATTGATGAAACAATTTGTAGTACTCAAAATTTTGGCTATCTGCCAAAACACATATAAGGTGTCACTCTTGGGTGAAGTTTTTGCAGGACAAGAATTAAGAAAAGACGAAAAACAGCCGCGGCAAAATACTGGCAAAATCATTCAATTCGTGATTACATCAGTTCTGAGAACCTGCTCGGTTTCTTGTATTTTCAGATTTAACATATGGTTTCTCTGCAATGTGCATGCGATTAAAGTGTGGCGCAATGACGTCATGACTAGGGGAATAAACAGATCAACAGCGATGTTCATTATGAAATCATTATAAACACTTTTTGTCCTGCGGCGTCCAAAAGATCGATACAAGTCGCAACTTCAGTACTTGACAATGCGATACTCAGAATCAACGTTATAGACACAACAATTGCTATATTTTGAAAGGATGGCAGGTGGCTATGTACCTTTCAATACTGATCACAGCTACCATCGAACATGACTTTATCGATGGTATAAACTGGGTCAACACATTCAACGTTCGTTACAAAATTGCAATACGCGTTCATAAGCCAAGTCATATCAGATAAGGCCAAGTTCACCAATAGAGCACAAGTTTTGGTTGGAAGTTTCTTGAATGATTTTACAGACCACGATAATGAATAGCAGGTTCTTTACATTCCCACATTGGCAATGGAGATCTCGATAAATAGGATATATTTTACATTTCCGTCCAATGGAGTGAAGTTTGCAATGTGACTATTTTCGTAGTTCGCCGTGTCCGATGAAGTATTGGTATTATTTGTTTCCATCTTATGTGCCTCTTCATAGAAAAAGATACGCTTTACCCTTTAAGAAGAATTCCAAGTTCTGAACTTCGAGAACTGACGGCTACTCCACGTTTATAAGGTCGATATGCATGACATCACCTATCTGAAATGCTCTGGCTTTTGTGCAGCATAAACGATTAACCGCCTGACATGTAAAGCAATAAGTCAGTGCGATTCGGTGATGCATTCTATTGACATTGTTAATGAGCTTGTGTTTAAAACGAAACACAAGAAGTTAGTATTTGCACAAATTCTTTTGCCTTGCGGGAAGTGTGTGTTCTTTATTTCGAATCTTTTAAATTTATTTTCATCAAAATATTCTATGCTTCTATATTTTGTATATTTTACCTAATTGATCTGAGCAACTCACTTGCCAACACGTCCGTTTGCCCCATAGGTATGATTATGTTCATGAACCTTTTATGTTAGATTTACGTTGTTTTTTTGTGCATCTTATATGAATACATGGCAATGTGCACCACGCGATATTCTTACACAAAGCGTCTACCAATCTTTTCATTACCGTTTCCAAAACAATGTGTCCAGTGTGCATGCCTAGTCATGAAATATGAAACATCAATGAATCAATGTTGTCTTCGCTTCTAAAAAAGAATCTCCAGAATAGCAGCTACCATACATAATTAATAATCTCATCAGCATATTGTAATTATTATATTGACTTTAGTAGAAGATCGTGAATAGTTGGAACAATAATACTGTCTCTCAGCAGAAGTCGTGATGACTCTGATATTCAAAATTTTACTAATTCAACACCTGATGATATTAAAGCAATGACAGTTATGGGTGATAAATAGTACAAGTCATTCAAGTGGTTTTTGTTCGAAAAAGCTATTTCCTTAAGGAGAATTAATGACAAACCAAACGAGGGTTTGCGGCTATATTGGCACCGAATATCACCGTGTTTTGGTGTGTGACAAGACCTGTCCCAAGTTTGTGGGCATATAAATATCAAAACAAAATAAATTGAAGGAATTTGAATAAAATCAATTGACTGTCACGTTTACGGTGAGGTGATATTGAAGCAATGTACTCTGGTAGGCTTATGTATTTATGGAGGTGGTGTCAAGGCGATGGCAGTTGCCCGTTGTAATTGGTACCGCTAGCCGTGCCGAGACTAAAAAGCAAAGAGACCCGAGTCACCCTGGCGTCTCAGGTGTTTTTTTATTTATGTACTCCAGGAAAGCACAGGATCAATTCCACTGACAGTAACGCCTGATAAAAGTAATACGCTGCTCGAATAACTTTTGCAAAGAACAGGGCAAGTAGATTGAAAATGTTCTAGATTTCTTGTGAAGCTGTGGATTGTTTGCATCTGCCTACTCGACAAGCGGCTGGCTTGTCGAGGGAGACATTTCACTCTGAGTAAACTAAGGCACAAAATCTAGACGCTCACGTATTTCCGATGGAATCATTTCCAACAGTAACACTAGACTCTTCATCACTAGCTACCCACTATATCAATTATTCCAAACAACATTCTATTGCACGAGTGATTGTCAAATTCCAAATTGTAGACAGAAGTGAAATAGATGTCATTTATCAACGGAAAAAAGGAAAAACACTACCATTTAGCTTAGAAATAGTATTATGATTTTATTGACAAAATTTTTTAAATAGTTTACTAAGTGAGATATACCCTTTAAATAAACACTTAATTGACCTTGAAAGTCTAACTGAAAATCCTTCAATCCTATATTTGTAATTGACCTTCAGAATGTTGCAGACCTAGTAAACTCAGGTCATCGGTGGGGAAGAATGACCAACATAACATCTATTACTTCTTGATATTATTTAGCAGTTTGGCCGTTTGGCCAATGTTGATTTCACTTCATAGCTGCTACCGTGATACATAATTTATGAAGTAATTGATACACTGAAAACGTATGAAAGTTACTGAAGTTGAACATTGTGAGCAGTTAGAACAATAATACTGTCACTCATGAGCATATACATGGCTAATCTGGTGTTGCAAATGCAACTTATTTCATACCCGCTGATATTAAAACGATAATATTAAAGATGATCAAAACTGTACAGTTATTCAGTCGGTCGTTGTTTGTGAAAACACATTTCTTTGAGGGGTTTAATCGTGCAGTGCGCAGAAATGGGGTTCGACTACAGATGTTAATGATGCAATGTAACTTTTTAAAAATGAAATTATTTAACAGGTTGTGAACAATTTTCAATGCCGCTGCCTTTAAATCATTACATGGAAAATTTTCCGACTAACTTTGGCCAGCTTAATCGATATGATTCAGCAATTATATTCATCATAGACTGCTATTTACAAGACTTGGTTCAGTGCTCGGCATACAGAGCAAGCTGCTTGACAAATATTGATCTATCGTCGTCGCACAGAAGTAAACACGCGGGACAGAGCATTTTTGACGCAAAGGATAAATACTACTCAGCGCCTACTCAAAGCCGTTTTACAACGGAAAACAGTTACAAAACAAAACATGACAAGGCTGATTTCGCAGTTAAATAATTAATACTGAAGCTTTAAAAGCAAAATTAAACACAGTTAGGATATTGTCACAGTGATCTCCATTTATCAGTTTTATTATAAAGTTCATACCCCGATTCTTCCTGCACTTAAAAAGCTCTCTGTCTCCATAGTGTTGGGACTCCCGTTTAGCTTTAGTAAAACATTGTAACACTGTCAGCGTTAGCTCTCGTCCAATCAGAACAACGCATTAGCATGATTGATACACTCGTATTATTTTCCTCAAAACTACCCCGCGGCTACTTTGTTTAATACAGCTTCTGGCATCACCTAGCAACGCATCCCCTCGGGCGACGCGTAAAATTACCAGTATGCCAACGCGGGTCGTCCACTACGGAATAACGCACAACAATTGTAGGATTAGAAGATCTCAAGACGTTCTAAAATTGTCAATATCAATCTTGGTAAAGTTTGTTCTGAATCAATATTGAGTAGTTGTTGAAAGAATGAAGCAATGAGTAAGTCCCTGGCGTACTCTCTATCTCTTTTCTGAGATGTTCTTGTTAAAAGTATAAAACTATCTATCTTTAAGTCATTTTTCTTGACATAACTTCTCTGGATTTGCTAGCATTCATTTTGCATACCTTACAAGGGACATTTAAACACACAAACAAGTGGTGCAGCATCCAAACAATACGTGTAAGGCTAGCTGTCACTGTTTTGTCTCTCGCATTTTCCTACCGTATATCTTCCGATTTTCTAACGTTTAAGCCACAACACTTGGTGTTATGAAACCCTTTGGCTCTTGATAAGCCTCGTCAATGTTATCAATCGTCAATTTAAAGTTTAACTGTTAGCGTAACCTAGTATTCGTTTCTGTTTCTTATTCATTCATTCGCTTGCCAAAGAACTTTTCTGCTTTAAACGCGACTGACCATTATACGATATGTCCTTGATCATGTGTGCACACTTAGGGGCAAAACTCGGAAACCACGAATCTTGTGTTTGCTGCAATTGCAAGATGTGTTGTCCAATGCATACTGTTTTTTTTTTACTTTCACGTTGTTGGTTTTGTTGGTGTCAAGTGTGTAAAATATTGAAATTTACATCAGAACCCTGAAAGTGCATAGATTAGCATAAACACTTAATTTTACTGTAGTCAAGATAAAATACGAAAGTTGACAATAACTGAAGAAAGCCAATCGATTGAAGAGTCTCGTTCCTTAGCTTATAGCATGTAGAAAACTATTTAACTGCGCTGCGCTTTGAACTGTGACAAATTTTCGGTATTCCCTACAGGTAACAAAATACTATTCTTATGTTTGAAGCGAAGTATACAAACGATCTATCCAGTCGCTGTCGTGATAGTTGGAATATACAAATAAGCGTAATAAAATAGTATTGACAATTTAGGTCTCATAAACATAAAAAACTGCATTCAATAACCTCGTATAAAACCATTAAGTATTTTTTCTGAATTGCGACAAAGTAGTATATGAGAATACTAAATATAGCGAAGTAAACGAACATTAAAGAGTTTCTGATAACACATGTCAGTGCATCTATAGTGCAGGTATATCGCTGAACCAATGTGCAGGCTTTGCGTTAGTATTATATAATGCAGCATACACTCAGAACTTAACCTGACTCTTATTTTTATCTCTATATTGATAAAATGTATATTCAGCCAGAGTGTAATGCCATAACACTGCCAAGACATAGGTAGGAGAGATTAGTCAATCCTGGACTTGTAATGATGATGGGAAGTTTATGAATACGAAATTTAAAACATATAACATAGTAACTGTGCGTGTACCTTTAAACTAGCGAATGTTGACTAAGGTTTGATCTGATGTGCTACGGCGCGTCGATTCTTTCAAAATTATTGTAAATATTTGTGAGGATCCAGAACAAAATCTATGGGGTTTAAAAAAACAGGAGGGGTGTCATCCGAGATAAAAATAAAATCGCTAGGGGTAAATAAACAGGGAAAGGGTAGTCTGTTAGATAGAGAAAATAATCGCCGGTGTCAATAAAAAGGGGTACATCCAGAAAAAAAATATTGGGTATTGAACAAACAAAGGGGTAACATCCAGAGAAAAATCGCTGGGGTAAAAAACAGGGGGGTACTTTTGTAGTGGTAGATCCAAATTAAAGAAAATTGATTGTGCCATTAAAAAAAACGATGTGGGGTCAGCACTGGTGTAAATAAAAATGGGTTGGTTAGATATTAGTAAGGATCCGGAAAAAAGTGAAGGGTGGGAGAATACAGTTTCAAAATTATTTTAGAGATGTATGGTTATTCAGGAAAAGAGTTAGGGCAAATAAAATTAGGAAGATCAAGAAAAACACACTGGGAGAGAAAAAACGGAGTTATCACCATTCACTTTGGGGGAAAAATATGAGTGTATCATGATACAAAACTTTTCAGTAGCTTTATGAATGTCAGAAAAATGAAAGAGATATAAAAAGATACTGGAAAAAAACGAGCCGTGCTTGTTGAAAATGTGGAGTATGTACTTGTTTGGGGGAAAATCAAGATAGGGGTCGCTACCACACAAAATTTGTGGAGTGGGTGGAAAAATAAAAAAGTTATGGATCATGGTATTCCAATTTTGCCGTGAGTATTTCGCTCCGTGAGTATTTCGCGAACTGCAAAAAAAATGAGGGTGATCCTTTAGCTCTCTCATTTTTTTGGTCAAGTAAATTAGTGAAGGAGGTGAAGATCCTTTAGCTCTCTCATTTTTTTCAATTTAGAGCCGATCGTGTACTTTTTAATGACCGAAGAAAGTTGACAACAAGGTAGCCAAACTCGAAACAGCTAAATTCCTCATAATTTCTCCAGCACTAGGTCGGGTATTAAGAAAGTGAAGGGTTATCAATCGTTTGTATCCGGATGTTTCGTGTTTTATTTCCCAGCGAACTGTAAGGCAGACGGCCATATTAATTACTTACATTAGTTGTATGCGATCAGTGACTGATAGTCATAGATTGCCGAGATACGACGACTAGGGATGCTCGTACAGGTTTTTCAACGGCGATGCTTATTGAAAGCTGATGTAACTACGATTCGATCGATGCAAGTCGCATGAAAATCGGACTCGATTTGAAAAAGTAACAGCCTTTCGAAGTTCTCCGATTTGAGCTTGTGAGTATAGCCCTGCGTGTGATACTGTGTGTTTCTGGCATTTTACGGTGTTTTTCTCTTGATCTTCCACCCTTCACTGTTTTCTGGATTCTTTCTAATATCTAACCAACCCATTATTTATTTACACCAGCGCTGACCCCAGCACCCCCGGTTTTTTTTTAATGACACAAACGATTTTCTCTAATTCGTATCTTCCAATACAATAGTACCCCCTTGTTATTTTACTCCAGCATTTTTTTCTGGATGTTACCCTCCCCCACCTCGTATTTTCATAACCACTAGATTTTTTTCTGGATGTACCCCTCCTTGTTATTATTCGCTCCTGCGATTTTTTCTCTATCTACCACAGTACTCTTTTCGTTTTTATTTACCCCTGCGATTTTTTATCTTGGATGAAACCCGATCGGTTTTTGTTAACCCCAGTGATTTATTTTCTGGATCCTCACAAATATTTAAAACAATTCGGAAGTAATCGGCGCGCCGTAGATATGCATATAGACTCAATGTTGGCGAAAATGTACTTATTTTGAGCCCTGACACATGTAAACTAATGATACTAATTTTGTGTTCTCATCCTTTGATATTTGAAATTAATGGTTGTACATCGTGATATGCCTTAGATGGTTCTCATGGTAGCTCTAACTATGTCATACACAAATTAGCAATGTACTAAGATACATAAAAGTTCTCAATTTAAATGGCATGTACTCACGTGAGCTGTTTTCCTTTATTTACTTACCACTTTTTTACGAAAAAAAAAGTTGCGTTATCAACAAATTGCTTTTGCTCATAGTATAACTGGCAAAAAAGTACAATTTAGGAAGTCAACATTGGTGAGAAATACACCAAGCAACTAAGCAACTCTGGAGTTGTGTTAATCATAATCGAAACAGTTATTGAAACAAAGCTACAAATGCAGTCATTTCTTCTATTCTTCGGTCAAAAAGTTTAAAAGATGGCCATGGTGAACAGGATCGTTAAATACACGTTGTGAGAATGTGTCTTCCTATTTGAGGCCTTAGATGCGTCACATATGTCGAGAATTTTGTCCATGTAGAGTTATGCTGTTTTGGCTGTTTTGGTTTATGAATGTCATGGGTGCAAATATTGTTCGGTTGATTTGCTGACAATTGTGTCCTCTTCTGGTCGTGCCAACGACTCCCGACAACACTGAAGCCCGCCGATCCGAAACTTCTAAGTAAATAGTTGTACGTTACGGACGCCGTTTATACAACAGCAAAACGCCACGCATAGTTAACATGCTTACGGCGCAATGAATCAATCTAACAATAGACATAAACACGCAAAGAACTTAAGCTTAGAATTATTTGAGCATACTTGTCTTCAAAGGTGATTAAATTTGGTTCTGTTTGATTATGCAAGTGGAGCTCGCAGATACATCTTAAAACTTACTGAAAATGCATCTACGAGTTCCTACGAACATTGCTCCGAATGCTTCAGCGCATCTTTCCATAAATTATCGCAAATGTATCGACTAGATTTGTTCTCGAACACCTGTTAAAATCGTTTTAGCAGAACGACTTACCCACATCTATTGATTTATATGTTCCTTTTCAGGCATCGCAGGGGAAAATTTGAGACATCTACTGAGTCTATTGGCGGAGTTGCTGGATTATTGTGTCACAGGTGTTATCAGAGTACAAACTGAAAAAGGTCAGTTCTTTAAAGTATCTTTGCCAATTTATTTTCCTTGTATAAAGCAGTACATTGGAAAATAAACCAAAATCGCTACTTCTAAGTTGTGGTAATTGTTAAAAATCGGCAGCGATACGCTTTTATTGTAGCTATTAATAACATAAATTGAAACACAATAAAGTCAAACAATGCATACTGATTCTATCATAGGTATTGGTAGGTTGACGCATCAGACACCGAGAGGCAGCCGACGGATGAAGGACGTTAAGTCTGACGTCTTCAAAATCATCGAAGAAGAAATACATGTCTCTGAAAAAGGCACTTATATTATCTCTGGTGGGATATAATTGTCACTGAATAAGAACCCAGCAAAATCCTGTGTCGTTCTTCATTTTCTTTCACTAAAAGTGCCAAGAATGAACAATTCTATCCTCTTTCTCTCAAGTCAAGTGTCTCTTTTCGAGAGTCACAATCAAAGTAATTACTACTCGCAAAATGGTAGTATTTTAAATGCGTCCACGAATGAGGTAAACTATATTTACGGCTTTGAATACTTTTATATAACAATTATTGCAATTTCGATAAGTGGGTTCATCAATAACGTGTCCTTTCTTATTGTCATATGGAAAATCAAGGAAATGCAGACTAAAAGCAATATTATACTAATTAATTTAGCCATCTCAGATATGTTAAGCCAAAGTTTTCGCACAATTTTTTACATACACGTAATTACATATCGGGAATATTTACAGCTTTCTCTATGTTCATCATATATAGCTGTAATAGCAGTAACGGAATCAAACTTTACTATTCTTCTGCTTGCTATCGAACGATATATTGCAGTTTGTCATCCTCTAAAACAATATGTTTATTTGAAGATGAGAAAAATTGTTGCCTTAATCTTGGTAACATGGTTGCTAAGCGTCTTAGTCTCAATTGGTTATATGCCTGAATGCTTGGCACTTGAATTTAACTTTTTGAACGATGACCACGGAGGCATCGTGATGAGTAACTTTATAGTATGTGGTGTTATGTTCATCGGTTTGTGTACTGTTCCGATACTATATACATTAATTGCAAAAGAGATGACCAGAAGAACTAAATGTTCAACTCTTCCAATATCAAATTCAATTTTGAAAGATTTAAGTTGCGTTTTTAGGAATGTTCTGGTGACGACCATTGTGTATTTTATTGGTGTTTTTCCATTAACGAGTATTCTGGTTTTTAGCACTTCATATTATCTTGTTAGTTTCACCTGGGATTACACTTCCTATTTAATTGAAAATTACGTTTTTTTATCTTCAATGGGTTTGTATATGATTCAAAGTTCGATTAATCCCTTCATTTATTTACTGTGCAACTCAAAGTATAGAAAAGCTGCTAAGAGAGTGTACTGCCCATGTATTTGTAAAACCCCGGGACCAAATGGAGGTTCTCCAAATCAATTTGTAGAAGTTTCAGTTCAAACTTCAGCTGCTGCAAATAATCTGTAGAAACTACCAACGGAATCAAATGACCGCGTGAAAATAAATATAATTATTAAAGGCAAAAAATATTGATGAATCTAGTAGGAGTACTCGTAGTTGTTTTATTTTAAGTGTTCTATACAGAACTATGTTACACAATAATCCAAGTATACACAAAGTAATGTTGATACATCCATCTCCTTGGGCGTATAAGGCACCAAAGTACAACAGTCCCTTCTTTCCAAAGTTGTAAAGAGTGACATTGCGTCACTGACACCTAATTCCAACTTCAAGATGCCGGAGAAACTACACAAGAAAAGATAGGCATAATCAATTGATAATTGTATAATACATGCAAATTTTGTAAATTTTATATATTTTACACAAACTTGGAGAAATTTAAACAATTTAATTTCCAATGATAAAATATTTGAATCACTTTTTACCAATCACGGAATATCAGTTTATTGGTGATTGGAGAGTATCTTTTTCCATCTACATGCAATGTTAGGACTCCCTTTAAAGAGAGAAAACACAGACAAGAGATAATAGCGATAACATTATACCTATCGTACCAGATTTCGAGTGTAGACATAAGATATGCTCAGATTAACCTACATGCTTAACAGGGTGAACAAGTTGTAAAATATATAGCTATATGCTTCCGAAAGAAAATCAAATGAATCATCCTTTTATTAAAACTATTTAGTCCAGTTTTGACCGCTTCTGTCTATTCACTTATATCTATCTCGAATTCAAATGCAAGGAAGTTTTGCTATCTCTCTGACAGCAGAAAACCCGCCTTTTCAGATTTATAGTTTACCATTTGTGTAACTTGCAGGATATTGTGATGCATTTTGAGTAGTAGAAACAAGTGTAAATTATTTCAACTGACAGAATACTTACTTTTCTCACATATTATCATTATAGGATTGAATTTAATCGTGGGGAGGGACTGGGTTACGTAATTTTTACTTTATCGTAGGGTTTGGTTACAACATATACGTTTATACAACATGTACAATTGATACTAAATGTAGCATTTTCACGTCTCTATTTCAAAAGTAGTAAGAATTACGGAGGAGCTGTAGCAGTGTCCCAACAATATAACGGGATAATATGCCGTAAAGTTTTAAAATAGTATTTGTTATTCTTATTCATGGGTTTCCGAGTCAGTTGGTGGTACAACAATGTGGCCATTATTGGTGGTTTTTTCCATTCTTCGTAATTATTCTGAGTGATTATAGGGAACTGTATTTCACTTGGCACGACGACATTATAATACATGACGATATACGAGATCTCCGACTTGACGGCGTGGAACGATTTCTCTACCTCGGGTTGATAGTTCTGCTGGTGGACAGAATTGTCCCCGAGGCTGTCTTTCGCCCAGTTTAAGCGATGTATTCATTGCTTCGCTTCGATAAAGTTTGTGTGCGATGTATGATAGTGTGTGTACGAGCGTGAGTGCTTCACGAACTCTTAAGCGTTTGGAGAGGGCGCAGTCAGAATTGTAACAACTTAGCTCGGTTATTGAACCAATCTTTTTTTGACATGGGGGATTTGGCCAAGCGGTTTTGTCTGTGGCTTCTTTGCTAGGTGTTTGGGTACCGTACGTTGTGAGTTCGAACCCGATTGAAACCATCGTGTTTTCTATAAACAATGTCACGTGGCAACCTAAAAAGGTATTTTTCTGCAAGGCTGGAAATGCAACTTACAGACAACTCGTTGCGTAAACTTTTAGTCAGCAGCCTCCGCTTAGAGTGATTACACCACACCCAAGGTTCCATGGAAACCTCAGTGTACATAACGGTTTATTATATTTTTTGGATAAGATAATACAATCATCCATACAATAGAATTTTAGGGCAACTTTTTTGAAAAGAGTAGGTTCAAGATTACGCAAATTTCGATAGTAAGTATTCTAACGTCTTGGTTGTGATAACCGTTAGAGAATTTGAAGTGTTGTTTTTTTAACTGAGAAAACTGAGTTTGTATCAAACCTATTTAAGTTTTTACAACTGTACCAAAGGTGCCAATAACGAGCGACGCGCTGACCATTATCGTTTATTATGGGCAAGGGCGAGAGGAAAGCCAAATATGAATAGGCAAGGCTTGCCGAGCCAGTTTATTTTGGCTTTCCTCTCGTCCGCACCAGTAAATGAACGTTAATGATCAGCGCGGAGTCTGTTATTTTCATCATATTATCAACGAACCCAAAACCTTCAAAATTTACGAAAGTTTCCCAAGCGCACGACAACGAGGCCCCGTAACTTGTCAGTGAGTAGTGCGCGCGCTGCAAAAATTTTACAATCCGGAGATTTTTTTCAAAAAGTGTCTAAACTTGGCCAACAAGTGCTCCACTTCATTTTTTGTCAATAATAACCTTTGTACAAATTATAATTTACGTTTTAGCTGAAAGGTTACGATGTTTACGATATTTTCAATATTCACGGGCTCATAAACAAGCCATTATTGCGTATTTGTTGTCAGTCACATGGTTCAGTTGACCAATTAAAATCCGACGGACCGGGTATGGTAATATAATAACACATTAGGGAAAGACTTCATTACCTTGCATGGTACCTGAAACCCAGGTCCTTCACTGACCGGCCTAGGTGACAAACAGAAGACTTTAATCCTCTAAGGTGTTAATGTTCAATTGCTACTTTTATATTATCCAGCTGGTGCAATTGTAGGAAAAGCAGGTCTGTGGCATTAATCTTCTAATAACTAAGTAGGGAAGAGGGGTATTCCTAAGTTAATGGAGCTTTCCCGTAATGACAAATAGAACTTATTTAGGGTGATCGGATGATAAAGTAATGTCTGTTTTATCTTCAAATGTATGGTCATCTACTTTTCTTTTCAAGTTATTCACTTGTTTTATGAGTAATTTGTAATATTGCAACAAGCAGCTATAGGACACCTGACATTTTTAAAAATTAAAAAAACATGAAGATCCAATTATCCCAAATTAGTTGCAATCGTATTTAATGTAGATTTTGTTTGAGTTTTGGCTTTGCGTCCTTGAATCAGTGAACTACAAGTTTATTGTGTTCGCTATATAATGGTTATTTTTGCATCCCATTATTATCCATAGTTGAAGTCATTATTCAAGTGGGTTTTTTTGTGATTAAGTGACTTTGAAACAAAACACCTAGACAGAAATTCATTGCTGTAGAAAAAGAAATGTTGGTAAAAGGCAATGATCATAGGCTGACACACATCGTTGGGTTTAACGAACAGCTCTGTTAACAAATATAAATAAACAAGGCACAACAAAACAAGTATCACAGAGTGGAATGCTGATGCATCATACAAACTGCTATATAGGATAAAGCAGTTGCTTCGAAGCTATTATACTTTTTTATTCACGATTATGGATGACAGATAAGTAATGGTTTCTTTCAAACAATAAATTCTCCGCAAACAACTGAGCTTGTTAACACAATAATGGACATGTGTTCAACAAATCTAGATCTCGATTAGTGCTCTAATTTATATTTCGTTACCATGGTCACATTATGATCACATGACAGCAGATTAATCTAATCTCTGTAAACCTTCTTTCCTTACCTGCACAAACGCTGTGGTGTTTCCTTTAGACATTTGCATGATTAAAGTGTGTTTTACCATTCTTCCAAAGTGTTTCTACGATTTGTGTTAGAGTTTATAAATCGTTTTTCTCTGATGCCGGCGATTGACACCATGTCTAACCCTTTTACGGGTTCGTAACTAAATAAAGCGGCCACAGTACAATATATTTAGCACATTATGTTGTACATTGTTGGTGATAATTTCGACCGGAAAGACTTCATAATTTTGTCAGCGGGAAGAAAACAAATTCGTGGTATTGAAATTGATTCAATCAGGGTCCTTATACAAAATGGGCGTGCAAATTATGCATAGAAGTATTGAAAATATCAAGGCTTTAGAAAATAAATATTTTAATGTGGCTAAGAAATCGTTTTGTTTTGTTTTTTTTTCGGGGGGGGGGTTGTTTGTTTTTTTTTTGAAACTCATTGATTTTTATGGCTAAAGTCTTTTGTTGTACCCATAATTGAAAAAAGTACATGAAACTCTCGGAATAACTAAATGAGGTTGGAAGTTTATATAAATAACCATTTTTATCAAAATAGATGAGTTTGGATTAAAACACGGAAATGAGAAGATGTAGCTTTCTTTTGCCTTTCATTGCTGTGGCACTTTTGTAATATCAATACGATGACCTCATTCAGCTACGTTAACATGACTTAATTTTCCTGCGTAACTTTGAGCCTTCGAAGATTATCTCACACAGAAACTGCGCAGTGTGATCAATTAATTACGATGTCATAGTCCCACCTTTATATCACGTTTGCCTGGGTGACATTAGCAAATAAGGTATAAAGCAGGGCTCTGCCAAGAGTGGTGGTAATGGTCGACTGTATAATTGTACGCATGTCTCTTGTTCAAAGTCAATGTCACTTTTTGGCCCACGCCCTCCTGGTTTATACGAATTAAATCAATATTTGCTACGGCAAGGATAAGTAGATCAATAATCTCCAACAAAATAAAACCCCAAATTCATGATTTGTAACATTTCTCAAATTCACACTAATGGATACTGCTTCTAGCTTGTTTCGTTGAATTTGCTCGTGCATACATCAATCGTTCATTTAAAAGACCATGTACATAGTTTTCTATCAGTAGTTCTTGAGACTTCTCGTGACGCTGTTGCTGGGCGTGTATTTAAATGAGGGGAACATATAGCAACTAGTATTGCAAAAAGTTTTATGCGTCACAGAAGCGTGTTTCTTCTTTATTTCAAACTTTGAAACTAATTCTTATCATTTTATTTTCTTCTTCGCTTTGTCTGTCGTTTTTCCCCTAATTGATCTGAGAAACTCGTTTTTCTGTATGTCCGTTTCCCGCGTAAATAGACTTTGTTCATTACGCTTTCTCGCTTAGATTTTCGACATAGTTTTTTTGTGCATCTTATATGACCTCACGGCATTGTGCTTCACATTATACATTGCACAAAAGGTATACCACATCTTTTCGTTACCATCTGGATAGCAAAATTTGTAAAGCGCATGCCCAAGCAAGGCTACGAGATATGAATTATCAAGGAATCAATGAGCCACTGTTGACTACGCTTCTTACACATCTCCAGAATAGCAGCTACATAATTGATGACCTAATCAGAACACTGAAAACGTATTAAATTGACTTTAGTAGAACATCGTGAGTAGGTAGAACAACAATTCTGTCACACAGCAATAGGCATGATTAATCCTGTGTTCAAAATTTAACAAATTCAATACCTTGTGACATTAAAAATATGAAACTTGTAGGTGATCAAACCGAACAATTCACTCAATGAAAATCCGATAATTCAGATAAATTCACATTAATGAGTTGCCTGTATTATAGTATAATACACGTGAATTCACATGAATCCACATGAATACAGGCTTGCTGAATACAAAAAATTGATTCTTGACTGTATTCATCTGTATATGCACTCTTCAGCTAAAATACATGCAATAATCCTTGTTAATACAGTAAGTATTATAGGGTTTTTATGCAGTGATTCATTCAAGTGATTGTTGTCTGTAAAAACAAATTACACAGGAGGGAATAAATGATGGAGCGCATAGAAATGGGATTCGATATAAGATAATTAACGAACTAATCAGCATATGAAACACATAGTAGTAAAGCTTCAGTACGACATAACATTACGATAACATAACAATACGATAATTTGAAGCATGATAATATATTTCTTTTATCATGAGCGTAGATCGGTCATAAGCACCTGATAGCGGTTTTCATCATACCACTACTTTCTCACACTGATTTTCAGTTTACCAAAACAAAGTCTAGTTCGAACCTATGCCCAATTTCACACAAAGTACAGGCTGTCAATGGATGGTTACACTTCTTGTATAAGTGTGTCCAGAGAAATGTTCCTTGAAAAATTAAGCAGTTAAGTTAAGTTAAAAATTAAGCTTTAACCCTGTCGCAGTCAGCTTTACATTATACACCAAAACCAGTTGATTTGCCTGCAAAGGTTACTGCAATTCTGCAATTTGTCAATATATGTGTGTCATGTGATATAAAGTTGTAATTTCAAGCTCTTTTTAGTACACAGAGATTGAAAAAACAGATTTCTATATTGAGAGCATGTTGCAATGCGATAATTTAGGACCTCTGATCTGGCCAAGTGAAGGATATTGATACCCTGTGTGCTTGCTCGGATATTCAAAATGAAAATCAAGAAGTCAAGACGATGAAACGTTTTACCTCATATGATGAATTACAAGTATTATCATAATGTTTAGGTAAACGCAATGTTCTTACACATTTAATTTGTTCCCTTCTCATGTAACCATGTTTCCAAAACGCAAAGCAGTTTTGCACTGACTTTCTTTGTTAGTTAACGGCCTCTTTTAGCACTCATACATAGCTATTTTCCCACAATGGGCATTCAGTTCCAATTAGAACGACACATTAGCACTACTATACGACACAACTTTAACAATATTGTGAATTATTTAACAGGTTGTAAACCATTTCTAATCCCTCTGACTTCAATCATTGCATAGACAATTTTCAAACTTACTATCATCAGCCAGTTTAATCGATATTATTTAGCAATAACATCCACCACAGGCTGTTATTCACAAGATTTGGTCCAGTGCACGGCATACAGAGCAAGCTGCTCGGCAAATATTGATCTATCGTCGTCGCACAGAAATAAATATCCGGGACCGAGCATTTTGACGCAAAGGATAAATACTGATCAGCTCCGGCTCGAAGTCGTCTATGACAACAGAAAACAAAACGTTACAAGCCTGATTCTAGAAGTTCAATAATGAATATTGCAGCTTTAAAAGCAAAATTAAATACGTTTACGATATTCCCGCTATGATCTCCATTTATCAGTTTAATAATAAAGTTTGTACGCCGATTCTTCATGCATTTGAAATATGCTCTGTCCCCTAAGCTTCTCTGATATTTGAGACTCCCGTTTAGCTTAAGTAAAGCATTGTGAAGCAGTCATAGTTAGCTATTGTCCAATCAGAACAACACATGGGCATGACTGACACACTTGTATAACTTGAAACAAAAGAAACAAAAAAAAATTAAAAAAATGTGTATTTATTCTATCATAGGTTCTGGTAGGTTGACGCATTATTTGCCATCTTTGTAAGGACTATTGCCAACACAGCGTAGCAGATGAAGAATGTAAAAGTTTGACGTCCTCAAAAAAAATTGATGATCTGTTCCAGAAATAAACGTCTACAAAAAGGACACTTATCTCTCATGAGACACCAATCATTACAGCATAAGTGGCCAGCAAAACCGTGCGTCTTTCTCAATTCTATTCCATTAAAATACCAATAATGAACAATTCTATCTTCTTTCTCTCTAGTCAAGCGCCTCCTAACGAGGGTCGCTATCATAATGGTAGTATTTTAAATGCGTCGGTGTACGATGTAAACGATGAAACTATTTATGGTTTGGAATGCATTATTATGGTAATTATCTCAATATCGATAAGCGGGTTTGTCAATAACTTGTCCTTTCTCATTATCATGTGGAAAGTCAAGGAAATGCAGACCAAAAGCAATATTTTTTTAATTAATTTAGCCATCTCAGATATGTTAGGTCTAAGTTTTATTGTGGTTGACAACATAGACTTCACTACATCTGGAATATCTCGACAGCTTTCTAAATGCTCGATGTATATAAAGGCTACTACATTAACAGGGTCAAACTTTACAATTCTTTTGCTAGCCGTTGAACGATATATTGCAGTTTGCAATCCGCTAAAACAACATCTTTATTTGAAAACTAGAAATATTGTTGTCTGCGTCTCGGTAACATGGTTGCTAAGCGTTTTCTTCTCGATTGGTTACCTGCCTCGATGCTTGGCACTTGAATTTAACTTTTCGAACCATGCCCTGATAGCCACGAGTAACTTTGTAATATCTATTGTTCTCTCTATCAATTTGATTACCGTGCCGATACTATACACTTCAGTTGCAAGAGAGATGACTAGAAGAACTAAATGTTCAACACTTCCTATATCAACTTCAATGTTGAAAGATTTAAGGTGCGTTTTTAGAAATATTCTTGTGACGACCGTTGTGTATTTTATTGGTGTTTTCCCGATTACGATTGTTCTGGTGTTTTGGAATTTCATATTTCTTGTTCATAGTTTCAACTCGGCTTATATTTCAAATGTAATTTTTTTGTACGTATAACTGTCTTCGGTTTGTGTGTTGGTGATTCAAAGTTCAATTAACCCCTTCATTTATTTACTGTGCAACTCAAAGTATAGAAAAGCTGCTAAGAAAGTTTACTGTCCATGTGTTTGTAAAACCTCGAGACCAAATGGAGGTCCGCCAAACCTTTTGTAGAAACCTCATCAAAACTTCAGTGGTTACGACTAATCTGTAGGAACTACTGACGGAATCTAATAACCATGTTAAAATGAATATTATTTAAGGGAAGAAAAATCGACGAATCTACCGATAGTGTGTCAATGTCACTGTTACTCAAACGCCAAGACTATACGTAAGAGAAGTAGTAGTTTATTGTAGCAGTAGTCCTATGTAGACTTATGTTACGCAACAACACATGTAGGCATACAATGAGTAATGTTGCCACATCCAGTCCCTAGGGTTTATAAGACAACAAAGTAAGACAGCTCGTAATCAACATAAATTAATACATCAATACATCAATAAAGTGGAGAATTCTCTACATTTTTCTCATACAAAGTTTCTTTTCTGTTGTTGTAAGCTTCATATATCTAAATTGCCAGTACGAGTATTAATAATGAGATACACAATAATTACTGATCTTAAATGCATTATCACAAAAGGATGTCCGTAATTAAGCAAAGCACATATCAACATAAAGTCGAGCCATTGAAGTCAGGCACATATAATTTTCAAATTGCAAATTGACATCTGCTGGTTTGATAAGAAATGGCACCTTGTTCGGCACACGCTTGCTTGACGCAGGCAATAATTAAATACGGCTCGGGCATCATCAGTATTTCGATCATGACCACCATCCCTTGGGCAGGCAATAAATCGTGATATTGATTATTATTTTTATTACACCGAACAAGCAAATTGCAAAGAAACAAAACACAAAGACTTCATCGAGTACAGTGCACCTTCTGAGTCCAGACCTCAGCGTAAAATGTTGTCATCTCTTGTTGCCATTTTCGTTTGTTTGCTGTTTACTTGCATCAAAATATCGTCTAACTGTGCCGGTGACAACATTGCATGACGTTTCGCAGCCATAAGTTTCCAAATGCAAAGTACAACAAGCGAACGACAATTTGTTTTGCTCAGAAAGGATGCGCAGTCAGTAAAATGACGTCATTCATGTAATATCAAATGCAGAGGGCATCATCACATTCGCAGAGGGCATCATCACGAACTTTATTTTTACATGTCACGTGAGTCGTGTTTAACCAATGGCAGTGCACGCTGAATGAGTGACGTGTAATAATATCGATATAAGATGTAAGAAAATAAAAGTTAAATTTACATACTGTACCTTTGATGACATTGGCTATCATTTGTCCAACGTGCATTCTATATCTACTCAGTGTGACAGACTAAATTTTTCCTATGCCTTAAATATGATTTTGTAATCCCGAAGTACGTATGAAGGTCAGTGAAGAATAAGAACTTTCCTTCATCTTGTGACGTTGTGTTTGTGTCATTGACACCTAATTTCTAAGGTTGTAAAGAGCGAATTCGCTTCATTGATACCTAATTCCAACTTCAACACGCTTGGAAAAGTACACAAGAAAATATAGATATTATTTATTATTATAATTGTTTAATAGTTACAATTATGTAAATTTCATATTTTTTAAGCCCACTTGGAGAAAATTAAAATAACTTACTTTCACATGAGAGAATATTTTAATTACTTTTTACCAATTAGGGATTGTTAGTTTGTTACGTGATTTGACAGTATCAAAATCAATCTACATACAATGTGAGGATTCCTTTGAAAAAGAGAGAAAAAGACAATCCCCATCCGTGTGTAAATAGATCACCATCGATTGATCTTCAACTACTTTGTGAGTCTCTACTCTTTCCGAAATCTCGACGTATCTCTCAGCCGTGTGTGAATCTCCCCCAAGACCGACGATGACAGAGATAACATCAGCAGTCTAAAATACTTACCGTGCGAGCTGTTGAGTGTAGACATAAGACAACCTTGGATTATCCTTGACATAGACGTTTACTGTGTTTACGTGTTTCTTATTTTCAAAAATTGCATATGCCGTATATGCTTAACATGATGAACAAGTTGTAAAGTATATAATCATATGCTTGCACAAGTGGAATGTTTACGTTGCATTTAATGTATTGAAAGTCAAACGCTTTCTAAACGAAATAATCTCTTATGTAATACTTTTTGCTATAGTTGTTACCGTTTATGTCTATTCGATTATGTCCATCTCGAATTCGAATGTAGCCAAGTTCAGCTGGCTCTCTGACAGCAGCCCTCCCATTTAAAGTTTATCATTTATGTCACTTGCAGTACAGTGTGCTGCGCTTCGCATGTACCTTTTACAAATTCAGCATAACTTTTGGCCATAAGGTCCATATATCTTTCTTTCATGAATTTGACTTTATTTGTGCACCATCTATTTACTGTCTGTTCTGTGCTGTTTTGCGTCTTTTTTTACAACTATTGTCTTACGAATTCTGACCTAGTGTTATTGGATTATGGAATGGTATGATTGCGATTATTTTAGAGTAGAGGAAACTAGTATACAGTTATTTAAACTAATTTAATGCTTACTTTTGCTACATGATGTCATTATAGAGGTGAATTGAATCAAATGACTAAGTTATGTTATTTTGCTTTATCGTAATGGTTGTTTTTTCTTGCAACATATACTTTTTTACAACTATTATCAATTGATACTAAATTTAGAATTGTACGTATGTATTTCAAAAGTTGTAAGACTTACAAAAGGGTTGTAGAAGTTTTTCCGTTACATTACTAGATTGAAAACACTGTGTACAGAGAACTCGTTGTTTTGACTCACGATTCAATACGGTAGGCGGGAAAAACACTGTCTCATTTACTATGCGCTGAATAATTCTTTTCAGTCGTCATATCACAGCCATTAAAACATGATGTGAAGCAAAATTTTACATTCTAGAAGCAGATATGCCCAGAAGGGAGTGGCTTGGTCAGCCAAAATTCTTAATGAAAGGCCGGCGGAATGTGAATGAGTGAGTTTTTTTTCCTATTAACCGCTAACCTCAACGATTCGCGAGTCAAAACAATACAAATAAGGTAGTATGCGTCTGGAAATTGAAATTTTCAAATCTTCGCTCAAACTTTCCTCATTGAAATTTTTGAGCATTCCTTCGACAAATGAAGAATACCAATCGGAAGTCACCGTACAATGTTTGGATCTATAGAAACAAATTACCTAATATCTAATATTTGAAATTCAAAATGGTGGCCATCCCCATGTTAACACTATTGACAAAAATAGAATTTTCAATTTTTCGAAAAAAAAATTACTAAGACCTTTGAAATGAGCCTCAACAAGTACTAGAACAGAAGAGAGTTGTAAAACTTTGTCCTAATATCTCACTGCCGAGGCGCATTCGACCTTACCCTAATAGAGTTTAATTAACATGAGTATAAAGACCTGACAGGTTTGTACATCCAAAGTCACCGTCGCTTTCTGTTGGTAGATGAAAGAACCATTCTTACGCACTGCGGAAAATATTTGCAAGACGGTGACCATTGCCTTAATCTAAATACATTTTAACACATAGAGGTCATAGATTCAACAAGAAATGATCAATATTAAATCCAAAGCTGGCACGAGTACTTTGACCCGATTTTTGACGGGCCTCATAACTTTCGCGAAGGGATGAGGTTATTTTCAAAACGTGAGAAAACGCTCATTTTCCGCACTCCAGCTCATATTTAACATCCATCGCTATACTACAATATAAAGGTTCTTCAATTGTTAAAACCTATGTCGACGTCTTAATGTTTAAATTGTACGTTCTAAAAATGTACCATAAACCCTGCGTTGAAGTAGAATGGTCAAACAGCGGAATAATATCAACAGTGACACGGTTGTCATCACTCCATAACAACCAACTTTTTATGAGTATAGCGAGGAGCAAGCACGATCCATTTCAGTCGATTTCAAAGTACGCATGTATGATAGAGGGGTTATTACATGAAACTTGGTCGATGCCGCGCCGTATTCGAGTGATGAGTTTTGACGGGTTGGGAAGAAACCAGTCAAAAAGCGGACACATACTCTGTGAGGTTTTACGAACATCCGGGCAATGTCATAATATTATTCTGAATTCAAGGCAGTCGGATGTAAGCTTCTAATAAGAACTCTTCACTTTTGCAAATCTTCAGCTAACTATAACTAATATTATCATTATTGAAGCACGACTGTGTGCTCACTATGCTATTTCATCAATCATCACCATAAACAATGAGGTCATATAATAGCGTTGGCTCAGTAACCGGAACACCTGACCAGTAATTAATTTACAAATTAGTTTTTAAAAATAAATGATCAACGCGTCTCATAATCAATGATCCGAACGAATTTCAGTATCCTCATTCTATCAAAAGTAATTAGATGCCCGCTGTACCCTTGCCGTCGGCTCCGTCAGCGCCGTCAATATTACCGTCGTGGATACCATTCCTTGCGTGGATGACAAATCGCGATCCTACCCTTGCCATCATGTGTTATTATTTTAATATATTCGTTTGTCAGTAATGACATTGCTTTTTCATATTCTATCATGCAAAGCATATAACTAAACAAATTTTTTCGCAGCATTTTTCTGGCAAATAATCCCTCAGTTTGATTGGGGACCCACCACACTATTTACAACAATGGAGATTAAGCAGGGTAAAATCAACTTCTCGATTTCCCAGTATTTGCCATTATTGAAAAATTGATTTCAAAACTTCGAAAAAACAGAGATTGCCATCTGTATATAAAATGCAAACTTTCTTTATTATTGACATCAATAGAGGGGGTAACATCGCCGGATGTGAGCATTTTCATTTTGCTAAATCGGGTTTTACATTCACAGATGAAGACAGTGGCGTTGAGCATAGCATTATGGCAAACACCATTAGCTGCAACTTACCATCAAAGATACGTTTTTTTAAAAGGAATCTATTGTAACCACTGCAGTCAGATTGCGTTGCTCCGGATTCGTCCTTCCGTCCGTCCAAACACAGATTTCGTATGTGGCATTGGCATAGAAAAAATTGGATCAAACCAAAGTTTGATGGTTATAATCTACAAAATGGGCAGTATTTGCATGTTTAATGAATGTCTGTTATTAAACCATGTATAAATGCTTAAAACATTTTTTTTTACTTCACATTAATTAGCAGATCATTTAATACACGGTTAATAAAATTATGTTGTTGGACTATATATTAAAAGTGAATCCAATGAATTGTAATGAACTGGAAAGACGCATTAGTCATACTAAGCTTAAGGTAGAAAGCGCTGGGGACACAAATTTGGGCTCTCAAACTTTTACAATTCTTTTCTGATATACCACTTATGGGGGTTCATTTTAAAGGTCTTGGTGTAAGAAAACTTTTCACCGGCTTATTTCTTCGAAATTCGAAAATTTTATATTTCTCTATAGATTTAACACAGGGATGGCGGCCATTTTGAATTTTAAATATTGGTAAAGCTTAAGTTATTTATTTCCCTCGTACCAAATTGTGCATCCCTGATTTTTATTCTTAATTTTGAAAAAGAATAATGGAAAGATTCCTCAAGGAATGTTTGAGCAAAAGAAGTATTTCACTTTCGAGGCGCGAACTACCTTAAAGGGCCAGTAGCTGAAGCTTTTGATGATAATTACACTGAGTTTGTTTTGTATTAAAAGTTATTTTCCTAATATCCAAGGCATATTAAAGATCAAACTATGTAGTTTGTCTATGCAGTTCGCTGTTGATGTGATTACGGAACATAAGATTTAATTGTGTATTTTATCACAATTTATGTCACACTAAAGGCGTTCAAAATTGACGAGACATTGTCCTTGAGTGTCCCTGGAAGCAAGCCTGTTTCCGCACTTTCATTTTCCTTTTCATTAAAGAGTCAATTTTTGCGATGGTTCTCGGCCTCACGACCATATTAGGTCCTACGTTATTCATGAATAAATGCATTCGGAAACGTTGATTCCAAAGACATTTCACTTCAACGAAAAAACTAACAGAAGTATAAATTATAGGGGCACTACCATTAGTTATCATAATAATACTTCCAAGATGACATGAAATCTCGTATATTTATCTATCCTTCAAAGGTAGATATACTCACTCTAAAGGCTTGGAGTTGCATTTCGTCCAAGTACTGAATTATTTTTTGCTGAAAGAGGGGTCCTATAAACTATGGTACTGCATTTGCTCTGGTGATTTGAGAATATATTGCGAGTGGCAAAGAATCAGTTTAGGGTAGCATTAATATGAAGTCGGACAACAGAGTAAGAGAGGAGTTGGGGTCACAAAGAACAATTATCGAGTCAATTAATTTTGAGACTGCCTGCAACTATCTCATTAAAGGAAAGTAGCGTGTTGACAAAAAGATGAAGTCAATATTGATTTTAATTATTACTTACTCAAGGAAAGAAAGGTTTCACCAGTCTGTTTTGACGGGGTTTCAGAACAAAGTTAGTAAAGGGAAAGCAACTCCACACATCGTTCATATATTAGTGACTTGCGTTAATGTATAGTAGTGTGTATTTTCTCTGTTTCACTGTCTTGTGTATAGAACCGATTAGGCACGGCGAGACACAGCTGTAATCTGCGTGTCAGTGCAGAATGTACTCCAGAGTGGAGAGACTGCGTACGACACTGCGATCCTTTAACGCTATGTTTCGAAAGTTTGCCAGACTTTCTTCATCAGTCGCCTCAAGTTCATCTTCAGTGGATAAATTGTGTGGTATATTGGCAGATTGTATGTATTCCTATATTGTCCCACTGGAAGTATTTTTTTTTTTCTTGAAGCTAGGATGTCTAATTTTGTTCTATTGTGTTCAAGGTCGTGTTCGTATTGTGTTTACTAGATTGAGAGATAGATATATGTGTTCGTCAACATGTTTAATGTTGTGCATTTATGTCAAAATGTGTTTTTTTCTGTGTTATAAGTTGTCAGTTGTAAACTTTGTTTGAAATCATTGGTTGACGAGTTACTTTTGATGCTTCCTTATTATGTAATCATTAGTGTGTACAATGTCATTCCAATTCCCTTATCTAACGGTTTGATTGGTATCTCACCGTTTTCTGATAGTGTTCTTCATGACATGCCTTCGACATGAGATGTGTTCTATTCTGTGTTTTGGAAGGGGATATTGAGATGAATTCGAGGCTGCTATGTGTATCGATGTTCATTTTGGTTTGTGCTCGTGTAATGCGACATATTTGTTGATGTTATGTGCACTATTTTGTTCTCAGTTTCTGTGCCGACTTATACTGTTACGGCCCGTCTTTATTTTGTAATTTTATGTGTAATTTTAGTGTACATTTTTGGTGTTGAGGCATGGCACAGTGTTGATACGGTAACTCTCCCTTTGAGTTTGTGTTAACCTTTAAAAAGGCCGTTAGGTATTGTGATCCTTGTTTAACCCGTGATGTATCCAGTTATGTACGTGTTCACAACGTTTACTGATGCTGGAATGCTGTGTGGTTTCTTGTCGATTCATTGTACGGCCTAGGATCTTGTCTCGCTGATTTTCGCTCACTACAGTCACATGAGGTCTACTCCACTCCGCGTCTATGCGCCCATAGACGTGGCACCTATGTCCGTCTTCTTCTCAGGCATATGTGCACACATCCATGGCAGAGCGGAACAGACCACCGGTGACCGTGCACTCACCTATGTTCAGGACGTCTTCCATCTCCAGTGCAGGTCTTTTACTGTTCGTCTTCGTGTAGTCATATGTTCTATTCGTTGTGGGAGGGAGACTGCGGTTACCGTTGGTGTATCTTAACATGAAATACTAACCGTTACGTTTTTGTTATCTTGTTTGTATGGAGGGTGTTGTTTGCTCTTGTTTCCGCCTTAATGTTGATTGGTTAGTTTTCTTTCGAGTCGCATTTTATTGGTTGTTAACTGAGCACTGTAATTGGCTGTTATTTGTGAATTCTGATCAGTGTATTTTTTGTGATTTCAGAATCTAGTGTTTTAGATTAGCGTTATTGGGTTTTGATCTGCAGAAATTGATGTTATTATTTTCTGTGGATCGAGCTGTGTATTACCTAATCCGTACGTGATTGTGGGACAGTTAGTGTTACGCTTGTATGTATATGACGATGGATACCTGAAAAGGTATTCTCGTGTATGTAAGCTTTTGACTTAAACCTGCAGAGCAGGAATAAGTAAGAGTAACAGTTAGTAAAGGGAAAGCAACTCCACACATCGTTCATATATTGGTGTTTTGCGTTTAATGTATAGTAGTGTGTATTTTTTGTTTCACTGTCTTGTGCATAGAGCCGATTAGGCACGGAGAGACACAGCGGCTGTAATCTGCGTGTCAGTGCAGTCTGTACTCCAGAGTGGAGAGACTGTCTATGACACTACTATTTTGTATTAAAAGTTATTTTCCTAATCTCCAAGGCATATTAAAGTTCAAACTATGTAGCTTGTCTATGCAGTTCGCTGTTGATGTGATTACGGAACATAAGATTCAATTGTGTATTTTGCCACAATTCATGTCACACTAAAGGCATTCAAAATTGACGAGACATTGTCCTTGAGTGTCCCTGGAAGCAAGCCTGTTTTCGCACTTTCATTTTCCTTTTTATTAAAGAGTCAATTTTTGCGATGGTTCTAGGCCTCACGACCATATTAGGTCCTACGTTATTCATGAATAAATGCATTCGGAAACGTTGATTCCAAAGACATTTCACTTCAACGAAAAAACTAACAGAAGTATAAATTATAGGGGCACTACCATTAGTTATCATAATAATACTTCCAAGATGACATGAAATCTCGTATATTTATCTATCCTTCAAAGGTAGATATACTCACTCTAAAGGCTTGGAGTTGCATTTCGTCCAAGTACTGAATTATTTTTGCTGAAAGAGGGGTTCTATAAACTATGGTACTGCATTTGCTCCTCTGGTGATTTGAGAATATATTGCGAGTGGCAAAGAATCAGTTTAGGGTTAGCATTAAAATGGAGTCGGACAACAGAGTAAGAGAGGAGTTGGGGTCACAAAGAACAATTATCGAGTCAATTAATTTTGAGACTGCCTGCAACTATCTCATTAAAGGAAAGTAGCGTGTTGACAAAAAGATGAAGTCAATATTGATTTTGATAATTACTTACTCAAGGAAAGAAAGGTTTCACCAGTTTGTTTTGACGGGGTTTCAGAACACATACCATTTCTTGTTGATCAGTAAAACTTGCCAATGTTTTATGAATCTCCAATGGTATTTTGGTGTCTCTTTTGCAGCCTTGCTTTTATTCTGGTTAATATATTCTCGGTACAAAATTTCTACTCTGTGGTCATTTTACTGTATTTGTTGGTGTATTGGTATCTGATGCACTATTGGCAACTTACTGATTCGCACTGTCTACAGTTCATACAAGCTTTGTCAGACCATGATAGTTTCAGATTTTTAAAGTTAATCTTCCTGACAAGTTTTGTACATAACATTTGCATTTCCAATAATAACAAGTAATTGTGTTTAATAAGGGACGTGTTATGCCATCATTATCATAGCGATAGCAATGTACTGCCTAACCTTGAATTGCAAGCAGACACTTTTTAACTATAAAAACTGACTATTCTTGGTATCTCGTTCTTGACACAGAGGACACACTTCTAAATGTTAATGGACTCGTATGCAAGTTCAAGCCGAGCATCTTAACGGTCTGATATGCAAGTTTTAAACCAAACATTCTTTGCGTGTGTGTTCTCGTTCATATAAAGGCTGTTTTTTTTCTTCTATTTACTGCGTAAGGGTAACGATATATTGTGTCAATGACGAAGTGGACAAAAGTGCTTAATGATGAATGGCATCGATATTGATGTTTAACACTTTCGATTCTTTTGCATTCCCTTTATTATCCATACTTATGTCATTTTTCAAGTGTCTTCTATTTATGAATCGAACTTGAAACAAAACAACCACTACAGAAACTCATTGCTATGGAAAGAAAACCTTGGTAAGAGGCAATGATCACGGGCTGACATAGATCGTTGGGTTTAATGACCAGCTCTGTTAACAAATATAACTCGACATTGAAAAATCAAAACAAGTATTACAAAGTTGCATGCTGATGAACCAAATTGATCTACAAATTGCTAGATGGCATATAGCAGTTGATTAAAAGCTATACTTCTTTATACGTGATTATCGTCTCGTGACGCTGTTGCTGAGCGTGTGTTTTAAATGAAGGGAACATCAACAACTAGCATTGTTAAAAATTGTTTATTTTGCAGTAGCGTGTTTTTCCTTTATTTCGAAGCGACGAAACTTATTCCTATCATTTTGTTTTCTACTTCGATTTGTCTGTATTTTTTACATCATTGATCTGAGGAACTCGTTTTCCTATACGTCCGTTTGCCCGTAAATAAGACATTGTTCATTACGCTTTCTCTCTTAGATTTTCAGAAGAGCTTTTTATGCATCTTATACTATCTCACGGCAATGCGCTTTCTATTATACATTACACAAACCATATACCAAATCTTGTCGTTGCTATTTGCAAAATAATCGTAGTGCGCATGCCAAAGTAAGGCTATGACATATGAATCATCAACAAATCGATGAGCAACTGTTGACTTCGCTTCTTAGACATCTCCAGAATAGCAGATACATTACATAATTAATGACCTAATTAATCAGCACATTGAAAACGTATTAAACTGTCTTTAGTAGAACATCGTGAGTAGTTAGAACAATAATACTGTCACTCAGCAATACACATGATTAATCTGGTGTTCAAAATTTAACAATTCAATACCTTGTGACATTAAAAATATGAAACTTATAGGTGATCAAACCTGGACGATACATTCAAGTGGTTGTATTCTGTGAAAACCGATTACTTTGAGGGAAATTAATGATGGAGCGCACAGAAATGGGATTCGATAAGGGGTAATTAACGAACTAATTAGCATAAGAAACCGGTAGTAATATAGCTTCAGTAGCGTGTCGCAAGTGTACTTTGTCCGGCTTGATAGAAATGAATTATGAAATGCAAGATTCATTACTATGCCGTCATACAATAGTTGTAAAATATCTCACCTTCATTAGGTCCTTTTCCAACCATCTGTCCCGGCACACCTCATCCCCCCCCCTCCTCACAACGAAAACCCCTTGACGATACGATTACTAGCAAGGAATATAATGATATTCCTTTTACCTTGAGCGTATTTTTTCATGTTCCCACTATTTTCTCACCCTGAATGTCAGTTTACCAAAACAAATTCTTATTTTTACCTTCGTCCAATTGAACATGAAGTAGAGGCTGTAAGTGGATTGTCATCATTTCTTGTATACATACGTGTATCAAGAGAAATATTCTCTGCAAAATTAAGCCTAAGCCATGACGAAAACAGCTTTATATTAAATCTCAATTAAATTCGAATTCAGCTGATTTGCCTGCAAGGGTTACTGCAATTCTTCACTGTGTGTCAATATATGTGTAATACGTGTTATAAAGTGGTAATTTCAACCTGTTTTGGGTACAAAAAGATTAAAAAGCAGATTTCTATATCAAGAGCAAGTTGCTATGGGATAAATTTGGGCCTGTGATCTAGCAAAGGAAAGGATACGGATATCCTGTGTGCTTGCTCGGAAATTTAAAATGAAAATCAAAAACTAATGGTGAAACGTTAACTGATACGATGAATTTCATATATTACTATACGATTTAGGTAAATATACTGCAGCTCTAACAAATAAATTATAAACGTTTACGAAACTCTCGCTATTATCTCGATTTCACATTTTTATGAGTATTCTTCCCGCCATTGGAATGCTCTCTGTCTCTATATAGAGCAAGTTGAAACTCCAATTAAGCTTTAGTAAAACATTGTACAACTGTCATTGGTGGCTTTCGTCCAATCAGAACAACACATTAGCATGACTGGCACATACCTCATAAGAACCCCCAGGCTACTTTGATTAATAGACATTCTCGCATCAACACTAACAATCAACACATTTCGGCGTCCGCCACATGTAAAACAACCTGTACGCAGATACGGATTGTCCACTGCTAAATTACCTGCAACAAATTGAGGATCAGAAGATCTCGAAACGCTCAAAAATTGTCTATATCAATCTTGGTAAAGTCTGCTCCGCAGCTGCAGGTAAGTTTAAATAGTTGTTGAATGAAGGGAGCAGTAATTATGTCCCGGGAGTACAATTTACCTTATTTCCAAGATTTTCTTGTCCAAAGTAAACAAAAGTTTTCTTTAACATTTCTATCTCTACGTTATTTTCTGCTAGAATTCACATACATTACTTACTTTTTATTTTCTGGATTTGCGAGCAATTTTTTTTCGCATACCTTACATAGGACATTTAAGCATAGAAACAAGTGGCGCAGCTTTCAAACAATAAGTGTTAGATTAGCTGTCGGTGTTTTGTACAAGGGATTTTTTCTATGACATATCCATCAATTTTTTATAATATTTACGCCATATCATTTTGTTGTATGACAGTCTTAGGCTCTCTTTGTCAGCCTTGTCAATATTATTATATTGTCAACATTAAATCAAGGTTAAATTGTAAACATAACCTATCCGTTCTGTTTCTAATTCATTCATTCGCTGATCGAATGACACTTTTTGAGGCATGCGACTGAACATTATACGATAGTTTTCTTTATCGTGCGTGCACACTCGGGGGCTCACCTGGGAAACCATGAATCTTGTGTTTCCTGCAATTGCAAGAAGCGTTGTCCAAACCAAATTATTGTTTGACTTTCACTAGGAGGATTTCTTGATTTCAAGTGTCTAGAATATCGTAATTTAGATCAGAACCCTCAAAGTTACATAGATATACCAACAACAATACGAAATTTGACTCCAGTCAAGATAAAATACGAAGGTCGACAACAACTGGTGAAAGCTAATCGATTGAAGAGCGGTCGTTCCTATGCTTATATCATGTAGAAAACTACGTAACTATGCTTTGAACTGTTACAATTAAACTTGTAACAAACAGAAAACAGATTCTGAATGAATGTCTGTTTGCAGTTTTACTATAATGTTTTTAATACAGCCATTTTGGTCGAAATACCCAGGTACTATCTACACCATTCATTTCAGTGTATCTATGGTGCAGGTATATCGCTGAACCAATGTGCACGCTTTGCGTGTAGTATAATATATTGCAGCATACACTCAGAGATTTACCTGAGTATGCCAAGTCATCGTGCCCCCGGTCATATCAGCTTGCAAAATATTCTGAAGTAATAAGAAACAACATGAACGGACCTGTTTCATTTCGGACTCTGACTATTATCGTTCAATTGATAAAACGATTGTTCAGCCATCATGCCGTGACAATCAGTAAAATCTTGGCCGACCAGCGGGAGATACAATACTTGTTAAAAAGCAGACGATCAAAACTGCAACAAGTTAAAGAAATTCAGTAAAATACTGACCGACCAGCGGGAAACGCAGAGACTAAAAACATGCAGACGATTCGGGTGCAACCCTTCGTCAGTACTAAACCTCGCTAGAGAAACGTTGAGAGAAAAGAAATTAAAACTATCAATCAAACAACAGAACGATCAAAGGTATAAAAATATGTATTCATTCCGGCTGGTGCCAGAGTGCCAAGTTTAAAAATTATGGCCTGTTCGAGTTTATGGCGGGTAGAGTCGGTGGTGGAAATAATAGCAGACACTGCAATATCAGACCGACCGTGGTGGGGTGTTGGGCAGAAATGTTTGGCCACCAGGTATGCAAGCTTGTTGTCGGTCACGGTGCAAAAGTGTTCAGCAAAGCGATCGTCTAGGCGACGCTTTGTTTCGCCAATATATAAAGTGCTTCATCGTTTGCATTTGATGCAATAAATGATATTAGCCGACGTGCAGGTGAACACGCCAGAAACACTGTCTCTACCACGCGGGCCCTGAATTAAATTGGTAGTAAAAGTATGCGGGCAGGTGTTACACACTCGACGGCTACATGGTGATGTTCCAGTTGCGCGGACACGATTAGGTAAACCGTAACGCACGAGCTGGTCTTTGATATGCGAGTCACGTCGAAATATGGTGTCGGTTCGGGGAGTTGGTTAAGATGGAAAATTCCTCAAAGATGATTTTGCAGATTCTATGGTTAAAAGGATGGTATGTTAACACAAGAGGACTGCGATTGCATCGAGAACGGATGGCTGACATTAACGCATCTTCCTGTGTTAGTGGTTCGACGCGCTGTTTGGCTTTGTCCACTACAGAGCGATGATAACCCCGAACCGAGAACCAAGTGCTTATAGTGTCTAACTGCTCCTCAAAGTCCTTTTTGGTCAGAGCAACTGCGCCGTGCGCGTAGAAACTGTAAAAATGAAATAGATTTCCTGCACTGACGGGGGTGGGATGAGCTGAATAGAACGTTCCCATGGCTTCAGATTGGCCAAATACATACTTGCTAAAACCCGTTTCTGTAGTCATGTCCCCTTTCTTTCTACCTGCCATAGTAACCGGTACTTGCCCACTGGTTTCAATGTTCACCTGCATCCCTCAATTTTTTTACACCAGGTGATTCTTACTATCGACAACGTATCCAATTCCTGTCGAAAAATATTTCTTGGCAGTATTTTATAGTTACTCTCAATGACATGCGTCAAAGTTTTTCATCTTTTACAACTTCTATTTGTCAAACGACACGCACTCTTTCCTCTCTTGTAGCACCCACCACTTACAGGAATATCATACAATACATGCGTAAGGAAAATGAGTCCCTATACAAGTTTTTAATATCTCAAAATTCAAAAAAGCTTCAAAACTTTGTTGACAAATTTCCGACAGTTCCTCGACAAAACACCTCGCCGAATTCATCGCAAACCACACCTGTTTTAACATTCCACCCGACCTGCCCCATTCTGATCCTGAACGTTTGTTCTTTCTATTAAGGTTTGAAATTATTCCTCTCCGTAACTCAACCGAGGAATTCACTTCAGGTTACGATGTGCATTTTTTATTTCACCGTTTACGCTTAAAGAAATTTCTCGTCAACGTCAATTAGATACTACCGATAATTCAGCAGTTAATGGTTCCGACAGTGGACCTAACCCATACTCTACAAACATCAAACGCGAGTCTTTTTGGACTCTCCCTTCAGGACGTAACCCCACACTTGATCTTTACATTAACATTTGTCAACACAAAATTGATCGTTTGATCCACGACACCAGCAAATCAAAAACTCACAATATCTCTAGAGCTGAATGCAAGACTCTGCGCGAATTATCTCGTAACGATAACATAGTTATTAAGCCTGTTAATAAGGGAGGGGCTGTGGTAGTATGGCGTAATGATTTGTACATTGCTGAGGCACAAATACAGCTTTCTGACACATCCTTCTATAAACATCTCGACACCGAAATCACTTATTAACACAATAATATCGTCAAACACACTATCAGTGACCTAGTTCAAGATAACCTTCTGCCCGACGATGCAAAATCAATAATCATCTCGGATCTACGCCCGTCTCGCTTTTACTTATTACCCAAAATTCATAAAACCGGTAATCCTGTCGGCTCCATTGTCTCTGCATGTTCCTGCCCGACGAACTCATCTCAACATTTCTTGACAATATTTTCGCCGGCATCGTGAGTGCTCTCCCAACTTTAAGTTTACAGGTAGCCATAGATATATATTACGCTTGTGTTCAGGCTCTCTATACTTCCATCCCTCATAAGGATGGTCTCCAGGCACTCGCATATTTTCTTGACCAACGTGATATTATGAATCTGCCCACAAACGTTTTAATTCGCTTAGCTGAATTAGTGCTAACTTTAAATTGCTTTACCTTTAATAGTGAATTTTACACACAAGTTCTCGGTGTTGTCATGTGTACACGTATGGGAACTTCTTACACTTGTTTATTTGTCGGTTATATCGAGCAACAGATAATTCATTAATATACCGGTCACGTTCCCGAGCTCTTTAAACGGTATAATGATGACTGCTTTGGTGCAGTATTTTGTTCGATCGAGTTGGACAATTTTATTGAATTCGTTTCACATTTCACCATGCACTGCAATTTACTTCCATTGTTTCAGAAACATCGGTTGCATTTATTGACATATCAGTATCTAACAATCGGGACTCGCTGTCTACCTCCATACATTATAAATAAACAGACTCTCATGCATACGTTCTATTCGGTTCATCCAACCCCCGTCGGTGCAAGGAATCCACTCCATTTTCACAGTTTCTACGCTCAATTGCTCTGACCAAAAGGACTTTGAGGAGCAGTTAGACACTATAAGCACTTGGTTGTCGGCTCCGGGTTATCCCCGCTCTGTAGTGGACAAAGCCAAACAGCGCGTCGACCACTAACACAGGAAGATGCGTTAACGTCAACCACCTGTTCTCAATGCGATCGCAGTCCTCTTGTGTTAATTTACCATCCTTTTAACCATAGAACCCGCCAAATCATCTTTGAGGAGTTTTCCATCTTAAGCAACTCCCCCAACAGACAGCATATATTTCCGCACCTCCCATCATGGCATTTCGACGTGACTCGAATATCAAAGACCGGCTCGTACGTTCCAGTTTACCTAATCGCGACTGCGCAACTGGAACATCATCATGTGGCCGTCGAGTGTGTAACACCTGCCCGCATACTTTTACTACCAATTTCATTCAGGGCCCGCGTGGTAGAGTCAATGTTTCTGGCGTGTACACATGCACGTCGGCTAATATCATTTACTATATCAAATGCAAATGCTGCAGCATGTTATATATTGGCGAAACAAAGCGTCGCCCAGGCGATCGCTTTGCTGAACACCTTCGCACCGAGACCGACAACAAACTAGCATACCCGGTTCCCAAACATTTCTGTACACCACCCCACCGCGGTCGGTCTGATATGGCAGTGTCTGCTATTATTTCCACCACCGACTCTACCCGCCATAAACTCGAACAGGCCACAATTTTTAAACTTGGCACTCTGGCACCAGCCGGAATGAATACATATTTTTATGCCTTTGACCGTTCTGTTGTTTGATTGGTTGTTTTAATTTCTTGTGTCTCAACATTTCTCTAGCGAGGTTTAGTACTGACGAAGGGTTCGATCCAAAACGTCTGCGTGTTTTTAGTTTCTGGGATTTGCAAGTGTTTTATTTTCCACTGGTCGGTCAGCATTTTACTGTATTTGATTTGACTTGTTGCAGTTTTTATCCCCTGCCTTTTAACAAGTATTGTGTCTCCCACTGGTTGGCCAATATTTTTCTATACTCATTTTCACTTGCTACAGTTTTATCCTTCTTTTGAGGTCGTTTGTAATTTTTAATGCCGTGACAATGCCGGTTGTTTGAAGAAATGAGTCAAAACAGGACTTGGAAGGATGATTGAAAAATTTTGAATACGTAATTGAAAACCTATAACATGGTAACTGTGACTGTACTTTAAATCTAGCGAATGTCGACTAAGGTTAAAGCCAATGTGCACAGAGACTCGATGTTGGCAAAAATCTACTTGTTTTGAGCCCTGGCACATGTAAACTAATAGTACTCATTTTGTGTTCTCATCATTTGATATTTGAAAACAATTGTACGATATCGTGATATGCCTCAGATGGATCTTATGGTTCCTCTAAATATGTCATACACAAATCATCAATGAACAATATACTAAGATTTATTAAAGTTCTCGATTTAAAAGGCATGTACTTTCGTGAGCTTTTTTCCTTAATTTACTTACCACGTTTTTACGAAAAAATTGCGTTTATCAAGAAATCGATTTTTGTTCACAGTATAACTGGCAAAAGAGTACAATTTAGGAAGTCAACATTGGTAAGAAATACACAGAGTTACTAAAACAACTGTGGATTTGCTTGAATGTAGAATACAGTTTTGTGTCAATACTGTTCCGATTATGATAATCATTATCGAAACAGGTATTGACACAACGATACAACTGCAGTCATTTCCTACATTCTTCGGGAAAAGTTTAAAAGACGGCCATTGTGAACACGATCGTTTAATACACATTGTCAGAATGTGTCTTCCTATTTGAGTCCTAAGATGCGTCAGATTTGTCGAGGATTTTTCCCTTGCAAAGTTACACTGTTTTGGCTGTTTTGGTTTTTGAATGTCATGGGTGCAAAGCTTGTTCGGTTGATTTGTGTACAATTGTGTACTCTGCTTGTCTCGCCAACGACTCCCGACGACATTGAAGCCGATCCGAAGCTCCTAAATATATGGTTTTATAATTACGCCAGGGATGCCATCAATACAACAGCAAAACGACACGCATAGATAACATGTTACGACTCAATGAATAAATCTGACAGTAGACATAAAAACGCAAAGAATTTGAGCGTAAAATTATTTGAACATGGTTGTCTTTAAAGGTGATTAGATTTGGTTCTGTTTGATAATGCAAATGGAGCTCGTTGGTATATCTTCAAACTCACTGCCGTTTCTAATAATAATTCTACTAGTTCCTACAAATATTGCGTTGAAAATTTTAACGTATCTTTCGATAAAATTATCAATAGTGCATCGGCTAGATTTGTTCTCTGAAACCTTCTAAAATCGCTGTAGTAGAAGGACTTACCAACATCTCTTGATTTATATGTTTCTTTTCAGGCATTGCAGGGGAAATTTTAAGACATCTACTGAGGCTATAGATGAAGTTGGTGGATTATTGTTTCACAGGTATTATCAGAGTACAAATTGAAAAGGTCAGTTCCTTTAAGTATCTTGGCCAATTTATTTTCCCTGTATAAAGCAATGGATTTAAGGATAAAACAAAATCGTTGCTTCAAGGTTGTGGTAAATGTTAAAAAATCGGCGGCAATTCACTTTTAATGTAGCCTTTAATTGTAGCCTTTAAATAAATTGAAACAGAAGAAAAGTCAAACTATGTGTATTTATTCTGTCATAGGTTCTGGAAGGTTGACGCATCATTTGCCAAGTTTGCAAGAACTATTGTCGAGACAGCCTGGTGAGTGAAGAATGTAAAAGTTTGACGTCTTCAAAAACAAGCTAGATTCCAAAAGCAAATGTCTTTCAATAGGACACCTATGGATATTATTCGTCAATGCATAAGTAGCAAGCAAAATCGTTTATTGTTCTCCATTCTATTTCATTAAAAGTGGCAAGAATGAATAATTCTATCCTCTTTCTCTCAAGTCAAGCGTCTCTTTCGAGGGTCACAATCACACAAACTACCACTGGCATAATCATAGTATATTAATGTGTCAATATACGATAATATTTTTGACGGTTTGGAATGCATTATTATGGTAATTATCTCAATATCGATAAGTGGTTTCATTAATAACTTGTCTTTTCTTAATGTCATGTGGAAAATCAAGGAAATGCAGACTAAAAGCAATATTATATTAATTAATTTAGCGATCTCAGATATGTTATGTCAAAGTTTTTCAACAGTTTGTAACATGCACGTAATTACATATCAGGGATATTCACAGCTTTCTGAATGTTCATTATATGTAACTGAACTAGCAATAACGGAGTCAACCTTTACAATTCTTCTGCTTGCTATCGAACGATATATTGCAATTTGCCATCCTCTAAAAGAGTATGTTTATTTGAAGATGAGAAAAATTGTTGCCTTCATATCGATAACATGGCTGCTAAGCATTTTATTCCCAATAGGTTTCATGCTTCAATGCTTGCGACTTGAATTTAATTTTTTGATCGATGACCTGACAGCCATGGTGACGAGTAACTTTCTAATTTCTGTCGTTATGGTCATCGATTTGTGTGCTGTGCCGATACTATACATTTCAATTGCTAGAGAGATGACCAAAAGAAGTAAATGTTCAACTCTCCTACATCAAATTCAATGTTGAAAGATTTAAGGTGCGTTTTTAGGAATGTTTTTGTGACGACCATTGTGTATTTTATTGGTGTTTTCCCATTTACGATTTGTGTGGTTTTTAATTCTTCAACGTATTTCTTTGGTTTCAACTTGGATTATACTTCCTATTTAATTCTCTATTACGTACATCTGTCTTCAATTTGTTTTTATATGATTCAAAGTTCAATTAACCCCTTCATTTATTTGCTGTGTAACTCAAAGTATAGGAAAGCTGCTAAGAAAGTTTACTGTCCGTGTGTTTGTAAAACCCCGGTACCAAACGGAGGTTCTCCAATTCAATTGTTGAAACTCCAGTTGAAACTTCAGTTGTTACAACTAATCTGTAGAAACTACCAACGGAATCAAATGACCATGTGAAAAAGAATATTATTTAAACGCAACAAAATTGGAGAATCAACCGACAGTGTGTCAATGTCCCTGTTACTCAAACGCCAAGACTATACGAAAGAGTAGTTATTTAGTACTAGTAGATATTTTATTTTATGTGTCCTATGTTGTACAACAATACATGTATGTATACACAGAGTAATGTTGTCACATCCAACCCCTTGGGCTTATAAGACACCAAAGTACAACAGCTCGTAATAAAAATAAATAAAAAATAATAATTCAATAAAGTGAAGAACTCTCCACATTTTACTCATACAAGTTTGTTTTCTTTTGTTGTAAGCTTCATATGTAGTTTGCCAGTAAGAGTAATAGTAATGTGATACACAATCATTCCTGATCTTAAACACATTATTACAAAAGAAATGTACGAAATTAAGCACAGCACACATGCAATTATAAATTGATATCAGCTTTGATAAGGATGGGCACCTTATTGGGCACATGCGTATCGGACATAAGCAATAATATCGATCTTAGATGTAAGAATCAATAGTTACATTTACATAACGTGCATTCAATATCTACCCAGTGTTATAGACGAAATTTATCCTATACCTTGAATATCATTTTGTAATCCCGATGAAGTTATAAGGGTCAGTGAACGATAAGAATGTTCTTTCACCTTGGTAAAAAACAAGGTTGGCAAGGACATTGAGTGTGCCGGCGTTATTGATGGTTGTATTCAAGGTTGAAAAGAGTGAATTTGCGTCACTGACACCTAATTCCAACTTCAAGACGCTGGGAAAAGTACGCAAGAAAATATATGGCATAGTTATTATTTATCATAACTGCATAATAGATACATTTGTAGATTACATACTATGTAAATTTAATGCATTTTATGCCCATAGGAGAAAATTAAATATATAACGTACTTTAAAATGATAGAATTTTTAAAATACTTTAAACCAAACAAGGATTATTATAGTGATTGGAGAGTATCAAAATCAATCTACATACAATGTAAGGAATTCTTTGAAACAGAGAGAAACCAAGAAAATCCTCAGCTGGGCATCTCCGATGTGTAACTTTACACTTCAGCAATAAATCACAATATATTGATCTTCAACTACTTTGTGAGTCTCTAGTCTGTCCAAACTGCAAGGCCTCTACGTACAACTCAGCCTTTGGTCAATCTCCCTAATGACCGACGATCACAGAGATTACATAAGTAGTCAATGATACCTAGCGTACCAGCTTTCAAGCATAGACATAAGATATGCTCGGATTAACCTAGACATGCTTAACATGTTGAACAAGTTGTACAATATAGCTACCTGCTTGCGAAAGTGGTATGTTAATGTCGAACTGAGAAAAAGGCGATTTTTAGATTCCTTAGTTTTTTCCTTTTTAATGGCCATAAACAATTTACTTGACAGATAAAACACCAAAAATTAGATAGCGCAATCAACTATTCAACTCAAACAGTATATTCACTCATTGAAATCAGTGTCAACGGTTGAAATAAGGCTAAAAGGGTTATTTTCGAGAGCGATGTTTCCTTTCAGAGCACAATGTACACAGTGGCCGATGACTAAATAAACTTAGGGAGGGCCCGGGAAGGGCCAATGCATAATTAGCTATAAGATTTAGACAGAGTATTAATTATTTGACCTATTGAACTGCCGGGACTGCTTGGGCATCTCGATGTCGTGTACCCAAGCCTAAATATTATGTAATTTTACGTCAGCTTTCGATCTCGGAAACGGTTCAGTACCGCGAAAGGTTCTGATCAAGCAATCGTGATAAAGAGTGACATAGCAATAGAATATTGGTTGGAAACAACAAAAATACAATTGTAGGCAGATAGAGATTGGCAGTGTCTGTGATCATGGAGGTTAAAAAAGACCCAAACGCTGTGATTCAGTGACTGCTATCTTTTTCGAACTTCACGCTCCTTGAAAACCGATTAATACAACTCAGCTACTAACGTTTCTTAAACAATAGTTTGCCTTCTCGACCTGTTCTGGAGTAATTTTGGCTGACATGTACCGATCGCCAGTCAGCGGCAACAAAGTCAAAGGAGAGAATTTGAAAAAAATCATAGAGACAAAAACGTCATATTTTCTAAGCCGCTATTATCGTCGAGGGATATCCCAAAAATTGCATGACATCAGTATCGTTACAAATGCCCTCACCTGACGACAAATCATCGAGCATCGGCGTAAAGTTTTGTTGTAGTATGACCCTTTGTCTGACATTCCTAGCTGTCTTTTATACTTGTGGATATTTGTGTTTTTGCGGACTTTCGAAGACCCCGTTTTGATTTTCTTCCTTTCACGATGCTGTTTATGTCTCTGCTTTGAATGCTGAACATGTACAGGTGTGTGGCGGTATACAGATAAATGCTATCACCAAGCCCTCTAGTGGAACGTACCATTTATGTATACGGGAGGGCCGGGGCTTCTCCGAAAGATGTTGAACATTAGGAAATGCATTCACTGCTGTAGGTGACTAAAATTGCTGCTTAAAGACAATTTGTTGCGTCAAGTTTTAATCGGCAGCCTCGCTTAGAATGATTACGCCACACGCCAAGTTCCATGTATATAACGGTTAGTTATATTTTTCGATATGATACCACAATTGTCTAAGAATTTTGCGCCAACTTCTGTAAAAGGTTTAAGTTCACGATTACGCACACTTTGAAAGTAAATGGTCAAACGTCCTACTTGTGATGACCGCTAGAAAAATTTGAAGTGTCAATATTAAACTGAGATAATTGCTTATATAAAACTTATTTAAGTGCTTGATATCTGGAACAAAAGTGCCCATTATTGTATTTTATGTTTTCTTTTGGCGTTGCGTCCTTGAATCAGTGGGACTACAAGTATAGTATTTAATTTTTACACCAGTCGGACGTTCAGCCCTGTTGAATCCATTTGCACAGGCTTTCCTAGTTCTGTGCTATTCACATTACAGCGGTTATGTATATTCCCAACTTAACATTGTCCAATTTGATTTCATATTAAAGCAGTTTTAACTTACATTCAAAATCCTTCCTGATTAAGGTAGCGGTAAAGGCTATTTTTGCACCAATTCTTTTCTCAGAGTTAATGTCAAGTTTCAAGTGTTAGAATCAAGATATTTAGTTCAAATTTTCAGGATAACTCCCTTAGTTAATACTTTCTCCAAAGAATATAAAAATTGTATATTTGTAGCCATGATTTAGAAATATGACACCAATCAATATTAAAATTTAATTTTTCATATTTTTTTACATATTTGAATTTAATAATAATTGGATAGTATTAATATTCCAAATTAGTTATAGATATGTTGACATTATTAATTGTAAGATTTGTACGGTAGGATTTGTAAATAAAATTTGTTTTTATGATTTTACATGGGTTTACATACCAAAGATTATTAAAATTATTTCAAAATTTCAAAATGTGATTTTTCAAAAAGTACTTCAAATACAGGAAAATTGTGCCATACAAATCTTATCTGTGACCTTGTTAATAGGCTGTAAAAATTCCATGTCCATATCTCATTTCAAAGGTTGGATTAAATTGGTATAAAATTATGTATGAAAACTGTTATTTTGTCAAAAATGTTGAAAACAAGCCATATTTGCACCCCTCTTTTGAAGTCACAGAGCAGTCTTTTTGGTTTATCTCTCTTGTCACCTCTTTGATACTCAAAGAATCTAAAAATGCATTTACAATAGCAGTCACGCATTCTGAATGCAAGCACTGCCTTGTCAAACTTTCCTGAAAAACAGTAAAAAATGACTTTCCATTTTCAAACATTTTTTTAAAAGCTAGGGGACCTCTACCATAGTTAATACACTAAGGACTCCCCAACTTCCTCTTATTTGGTCAGTTTTTCAGAAGTTTCAACGGGCTATAACTCTGTTTTTTTTATTCCACAGAGAATGTTGACTACTTTTATGTTTTAATAGTTTTATTGAAGTTTATAACTGACGCTCTAGCCTTTACCGCCACCTTAACTTTATATCGAGAGTGTCCAAATCCAAAGAACCTTTGGAATTGAGTCTTGACGAAATATAAACATGTTGTCTTGTTCTAGATACACCGTGTAAAAACTAAGATACATAACCGAAAATGAAAGCTGTAGAAGCTAAATCCCTGTATCAAGACCTCATTTTACCCATGTCAGTGAGACATGGATGGGGTCGATCAGCTGATATCACAACTGTATTGAACTGAAATGAAACAGCACAATATTTACTTCGAGTATTGATTTTTGAAAGTCAGATGCTAAATGGAAATACATCTACATTACTAGCCCTAATTTTAAGTTCGCCCCTAAACGTTTAGCGATTTATATGAATTGTTTTAAAAAGTGCCTTTATCAGCGTACTTTGTAATGTGTGACGTGAAATCCCTTAGTTTCATAACCTGTGTTGGATTTTGTTCTTTCCGTTTTTTTGTTTGGACGTGACAATAATTATATCTTCAATATTACAGTTACCTTTCCTGCAATGACTCTAAAATTGACACACGAAGAAACTAACACTCTTGAAAAATTAGGTAGTTAGGTATTCTTAATTTTCTCTTCACGAAGATAAAAATGTACAGAAGCTTTGGTATTATTTTTCATTTAGGCAGTTGTCGTTACAGGGCGCCATCATGTAGAATCTAAAGCTAGTGCACGTTTACTTAACATGAAATTTATACTTTCCAGATATCAAATTTCTTATAAACCAATTTGTAAACCTACCTTAGAGGGTGCGTTTATGCAATCATATCCTAAGGTCGATAACTGGTTCACCAGGCGCGACGGTGTACATTGAGGATCCACGTTGATATGGCTTTACTTCATATAATCGTGTAAGCATAGATGGCGCTTTTCGGGTACAAGATACTGCATACAGCAGTATCTTGTACCTGAGGGCGCACTGTGTGGACAATATTCCTCACCTGTTCGAGATGATCTTGCTCTTGTGCAGCATAAACAATAAAATGCCTTCCTGTAGATCAATGCGCATGCGCGATTTGATGATGCCTTCTTTTCAAGCTGTCGCTCAGCTTGTGATTGAAATGCACGGAAGAATTACTATTAGTACAAACTCACTGCGTTGCAGAAAGCGTGTTTCTTCTTTATTTCAAAGCTTTAAAATTTATTGGTATCATACTGGTATTGTTGTCTGTTTCAATTTTTTTCTGTATTTTACCTCACTGACCTGACAAACTCATTAACATACATATTAACATAAATAAGACTATGTTTATTAAGCTTTCTCTTATATTTTCGAAAGGGTTTTTCCCACCTTATATGAACTAATGGCAATTTGCACCACTCGATAAGCTAACACAAAACGTATATCAATTTTGATCGTTACCACTGTCACCAACATTTGTAGTGCTCATTTCCAACCAAGGCTATGATATATGAATTATTACTGAAACAATCAGCCACTGTTGACATCATTTCTTATCACACTCATGAGCCAAGTTTGTCGTCTCCGAACAAAAATATGGTATTTATTCTCTGGTCGTTCTACGTCACGACAACCAGCGTCTATGTCATCAATGTTGGTGTGTCCGCCCTTTTTTGCGTCGATCTTCGGTGTGCTCGTCAATGTAAACAAACGACAAGGAGGCCAGTATTTTTCCCACGATCAAAATGTCTGACAAAATACATCCACTTGGCAAACTTTGAGTCCTTGTGTTTTAGTTTTGTTGTCAATATGGGGGTTCGTGTTCCTATAGACCAAGCCGACGGTAGACATATGGTTTCCACTGCAACAAGGGGTCAAATGTGGTGTCCAGGCCTCAAAAGTCATGTAATGAAATCGATATATTCATGGACTACGACAATAGTAATCCGAACTATGAAAACTCAAGAGTGTATCGCCTGTGTATTCCTAAGGAATTACATGAATAATTTGCAGAAAGAACGAACTGGAAGCTGGTCGCGTTACCGTGGGTTCCGTAGGCATTATTACCTGAGTTCAGGCGCGACGTTACTCAGTGTTTGCAAAGTTGAGATTAAGTCGATGTTTCACGAAAAATAGCGTAACTTTGTCTGAGGTACATTTCTAGGTCTATGCTATATTTGAAATAGTGTATAACTTTGCGGAAGGTACTTGTAGACCGAGAGGTCGTCTGGCATTTGCTTCGTACAGGAACGTGAACGCCGTCCTCCTCGCTTACGCGACGGACGACTACAAAAGATTGATAAATTCCACAGCGTATTGACATTATTGCTAAAGAAGTTCAAAGTTAAAAAAAAGTGTAATCGTTATGGAAAACCTCTTGTACTCTTCCAAAATAAGGAATTCTTGGCTTGTGCATATGATAAGTATATTATTCCCCGATATTTGTCTTTCAGTGAAGGGAAATACGACTGACGTAATGACCGTGTCAGCACGATTCGAAGACAAGTGGTAACACGGTCATTACGTCATGAATATTTTCCGAGCTGAACGAAGAAAACTATTAGGGAATAATATCTAATTAGACATCTCCAGAATAACAACTACGATACATAATTAATGAACAATTCAGTACATTGAAAACGTATTAAATTGGCTTAAGTAGGAGATCGTGAGAAGTTAGAACAATAATACTGTCACCCAGCAATGGGCATGAATATTTTGTTACATATTCAACTAATTCAATACATGTTGATATTGAAGCGATAATATCACAGGTGATCAAAACTGTACAGTTCATTCAATTCGTTGTTGTCTGTGAAAACAAATTTCTTTGAGTGGAATTAATGATGCAGCACAGGCCACACGGGCTACACTGTGTGCTTACTCTGATATTAACAATGAAAACAAACAATACATCGTTTCAACTCATAATATCACATATTACCTTTATTTCGTATAGCTTTATGAATGGAGATTCCACTTTTTACTGTTTAGGTAAATATTATCTTCTTAAATATTTCATTTGTTGTAATCTCTCTTTTTCTGTTTCTAAAACGCCATGAAGATTTGCGTCAACCTTCTATGCTAGTTGACGGCCCCTTTTAGCGCTCATATTAACCTATTTAACCACAACAGGTATGAGTTCTCGTCCAATTAGAACGACAAATTAGCACGAATGATACAATATACCTTTAAAAACTATGTATCATTTCACAGGTTGTAAAGAATTTTCAATGGCACTGACTTCAACTCATTACACAGACAATTTTCAAACTAACATCGGACAGCTTAATCGATATGATTACGCCTGCTTTTCAAAAGATTCGGTTCAGTGCTCGGCATACAGAGCAAGCTGGTCGGCAAATATTGATCTATCGTCGTCGCACAGAAAAAAACACCAGGGACAGAGCATTTTTGAGGCAAAGGATAAATACTGCTCAGCTCCCACTCTTAGTGGTCAATGACAATAGAAAACATTTACAAAACAAAACGTGATAAGGCTGATTTTGCGAAGCTCAATAATTAATATTGCAACTTTAAAAGGGAAATTATACACATTTACGATATCCTTGCTATGATCTCCATTAATCACTTACATTTTTAAGTTCGTACGCCTATTCTTCCTGCACCACAGATGTCTCCTGTATTAATATAAAGCTTCTCTAGTAGTTGGGACCTTCATTTAGCTTCACTAAAACATCGTAATACCTCCAGCGTTAGTAGGAGACCAAGCTGGAAATTATACATGTTGTTGTTCACTCTATTCAATGCTTCGTAACACAGTCAGATATATACTGGATGAGTATCTGCAGAACATTTCATCCAATTCTGTACAGACATTTCGGAGTAATATGACTAATTACAAAACTTTATTAAATATGCAAACAAGCTATTTATTGCCTTGACACTGTGCAATGCTTCTCTCGACAATTAGATATATCAGATCAATATTTGTTGCAGGTATCATCAAAATTGGTGTAGGATTTTGGATTAGATCACTAATTAAAAGAAATCATTAAATATGCAATGAGCCGACAACCACAGTATCATTATGATGTTGTAGGGTTGTTATCTGTGAAAAGTTTCATGAAATGTTTTACAGTGTTTCTTTTTATATGTCGACACTGTCATGACTGTCTCTATAGGAAACCATTATATGAAAAAAAAGATATTCCATAACCTGATTTATATGCAACATCTAATCACTTCTTGCATTAAGCATATGGTATATATCTACCTAATCTGACTTGAATCCTTTCAGGCGTTTTTGAGTTATCGTGTAAACTAGCAGACAGACAAACATGCAGACAAACAGACACACAGACACACACAGATCACTATGACATTAGCCTACGCTTGTGTGTAATATTTATTTAATTCACATCATTATATTAAAATGGCTTATCTCAGCTGGGACTGCACAAAGCTCCTAAATTAGTCTAAATTAGTCTCCAGAGAGTTGAATTTAGTCAGGCACACTGATGGGTAAGGAAGTCCTTTGGCTTGCAGGCTTGATGTAGATCTGAGTCTTACAGAGTTCACGGTGAGTGTTAAGATCATGAAAGTCACAAAAGTATTAAATAAACATCAAAGTGATCCCGAATGTCCAACTGAAACTCTTCCCATCCTGCATTTGTACTAAATAAAGCTTAATCTAGACAACATTGGGAATTCTCGAATTTATTATGATATTTTAATTACGGTTCTAAAAATCTTCACTTGTTATAAACATGACGACCCCTATTTATATTTAAAATAGTTTAATCCAAACATCACGGGAGAATTCAAGAATTTATATTGATAATATTTACTGTTCTTAAAATAACTTCACTTGTAGTAAACATGCATCCCTTATTGGTACTAAAAAGAACTTTATGCAGACAACACGTGAGAATTCTAGAAATTTTATCAATATGCTAATAACTACTCTAAACAGAAGTTCACTTGTAGGAAACATGGCCTTTTAGATAGTTCTAAACAGGACTGATTGAATTCAAGGTCATGGAGGAGAATGATCTTCAGAATGTTGTAGACCATGTAAACTCAGGTCATGGATCATAAATGGGACAGATTAGCCTATATAACATCACTCCTATCACTAGTTGATATTATTCCGCAGTATGGCTGTTTGGTCAGTATTGAGTTCAGTTCTTAGAGATATCAACAATAGGAGCTGCCATGTTACAAAATCCAGGGAAGCAATTGGCCTATTGAAAACTTATTAAGATTCCAAGACAAGTAATTGACCTCTCTAATCTAATTATTCTCTAGTGGTTAATAAGCTCAGAACTCCCATAAATTGTACATTTTCTGAAAGTCTAGATATAGGGAAATATTTTTTTTGTAACCACAGTGTCACCATTGTTTAAATAACTGTCACGTGAAAGTTAATTTGTATAACCTTTCCAAAATCGGTTTTCGCTTTCCGAAAATATATTTTTATGGGGGTTCTGAGCTTATTAACCACTAGAGAATTGTTAACTTAAAAAGGTCAATTATATATGCCTTGGAACCTTAAATTGGCTTAAGTAGAAGATCGTGAGCAATTAGAACAATAATACTGTCGCTCAGCATATGCATGACTAATTTGGCGTTGCAAATTCAGCTAATTCAATACCTGCTGATATTCAAAAGATAATATTATAGGTGATCAAAATTGCAGTCCATTTGACAGGTTGTTGTCTTCGAAAACAAATTTCTTAGAGGGGAATTAATGACGCAACGCACAGACACGTGGTATGATTACAGATTGCAACGATAGACTGGTCAAAAGCAACTAATATGTCCTCGAATGTTTCCACCACTGGCTCACAATCATTTTACGTTTACGAAATAAATTCTAGTTCGAAGCTACGTCCAATTTCAGATGAAGTACAGGCTGTAATGTTATGGTCACCACCGTTAGCTCTCGTCCAATCAGAACAACACACTGGCATGACTGACACACTCGTATAATTTTCCTCAAAATATGCCCGTCGCTACTTTGTTCAATGCAGGTTCTGGCATCGACACTAATTAACAACGCATCTCCGCGCAGGCGACGCGTAACACTACCTGAATGTCAACACAGATCAGACACATAAATTACCCGCTACAATGTGAGAAGCAGAAGATTCAAGAAGACGCTCTAAAATTATAAATAACAATCTTGGTAAAGCTTATTCCGAACCTGCAGGTAAGATTTAATAGTTTTTGAAAGAAGGAAGCAACACTTTTGTTTCTGGGTACTCTTAATCTCATTTTAAAGATGTTCTTGTTCGAAGTATACAACTGTTCTCTTGAACACATCTATGGCCAATTCATCTTTCTTAAAATTTACATAAATTAGCTTTAATAGTTTGCTTGTCTTGATTTGCAAGCATTTTTCTCCTACCTTACATGCGACATTTTAGCATAGAAACAAGTGGTGCAACATTGAAACAATACGTGTAAGGCTAGCTATCGGTGTTTTATCCCTTGCACTTTTCCTAGGGTATATTTATCTACTTTTATAACGTTTAAGCCTTCACATTTTGTTGTACGAAAGTCTTCGGTTCTCTTGAAAAGCCCCGTCGATATCATCAATCGTAAATATTAAGTTAAATTGCAAGCATAGCTTCTCCGTTCCTGTTTCTAATTCATTCATTCGCTGGTCGAAGAACTCAGGAGGTTGAATGTAGTCTGGCACACTGATGGGTAAGGAAGTCCTTAGCTTGCAGGCTTGATGTAGATCCGAGTCGTACTGAGTTCACGGTGATTGTGATGATCATGAAAAGTCCCAAAAGTCTTAAATAAACATTGAAGTGACCCCGAAAGTCTAACTGAAAATCCCTTCGTTAGCGTTATTGTACTAAAAAATCTTAATCAAGACAACACGGGGAATTTTAGAATTTCTATCGATACGCTAATTACTGTTTGAAATATATCTTCACTTGTATTAACCATGACCTTCTTTTTCCTTTTTAATTGGTTACATTTTATTCGATTCGATCGAATAAAATCTTCACTTGTATTAACCATGACCTTCTAGAACGTTCTAATGATGACTGATTGAATTCAAGGCTAAGGAGGAGAATGACCCTGAACACGTGACCTTCGGAATGATTTAGACTAAGTAAACTCAGCTCATGGGTCGAAGAATGACCTAATACGTATAACGTGTTCATATTATTCCGCAGTTTGCTGTTTGGCCACTGTTCACTTCACTTCTTAGACAAATCCACAATAGCAGCTACCATTACACAAAATTAGTGAAATAATTGGCACGTTAAAAACGTATTAAACTTACGTCAGTAGAAGATCGTGGGTAGTTAGATTAGTAATACTGTCATTCAACATACGCCTGACCAATCTGGTGTTGCAAATTAAACTAATTCAAAGCCTGCTGATATTAAGGCTATAATATTGAAGGTGACCAAAACTGTACACTTCATAAGTTGTTGTCAGTGAAAACAAATTTCTTTCGGGGGAATTTATGATGCAGCGAACAGGAATGGGTTCGATTACAGATGTCAACGATAGACCGGTCTAAAGCTTAGGATACTCAACAATTCATTTCGAAGATGTTCTTGTTCAAAGTATAAAACTCTTCTCTCGAACATATCTATCTCCAATCCAAGTTTATAAGAATTCTAAGACATACTTTGGAAGATCCTTAGGACAGCTTGCACTCACACAAATTTCAGCTAAATATCTCAAGGCATTGAAACAAAACATAGGGTAAACGACTTTTTGAAAGGTTACGCAAATTATTTGTCACGTGATAGTAGTGTAAACAATGGTGACAAAATGGTACTCACAATGCTTCCCTATATGAAGGCTTTTAGAAAATATATAATTTACGGGGTTTCTGAGCTTATTAACAACTAGAGAATTGTTAGCTTAAAAAGGTCAATTATATGTCTTGGATACTTTAAGTGGCTGAAGTAGAAGATCGTGAGCAGAGTCACTCAGCATATGCATGACTAATCTTGTGTTGCAAATTCAGCTAATTCAATACCTGCTGATATTAAAGTGATAATATAGGTGATAAAAACTGCACAATTCATCGTATTGGCTGTTGTCTTCGAAACAAACTTCTTCGAGGGGTATTTATGATGCAGTGGGCAGAAATGGGGTTCGATTACAGATGTCAACTATAGACTGATCAAAAGTAACTGATAGGCCTTCGAATTCTTCGACTGCTGCCTCACAATGATTTTAGGGAGCCGTCATTATTTTCGGAATTTCATTGGAAATTCTGAAATTTCGAATACCCCCCCCCCCCCGCGCCAACAATATTGAATTTGAGTAACCCCCTCTCTAACTCAGACATGTTGACTGGCCACCCTCAATTCGAAAAGTTAATACCGATACATGTATTTGTAAAATTTACGTAATTTACAGCAATAGTAAAAGCCTTTCAAAGTCTGATGTACCCTGCTAGATTATCATCGGTCATGTCATGGCGGTTAAAAAAGGTGAAACCAACGACATGAAATTCAACGTGACAACAAGATACAGATAAAAAAGTTCACGCTATAACCAGTATCCAACCATATAGTATTATTTAACTATGTGGATATCATGACAGGGTTTTCACTAGGATATCTTACTGGGCAGAATTGGAAAGTACAGGGGAGAACACGCGAAAAACAGAGGGGAAGTGTCAGAGGGGGATGTCCTCTATTTTGCGTCGAAATTTTGAGAATAAATGTGTGTAATGATGCAATCTGAGAGGTCTTTCAATTTATTTTGTGTTCGGTTAAATTGTTTGAAAATGACATTGAACACATATTTTTATTACATTTTTTGCATAATCAGTGTTTTTGAGTCACAAACTTCAAAACCAAACAATGACAATACATTTTGTAACACACAATTCTCAGTTTGCCAGAGACTGAACACCAAAGAATATGCAGGAATGGGAAAATCTGTGATCTCCTTGTGTCATTTCCCGAGTTACTAGCTTCTAATGAAAAGCCTGAATTTATTATGGTTAATGTCAAAATGTGATTGAACTGAAGTCAATTAAAATACAAGTTTCTGTGATAATAAAGGATGAATTAACAACAGTTAACTTTTGTCCTAGATCCTTTGAAAATTTTGAGAAACTAATGTTTGCAATGGTGTTTTCCATTTGTCTTTATCTAGCTTACTGTTAGAATACACAAGGGGGAGAGCACGAGAGCGGGTGCCCCCCCACCTCTCGCATCAGAAAGTTTGAGAAATTAATGTGTGGAATGGTGCAATCTGACAGGTGTTTTAATTAGTTTATTTCGCGCAAAAATTGAGTAACCCCCTTCTTCCTCTCCATACATTAAGCAACCCCCTTTGAGTTTTCAATTTTTTGAGTGACCCCCTTACGTTCCTCCGATCCCCTAGGCCGTAAATGATGACGGTTTCCTTACGTTTACTGAAATAAATTCTACTTCGAAGCTACGTTCAATTTCAGTTGAAGTACAGACTGTATTTTTATGGTCACCATTTCTTGTATTTTTTGTATTTTAGGGCCTTTTTGACGCAAAGTAGCTCTGATGATACAATATAACTTTAACAAAACTGTAAATTATTTGACAGGTTGTAAACAATTTTCAACGCGCTGACTTCAAACCATTGACAGAACATTTTCAAACTAACATCGGACAGCTTTATTGATATGATTCAGCAATAACATACACTACAGCCTGCTATTTAGAAGATTTGGTCCAGTGCACGGCATACAGAGCAACCCGCTCGGCAAATATTGATCTATCGTCATCGCACAGAAATAAAACCTCTTGAGCGAACATTATTGACGCACATGATAGTCACCGATAAGCTCCCACTCTCAGTCGTCTTTGACAACAGAAAACAGTTAAAGAACAAAACATGACAAGTCTGATTTTGCGACTTTCAATAATTAATACTGCAGCTTTAAAAGCAAAATCTTACACACGTTTACGATATCCTCGCTATGATCTCCATTTATCAGTAATGTTATATTATAATAAAGTTCACACGCCGATTCTTCCCGAACTTCAAATGCTCTCTGTCTCCATATTAAGCTATATGAGACTGCCATTTAGCTTTAGTAAAACATTGTAAAACCGCCATCGTTAGCTCTCGTCCAATCAGAACAACAGATTGGCATGACTGACACACTCGTATAATTTTACTCAAAATAACTCTGCCGATTCTTTGTTTAATACAGGTTCTGGCATCATCACAATTAGCAAAGCAGCTCCGCCGCCGACGCGTAAAACTACCAGTGTGCCAACACGGATCGTCCACTTCTAACTTACCCGCAACAATTTGAGGATCAGAAGATCTCGAGACGCTCTAAAATCGTCAATAACAATCTTGGTGAAGTGTACTCCGAACCTGCAGGTAAGATTAGGTAGTTGTTGAAAGAAGGAAGCAATACTTATGTCCCTGGACTACTATTGATCTTATTTCGGAGATGTTCCTGTTGAAAGTATAAAACTGTTGTCTTGAACACATTTATCGCCAAGTCAATTTTCTTAAATTTACATAATTTTTTGTGAGCTTCTCTGGATTTGCAAGTATTTTTGGCATTACTTACAGGAGAAATTTTAGCATAGAAACATTAGTAAATTAGTAACATTAATAACCAATCGGTTTTGTCTGTGGCTTCTCTGCTAGGTGACTAGGTACAGAACGTTGTGAGTTCGGTGAGTTCGAACCGCAGTGAAACAACCACATTTTCTATCCTAGGTTGATAGCTCTGCTGGTGGACAGAATTGTCCCCCGAGGCTATCTTTCTCCCAGTTTAAGCGATGTATTCATTGCTTCGCTTCGATTAAATTCGTGTGTGATAGTGAGCGTACGAGCGTGAGTGCTTCAAAGGGCTCTACAGCGTTTGGAGGGGTCACAGTCAGAACAATTGTAACATCTTAGCTCGGTTATTGAACCAATCTTTTTAGCTCACGTGTGTAAACACGTGGGCTATTGTCATAGCGATGTCTGTCTGTCTGTCCGTGTGTGTGTGTGTGTGTGTGTTAGTGTGTGTGTGTGTCTGTCTGTCTGTCTGTCTGTTTACACGATAACTCAAAAACGCCTGAACGGATTCAAATCAGATTTGGTACACAGGTACCATGTGCTACTTGCAAGAACTGATTAGATTTTGGTTAGTGTGGCTTGCATATTAATGAAGTTATACAATGTCGTATTTTTCCATACAATGGTTTCCCTATGGAGACGGTAATGATAGTGTAGACATATATCAAGAAATACTGCACAAAATTTCATGAAACTTTTCACAGATGACAATCTAAGAACATTATGATGATACTGTAAGTGTCATGTCAATTATCTTCTCATTTGCATATTTATGAACTTTTGTTATTAGTGAGATAACTCTGAAATTCCTGCACCAAACTTGATGATACTTGCAATAAATATTGATCTAATATATCTCTAATTACAGTTAGAAGCATTAGGCAGTGTCAAGTTAATAAATAGCTCATTTGCATATTTTATGAAGGTTTGTAATTAGTCATATAACTCCGATATAACTTGACCAAATGTGATGAAATCTGCTGCAGATACTGATCTGACTGATATCTAACTGTAGTGTAAAGCATTTAGTAGTGTGAAATTAATAGAGGGTTCATTTGCATATTTAATGAACTTTGTAATTAGGTGTATAAGTCTGAAATTACGGCACCCAAGTCAGTGAAATTGGGTACAGATATTGTTTTGATAAATATCTAATTGTACTGAGAAGCATTTGGCAGTGTCAAGTTAACAAATAGGTCATTTGCATATTTTATGAAGTTTAGTAATTAGTGATATAACTCCAAAATAACTGCACCAAATGTGCTGAAATCTGCTGCAGATACTGATCCGACAGATATCTAATTGTGGTGTAGAGCATTTAGTTGTGTGAAGTTAATTAAGAGTTCATTTGCAAATTTAATGAACTTTGTAATTAGTGATTTCACTCCAAAATTAAAGCATTAAATTTGATGAAACTTGCTACAGATGTTGATCTGATAAATATCCAATTGTACTGAGAAGCATTGAGCAGTGTCAGGTTAATAATTAGCTCATTTGCATATTTCATGAAGTTTTATAAGTAGTCATGTAACTCCGAAATATCTGCATCAAATTTGATGAAAACTGCTGCATATACTGATCTGACAGATATCTAACTGTGTTGCAAAGGATTTAGTAGTGTAACGTTAATTAAGAGGTTCATTTGCATATTTAATAAACTTTGTAATTAGGTATATAACTCTGAAATTTCGGCACTAAAATTTGGTGAAACGTGCTACAGATATTGACTTGATAAATATTTAATTGTGCTATGAATCATTGAACAGTGTCAAGTTAATGTAGGGTTTATTTGCATATTTAATGAACTTTGCAATAAGTGACATTACTCTAAAATTACAGCATTAAATTAAATAAAACGTGCTACAAATGTTGATCTGATGGATATCTAATTGTCCCATAAAGCATTGAGCAGTGTCAAGTTAATTGACAGCTCATTCGCATATTCAATAAAGTTTTGTAATTAGTGATTAAACTCTGAGAGTACTGTGCGAAGTCTAAAAAAACCCTGCTACATATAGTGATAACATATATCTTATTGTTCTGTGAAGCGTTCTGCTGTTAATGAACTTGTTGTAAAACACGTCAGCATATATTCTGTTCATATCTGGTTTGAGATTGGGGATTTGGCCAAGCGGTTTTGTCTGTGGCTTCTCTGCTAGGTGACTAGGTATCGTACGTTGTGAGTTCGAACCCCAGTGAAACCACCATATATACAGCATTCAAAGAATACGTGTAAGGCTAGCTGTCGGTGTTGTGTCCCCCTGGATTTTTCTATAGCATATCTCTTTGTTTTGGATAATGTTTAAGCCATCACATTTGGTTCTATGAAGTCTTGGTCTCTCTTGATCAGCGTCGTCAATATTATCAATCGTCAATATTAAGTCCAGGTTAAATTATAAGCATAACCTCTCCGTTCCTGATTCTAATCCATTCATTCGCTGGTCGGAGAACTCTTTTCGGGTGAACGCAACCGAACAGTTTACGGTTGTTTCCTTTATCTTGTGTGCACACTAAGGGAGTAAACTCGGAACCACGAATCTTGTGTTTGCTGCCATTGCAAGATGCGCTGTCAAATACCCGACTAATGTTTCACTTTCATTTTGTGGGTTTCTTGGTTTTAAGTATATAAATTTTTTCAATTTGCATCAGAACCTTCCAAGTGCATAGATATAAAAACAAAAATACAAAATTTACTCATGTCAAGATCGAAAATTGACAATAAGTGAAAAAACCTAGTTGAATGAAGGAACTTTATTCTCAAGCTTAGCATGTAGAAATCTAACCACGCTGTGAAGTTTAACAAACTTTCCGTATTCCTGATAGATGAAAGAATATTATCCAAATGTTTGAAGCGCGGTATACAAACGTGAACGACCCTTGTCCAGTTGCTGCCTTAAAAGTTGGAACATTACATCAGCATTTCTAGAACTTTAGTATTTAAATGATACCTCTCATCAACATAGGAAAATTGCTGTATATAACACGGTGCAAAACCGTCCAGTTTTTCGAATGTCTGAATCGCAACGAAATAATCAATATCTTACAATAACAAACAAACAAACAAAACAGACAGTGAATGGTTGAGTTTTGCCAATTCAGTCGAAATATCCGGGTACAAATACACTATACAGGTTAGTCTGTTTATGGTGTAGGCATATGGCTGCACCAATATGGACGCTTAATTGTTGTATATCGCGATTAACCTCCGATGGATCTTATGGTTCGCCTAAAGATGACATACAAGAATCATCTATGAACAAAATACTCAGAAAATAATCAGATCTTTATAGTTGTCAATTTAAAAGGCATGTACTTTGGTGAGCTAACTTAATGGTCCTTAATCAATTACTACTTTTTTCCGAAAAAGTTTCGTTTATCAAGAACACTGCTATTCGTTTAACAGTAAAACAACAAATGCAGTCATTTCTGCATTCTTCGGAAGGAAAGGGTAAAAATGACGCCGTTGGTGAACTGGATTGTCCCATACACATGGTCAGAATGTCACTCCACATTTGAGACCAAAAGTGCGTCAGATTGGTCGAGGATTTTGTCCACATAAAGTTATGTTCTTTAAACTGCTTTGGTTTTTGAATGTCATGGGTGCAAATCTTGTTCCTTTGACATGCGTACAATTGTGTCCTCTGCCTGTCGTGCCAACGATTCACGAACATATTGAAGCCCAATTTGAAGCTCCTAAATTAAGACTTGTGCGTAAGAATATCATCGATACAACAGTCAAATGCTACACATAGTTAACATATTTATGGCCAACGAATACAAACTTAAAGTAGACATGTAAGAGATAACATTTTGAGCTTGAAATTATTTTGACGTACTTGTCTTCAAAGGTGATTAGATGTGGTTCTGTTTGATAGTGCAAGCCTATGACTGTTTGCCAAGCGACGTTCCGAAACTAGCCATTAAATCGGTAAAAACCGACCTTGTTCTTTCTCGCTGTACCAATAGAAAGTTAGTTACAAAAGGTTGATGGCAACCGTACGTTACGACAGTAAAAAACGATGAAATCGGTGATTTCTGTTAAATAAATTTATTAAAACTCATATCTACATTAATGATGTGAATTAAATAAAATTCACAATGCTGAGAAAAATATACCTATCTCTGCAGGGACTGCACAAAGCTCCTAGTTTCAATTACGTTAAGGTGTAGTTTTCGGGTTTATCAACAGGTACAACGTCCAATCGAGCCGTACGATTGGAGTCGCGACGCCAAAGATAAAGAATTATCAAAATGCTTAATTTCTTAATCAACAACATATTTGTTAAGTTTGGTAGTGTGATATTTCAACATTCTACCGTTATACCAATAGGCATAAATGTGTACCCCTTCTTGCTGACTTATTTTTGAATTCGTATGAAGCACAATTCCTACAATCTCTCTACAAAGCAGGGTCTAGAAAACTTCCAAAGGGTTTTTGCAAACACAAACAGACAAATCGATGATCCGATTAGTCTAGACAATCCAAACATATCAAATTATATTATATTTTTATTATATTTATTTTGATCAGTTGGAAATTAAAGAAATGACCAAGGGAAAGAACTCATCTATATATATATATATGTTCCTACAAGTTGGTACTAATGGGAGACACACTAAACTGTATGATAAAAGGGATGATTTCTATGAAATTATTAATTATCCCCACTTGTCAAGTAATATTCTGTCTGCACCTGCTTATGTCGTGAACGTGTCTCAAAATCTCAGATCGATATTGTAAAGCTTGTGATTCCTAAGCTGATTTTCAAATGAGACACAGCAGGCAGTGAGGCAGGGATACACACCAAAAAGACTAGTGAAGACTTTCAAAAAGTTCTGTGGTCGATATGACGACATTGTGGCCTAATAGGCCATTGGTCACTCACTGTCTTTGACTCATTACAGTGATTCATATGCGGTATCACTTCCTACAATTTAGACAATTTCGGGATCAATCCTGACGGGTGTAGCATGCTAGCAGGGGACGTTTCTTTTTAGAATTACCTATTCTGGACAACTGTTACCATCACCAACTATCAGTGGTTCAGGATGGTCCTACTTAACTTTATATATCACAATTGTCCCTTTGAACTAGTAAAATATTACTTGGAATAAAAATGATTATTGGACTAGTTTAATGTCATGATATTTGTACTAAGTTATTAAATCGATCGACGACAGCACCACTCTATTCGTGGGATAGTTAAAGCTTCAGCGACTCGAAATTTCACGGCTCATGCCTTCCATGTTTTCATGCTTGATTTTTCGCATCATCTTTTCATAAAAAATGTCAGGAGAGCTCGGCATCGATCGCGACGGATCGGGCTGTACACGCAAGCATCGTAGAGTGCTTGTATGAACGGTATATATATATATAATATATATATATATATAGAGAGAGAGAGAGAGAGGGAGAGAGAGAGAGAGAGAGAGAGAGAGAGAGAGAGAGAGAGAGAGAGAGAGAGAGAGAGAGAGAGAGAGAGAGAGACAGAGAGAGAGAGAGACAGAGAGAGAGAGAGAGAGAGAGAGAGAGAGAGAGAGTATAGATATATAGATACATAGATAGATAGATTGATTTGTTTGTGCGTGTGTGTGTGTGTAAAACTGCTACGATAGTAAATATCGACAAGGCTGGAATGTGTTCAAACCTGTCAATCACACAAATCGCTGTTGAACTTACTATTTGATATTTCCTGTTTTAGGTCAGGACGAAGCCTGGTCGCTTAGGCCACTCAGCATTTGATGTGTACGTGTTATCAATTTCAAAGTGACTGCTGAACATCCCTTCCGGCAAGAACTGATCCTGCTGTTGAATAGAGAATATCCTGCGAGGAGCTGGGATTCGATTCACAAAAAAATTAATAGGAAGCAACGTTCTCTGTTATTTGGATTGACCAATTGCAGAGCCCATTATGATGAACTCTGCAAACTTGTCATTATTTGAATTTCCAGCACACACAGGAGACAATTTTACTTACGAGCCCGTTATTTTCTGCAAAGCTGTCGATCACATTAGCTCCCTAAATATGGCCATATCGATATTTGGACTGTTAAACAATTCTTTCTTTGTATTGGTGATCTGTAAAATTAGGGAAATGCGAACGAAATCGAACGTTTTATTGGTAAATTTAGCTGTCTCAAGTATTCTTTTGCACATTTCCGGAATGATAATAAATCTACCAATTCATGTCCTTGGTACATTTGACAAGCTACCAAAGTGCTCAAACCTTATCATTTCGATCACCTCACTGCAGTCAAACTTTACGATTCTGTTGATCGCAATTGAACGATACATTGCAGTGTGCCATCCATTTAAAACACATATATATTTGAAGACGCCCAAATTCGTTATTAGCATCTCAATAACATGGTTGCTGAGCGTACGTTTTACAATCGGATTGGGCCATGATTGCTTTCCATCTTATACGTCTTTCTCTCTTTATTTGATTACAATATTTGCTATATCGATCAGTATTCTTACTAATATTACTGTGTTGCCTATATTGTACATCTTAATTGCAAAAGAGGTATTTGGAAGAAGCACGTCATCCACGCTGCCTACGCCACTGCCACTTGTTAAAGATTCAAAAAGGGTATTTAGGACTGTTGTCGTTACGTCGGTTGTTTATTTCATCTGTGTTTTTCCATATACAATGGCCGTAATTGTCGTGACAATAATATCCTTAGCCAGAAATGTCAATGCCACTATGCTTGTGTTGACTTCATGTAATATCTATGCCGCACTATTTATTACAAGTACCTTGGCAGAATTTCAGTGTTCTATCAACCCTTTCATTTATTTACTATGTAACTCAAAGTACAGAAATGCCGCCAAAATTGTTTGCTTGCCACGTGTTGCTTATTCTACAACACGACACGAAAATCCTCCGTTACGAGTTATCGGCGGTTCAGTTTCAACAACTACCCTTTAAAAATTGTGCATAGGACGTGAAAATAGTTAAGAAATACACATTATCAAATCTTTAAAAAACTGTGAGATCTAGCAACATTGTTTAAGTTCAAGCTGCAATATATAAAATGACAAAGGAATCTATAGGGCAGGGTACAAGATGCCCAGTGTCGAGCTCTCAGTCTGTCTGTCTCTCTGTCTGTCTGCCTGTCAGTATGTCCAAATGAACGTCCGTCACTCCCAATACCTATGTATTGTACATACATGCATCGATCCATCCATCCATCCATCCGACCATCCATCCATTCATCCATACACACATACATACATACATACATACATACATACATACATACATACATACATACATACATACATACATACATACATACATACATACATACATACATACATACATACATACATACATACATACATACATACATACATACATACATACATACATACATACATACATACATACATACATACATACATACATACATACATACATACATACATACATACATACATACATACATACATACATACATACATAGAGACATATAGACAGACAGACAAATAGACAGACAGAAAGACAGACAGAAAGACCGACAGATAGACAGACAGACACATATGAACGCACGTTGGCACGTAGGTACGTTTCGTCCCAGAGAACACACATTACTGATTTTGATAATTCAAATGGATTTTAACCTATAGGAAGCTCTACAGGAAAAACGAAATTTTCAATGTTCGAAAAATTTGAATATTAAAAATTTACTTCCCTCCAAGAGCGTAAATATTTCTTTAGTTATAATACTTAATTAATAACATACCGAATTTGAACGTGTAATTTGTAGACTGTTCATGCAGCAATTTTATATAAGTTTTCTGGCCTTCTGTATATATATATATATATATATATATATATATATATATATATATATATATATATATATATATATATATATATTGCGCATCGATCATTAATCATTTTGACAATGTTGACAATCTGTAGCTTTCTGTAATTTTACAGGCACATTTCGCCGACAGATATGAGTGATCTAAGAGAAAGGTGTAACATTATTTGTACAATTTACACTAACCGTTTACTGTTAGTCATTTTCCTCAGTGTTGGATTGGGAGATCGGTATTAAATAAATGTTTATTTGACTTTTTTACATGTGTATTTTACATAATTGAATTGAGTTGCATTGTAACATATTTGCAAATGTCTTTCACTAGTTGTTAGACTACATTGTATGCGTTAAATTATTTTCAATTTGAACAGTACTGTAACGAAAGCTCTCGACATCAGCACTGACTAGAATTGAAAAATCCTTCACTTTACAGAATGATACTGCCTAGAGCAATACAGAGAACAAAAATCAATGTTTTATTGTTAGCATTGATACAAGCAAGTTTACATTCACTTTGTTCAAAGTCCGACTGCCGGTCTGTAATCGCTAACATTAAATCCATGTTAGGGTCGTGCACAAAAAAGATGAGGGTAGAGCTAAAGCTAAGACTATGGCGTACAACGTAACACAGGGAGGCTCTCGTAAGTTTTAGAACTCCGTGCATTCTACAATTGATCGTCTCTCCCCTATTTCTATTAATGTGAATGGCTGAAGCTGTCATAAGAATGTCGCCAAAATACGGAAAATCACTGTGGGAATCTATCTATTTCTGTACAAAGGTGTGATGATAAGACATTTGTGTTTTCTTCGTTAGATAAGATCAATTTCCATAATGTGATTGTAGCTACCGTAAGTGAGATTAGAGAGTGTTAAAGGTAGCTATATACCAAATAGACATTTTCAAATTTTGTTATCTTTCCCTATTAAAGAAGTCCCAAACCCCAATAAAGTATTTGTTTTCTGAAAGCTCTGATATTGGGAAATCTGATCGAGCACAGTACACAGTCACTATTTGCTTAATAGTCACGTGATAATTCGCTCGCTCCGTTCCGACAATTTGGTCAGCTAACCCCAATTCCTGGCCCCCACTATACTTCACCCGATACAAAAACTAAGCAGTCGGAGATTGTGACAGTGATTTGAAGAAAGTGCAAATTTATATTATTTTAACCTTATTAGTTAGTCATTGACGCAATTACGGGGCGTCTGTGTTTGTGTACGGCGATTTTGACGTCATCAGTTTGTGGCTATACCACTTGTAAAATGATGCCCCGATTGCATACGAAGGTTTATAGTTCGCATGTCTAAGCAAGGCTATGATGTATGAATCATCAACGCATTAATGAGCCACAGTTGACTACTATTCCTAGACATCTCCTGAATAGCAGCTATAATACATAATTAATGAATTCATCAGCACATTGAAAACGCATTAAATTGACCCAAGTAGAAGACAGTGAGTAGTTAGAACATTAATACTGTCACCCAGCCATATTAAAGCTATGAAATGTATAGGTGATCGAAACTGAACATTTCATTTACGTGCTTGTTGTCTGTTACAGCCAATTACTTTGAGGGGAATTTATGATGAGCACACATAAATGGAATTCGATAAAAGATAATTAATGAACTAATCAGCATTAAGAAACACGTAGTAGTATAGCTTCAGTAGCGTGTCGCCAGTATACTTTGTCTGGCTTGTTACAAATTGATTATGAAGTGCAAGGTTCATTACTATGCCATTATGCACATTTTGTAACTTGTCTCACCTTGATCACGTTCTGTTCCAACCACCTGTCTTTCCCTCCCCAACCCTTTAATGATACAATAAATAGCAAGTATAATAATGATATTTCATTTACCTCAAGTGTAGGTCGGTCAAAACAACCTGATAGTTTTTCTAATGATTCCCCAACTTTCTCACACTGATTTTCAGTTTATTAAAATAAATTCTAGTTCGAACCTACGTCCAATTACACATGAAATACAGGCTGTAAGTGGGTGGTCACTGTTTCTGTTATACCCATATCCAGAGAAACATTATCTGCAAAATTCACGGTTAACCCTATTTCAGTCAGCTTTATATTATTCACCAAACCCAAATCCAGTTAATTTGCCCGCAAGGGTCACTGCAATTCTGCAATTTGTCAATATATGTATGTCACGTGATAAAAAGTGGTAATTTCGATCTGTTTTGAGTACATAGAGATTGGAAAGCAGATGTCTACATCGAGAGCATGTTGCTATGCGATATTTTAGGACCTGTGATCTAGCAAAGGGAAGGATAGGGATGCCCTTTGTGCTTGCTCGGATATTCAAAATGAAAATCAAGAAGATGATATGGAACGTTTCAATTCATATGACGAATTGCATATATTACTATAATAATTAGGTAAACGTCCTGTTCTTACACATTCAATTTGTTCCATTATGACGTTCCCCTATTTCCCAAAACGCCCAGACGTTTTGCACAACAAACATCAACAAACCGGTTTACCGAGGACCCAGATCACATGACTAGGTTCAAAGCACTATCGATTCACCGGTGTCTCGCCATGTATTCAACACAAAATAAATGCAATGATCCTTTTATTTACCACATCGTAACACTAAACAATCTTGGTACAGCCGATGTGTGGAGTAGTCCTACGAGTATGGCGAGAGTGTCCGGCTTTGGCTACGCCGTGGGAGGCGGCGTAGCCAAAGCCGGACACTCTTGCCATACTCGTAGGGCTAATGTGTGGTGTTGCCCTCAATTTCCTTTATATCGTCTTCGGTGGCAAGTCTTCCGCAGCACATGCAGTAAGCGCGGGAACAAGTATGCGTTGCGGAAACCGGAAGTCTCGTACGCATTGATGCTGCTCACCCACTGGCCGGTAGAGGGCCGGGAACAGCAATTCAAATGAGTCGTCTTTCGACCATTTTCAAAAAAAATGAAAAATGTTGAAACTTACAATTTTCAATTTTCAATTTCTAATTTTCGTACGCACCAAAGAAAAATTACGAATTCCTCTTAAATCGGTAAGACATTGTTTTATTTCAAAGAGTTTCCGTTCTCTTCATTTTGTCCTTCATTAAATACGTACAATGTCCCGTAATAAATTTTACGAATCTTGAAAATAGTACTATTTTTTTATTCTAAGATTAGGTAATATTTTGATACTGGTAAAGAGTTTTTTTGTTTTGTTGAAAATGAAAACGTCATTTTAGGATACAAATTATAATATGAAAACAAGCAACTTTCCTTAAAAATAATCAAGAACACGTAATTTTGAAATTTAAGAAATAAAATAGAATTAATAGATTAAATTTTATTTTGTTTTCACTGATATTTGCATTTCGGATTCAAAATATGAACAAGCGAAACAGAGTTATGTTTCATTTATAACCAAATAATAGAAGCTTTATTAAAATTGGTCTGTCAATTGGTATTTTCAATTTAAATGAATATGAAAAAATATTCTATTTCTATCATTTAAATAACGCTTTTTGTTCTAAAATCCATTTTAATATTTTTGAGAATTAGTTGGCCGCGAAAACCGTGCCAAAATAATCGGTAAAATAAAAATTTTGTCTAAAAAAACGAATATTAAAAATTGGTTGTTGTTTCATTAAAATGAAAATAGCATTTTGAAGGTGATTTCAATTTTCAATTTTCAATAAATTAATTGGACGCTACGTACACGCATTCAGGGTGACTCGCTTCTGGCACTATCACTGGATGGCACAGCCGGGGGTGATCAACGCGAATCAAGGATGAGGAAGAAAAAACGACGGACGTCCCCGTCGGACTCATTTCTTGCCGCATATTTGGAAGGCCTTGGTGTTGCTCAAGCTTCTCCATTATTTGCCATAATTGTTGTTGGGATTCAGTTGGCCAGACGATCACAATAGGTGCCAGATAAGTTACGATGTTCTTATAAACTCTTCGGTTAGTAACGTTGGCAGTGGACACACTCACTTCTAATCCGTCGGCTTCAGAGCATTCTGGATTACCAATGACCAAAAGATTTAAAAGCAATCGCTTGCTTAGGTAAACGAACGATCTTCCCCTGCGGTGTTGTGAGGGACAGTTGGTTGTTAACGAACGTTGCACGATATCGAAAGTTTCCCGATGCAAACGCAAATGTCGCTTGAAATCGTCGAGGGGATACCGCGAAACAACATTTTCGGCAAAACCGCTAATTTTCACTCTCGCCTTCCTTTCTTATGAACGATATGACAAGAACAAACTGTCATCATCTTAATCATCATCATAATCTTCTTCTTCGGAAACAAAAAAAAAGCATGAAAATTAAAAATTTCCCGTACACTACGAAAGTAGAAATAAGCGGCGGCGCTGAGGGCAGCCATGACATGTAAATATGATCTTGCTATTCTGTTTTCTTTACAGCCTCGCTTTTATCAGTGACGTCATGGTAATCACAATCACGATTGGCCAAGTTGAACGCTCCCCTGGTTCCATCAATAGCATCTATGGGGATCCTGTACGAATATATCGCTATTCTACATGCGGTCTTGTAAGCGTAGAGGGCGACTTTTTGCTCATACAGCTGTATCTTGTTCCTGAGGGCACACTGGGCCATACGGGGAGCACAGGTATGCGGGCAGTAAGTGCTCTTGACGGCACTTAGATAGGTCGAATTGCAAAGTTTTTAAATGAATGGATTTATATTGAACATAACGGGATAATACTGACGAGCATCATATCATTTGTGATTGCAACAGTTCGCAGACCTACTTGGTTTTCAGCCAATTTATGCACATTCAACATTGAAGACTTCTGTCTTCTGTGCATTGCGCATTCGATTAGCCTAGAGTGCTGACGTCAGGATCACACAGGCAAATAGAACAGCCGCGACGGGACGCAGACAAATATTGTCCTTCTATGTCCGGAAAATCGATACAAGTCCCAACTTCAGTACTTGACAATGCACTACTCAGAATCCACATGTTAGAAACAGCAATTCCTATATATTTGCGTGTCATTACATTCGCCCTGGAAAAACAGCTTTGTTGATTATGATTTATCATTACTCTAAAAGCTAGCATACCCACACTTAAAATTAACAGTAGTTGGGCTCTGATTATGATTAATATTTGCTTGTGCTGCAGTTTTATGGTCTTCAGTATCTGTCCAGAGATACGATTTCAGTCAAGATCCTTCGCAAGCTTTAAAAGCTTGTATAAGAGTGCATAACGATGTACAATTTTGTACAGCTATTAAACCTCTTTATACCCCTGCATGGAGCTGTTTGGAAGACTTGATATCTCTCCTTGTCAACACACAAGAAACTGCAAAACACGTTATAAGCCAAGTCATATCAGCGAACTCAAGTTCACCAACAGGGCATTGGTTTTACGTTCCTTGATTTTACATGCCACGATAATGAACGACATGTCGATTAACGTTAGTAATGAGGAGCTCGAAAGACTGGATAAGTTTCACAATCCCGTAAAAGTGAGGGACGTGCGAAGTGTTACTTTTTCTGAAGTTTGCAGTGTCTGATGAAGTATTATTTGATGATAACTTGATATGCCTCTTCAAAGAGAGTGACACGTTTATTGAAGACGAATTCCAAGTTCTGAACTTCAAGAACTGAATGAACCTCAAGGCCTGTGTGGATGATATGGACCGGCTTAACCTTTTCGAGATGATCTTGTTTTTGTTGCAACATAACCCATGAACTGCCTGATCTGTACATCAATGAGCCTGTGCGCTTGATTGACGCATTCTATTGACATCGTTGCTGAGCTTGTGTTTGAAATTTACGGAACACATAATTAGTATGTGCACAAATTTTTTGCGATGCGGGTGCATGTTTGTCCTTTTTTTCGAATCTTATTCTTATCAAACTGTTCTATGCTTCAAACTTTTCTATATTTTACCTTATTATCTGAGTATCTCGTTTAGTAACACGTCCATTTGCCGCATATATAATATTATGTTCAATATTAAGCTTTTCTGACAGTTTTTTTTGTGTGTACATGAATTTATGGCAGTACACAACACACAATATCCCTACACGAAACGTCTACTAAATCCCATTATTACCATTTGCCTTAACAATTTGTGAAGTGTGTATGCCCAACCAAGGTGCTGTGAAACATGAGTTATCAACGTATCAATGAGCCACTGTCATGGTTGACTTCGCTTCTTAGACATCTCCAGAGTAGTAGCTCCATACATAATTAATGATTTGATCAGCACTTTGAATTTGATCAGTATTGAATTGACTGCAGTAGACATCGTATGTAGTTGGAACAATAATTCTGTCTCATAAAACAGCTGTTGTCTGTAAAAACCGATTACTTTGAGAAAAATTAAGAAGGAGAACAGATATGGGATTTTAATACATATGTTGTTATTTTAACGACAAGAATGAATAGCAGCTACCATGCATAATTAACGAACTAATCAGCACAAGATACACGTAGTAATATAGCTTCAGTAGAGAGTCATGAGTAGCAACACTGACACTCAACAATGTCTGATGAATCTCTGTTCAGAATTGAATTGATGCAACCCCTGGTAACCTTAACGCGATGAAAATCACGGTTGATCAACGCTGTCATGTTCATCGAATAAGTCGCTTTTCGTGCAAACCGATACCAGTAACGAGGAAGTAAGCATTTAGCACAGGCTTTGCCTGTGTCGGGTGTGCGCCCAATACTTTATCCTCGCTGTCTCTGCATTGTATTCCATACGTTAACTGCCTTCTCTCACCCCTCTATCCATTTGTTCTGCTGATCACCAGCCCGGGGGGGTCTTATTGCCCTGACCAAATAGCTCGTTAGCAGCTCAAAAGGGTCCGTCTAGGTGGATACTGATCGATGGTCCTCGAACAGAAATTAACAACCGGGACCGGGCATTATTGACGCAAAGGATACACACTCCCACTTTTAGTTACCTATGACAGCGGAAATTACTTTCTTACAAAACAAAAAGTGCAAAAGCTGATACTGCAAAGTTCAATACATTAATACTTCAGCACTAAAAACTCTAAAAATAATACACGTTAACGATATTGTAGCTTGTATCTCCGTTCATCTCATGTTTATTAAGTACTTCCACCGATTCTTCCTGTCATTCAAATGCTCTTTGTCTCCATATTAAGCTTCTCTGCTAGTTGTCACTCCAACTTAGCTTTAGTGAAAAAAAATTGTACCACCGTCAGCGTTACCGCTCGTCCAATTAGAACACCGCATTGGCATGACTGACACACTCGTATAATCTACCTCATAATTAATACCAATTCTGGCAGCACAACTAATAGTCAACACATCTAGGCGCCAGCAACGCGTAAAAGAACCAGTATGCCAAAACGGCGTCCACTTCTTAATTACCGACAACAATTTTAGGATCAGAAGATCTCAGAACGCTCTAAAATTGTAAGTAAATCTCGGTTAAGTTTGTTCTGACCTACTGTTAAGATTTAGTAGTTGTCGAAAGAAGATAGCAATACTTATGTCCCTTAAGTACTCTTTATCTTTTACTGAGGTGGTCTTCAGAGTATAAAACTGATCTCTTGAGCATATCTATCTCCAAGTCATTTTTCTCGATATTAACATGTATTACATTTTTAACTTCTCTGGATTTGCAAGCATTTTTCCGCATTCCTTATAGGTGATATTTTAGCATAGAAACAAGTGGTGCAGCATACAAACATTACGTTTAAGGCGACCTGGTGGTGCTTTGTCCTTTGGGTTTGTTTCTATGGCTCATCTATCTATTTTTATGTTGTTTCCACTATAACATTCAGTTGTATGGAAGTCAAGGAAGTTAAATTGAAAGCATAACATATCCGTTCCTGTTTCTAATTCATTCATTCGCTGGTCGAGGAACTCTTCCTTACTGCATGCGATTGAACAGTATACGATGGTGTCATTTTATCTTGTGTGCACAACCAGGGGCCAAGTGCTTAAAAGCAGGAATCTTGTGTTTGCAGCGATTGCAAGATGCATTGTGCAAACCCGACTATTCTTTCACTTTCACTTTGTTTCTTGGTTCAAAAAGTCTAAAATATTGTGATTTACCTAAAAACATTTAAAGTGATATAAACAAAAATAGAAAATTTGACTCCAAGCAAGATAAAACTCAAAAGTTGACAACAACTGATGAAACCTAATCGAGTGAAGAAAACGTTAGCATGTAGGAACCTGACTACGCTTTGAAGTGTAATAAACTTTCCGTACTCCTGTTAAAGGAATATTATTCCAAATGTTTGGAGCGAGGTAAACAAACGTAAACGACACTTGTCCAGTTGCTGCCTTAAAAGTTGGAACATACATCGTCATTTCTAGAACTTTGAGTATTTAAATGATACCTTTCAGCACTAAGATAATTATCGTAAATAATCCGGTACAAAACCATTCAGTATTTCCAATTTCTGAATCTCAACAAAATAATCAATATTTTAGAACACCAAACAAACAAACACAAAAAGAAACCAACAAACAAACAAACAAACAAAAAATTAATGGTTGAGTGTTTGCAATTTTGCCATATTTTTGTAATATTCTCATTTAAATCGAAATACCAAGGTATTACCTACACCATAAATGTCAGTGTATCTATGGTGCAGGTATATGGCTGAACGAATGTGAACGCTTTGCGTGTAGTAGTATTTGATGAATCATATACTTAGAGCTCTACCTGAGTATGCCAAGTCGTCCTGTCTTTGGACATATCAACTTGCAAAATATTCTGAAATTAAATAAATCACAAGGGCGGACCTGTTTCATACCGGGTTTTGGCTAATATTTTTACATTGATAAAATTTATCATACATCCTATGCCTGTATCGCCATTCTCCTTTCGTACAGACTGTACTGATATGAACCCACATTTTTACTAGTTAAAATACGAATTATATTTTTACTGTAACCGAACTACTTAGCAACGCATACGCGTGACCTTCCCTGGTATGTTCATATATATGTGAAACAGATGAGAGAATAAGACTTGTGACACTCCGAACCGTCATTGTGATTATGGTCAAAATTTGTTGTTTGCAGTCAGTTCACGGGCATCGCACGTAGGAACAAGTACAGTTGTACCTAAAACATACAAACGAACGCATTGAAAATTTTTATGTTTTGCCGACACCTGTCATGATCGTTCACGGCTGGTCCCATGGGCCATACGGTGCAGTGTTTTCATGTCGTCTACGCTGATGAACTTCGGAAGATTACGGTCCCGGCTGACAGTGCATCATGATAGAACCGCTATACGACAAGTGTCTATTGATGAGTTTAAGTGTCTAGGTGGTGAATTATATCGTTTACAGCCATAAATGAGCCACAAAAACCCAACCGCCCTGAAAATCATGCTAGCGACAGACGAGGTGCACATATCGATTTGTACCTGTAAGTGAGATTCACAGGGCATGATCGTGTCCGGTGCGGGTTTCGGTTACAATGTAAGATACTAGGGAAAGTCAAACTTTCGGTTAGGTTGTTAAAATAAGTTTTGTTGTATTTAGGCAAGGAAGTAACTAAATATACGAGCAGGCGATGTAAATACCTTTGAAATGTTTTTATTCGTAACGCAACAAAATCACGAACGCGTTACGATGCTACAGCTTACAGTGTACTCACTTCATCTTTTTTCTAATCCGCTCAAATTCCTTTCTAACATGGTAAATTCGGCATATTAACGTCTGAGGACATGTATAATTCTTGACGATAAACTGATTGGTACGGCTATTAAATCCCCTGTGCATTCATAGGTGTCGTAGAAAGCTGCTTGCTCTACCTCTATGCTCTCAGCTGTTCATACTCGATTGAGTTTGAAATCGAACGCTGGTGCGGCGCGAGTATTTTGACCCGATTTTGGTCGGGCCTCAAAACTTTCCCGAAGGGATGAGATTATGTTTCAAAACACGAAAACACACTCATTTTATACACTCCAGGCTATATTTTACTTCCACTGCAATTTTAAGCTCAAAATAAATCTTCTTCAAATTGTAAAAACAGTGTCGAGATCTTAATGGGTAAATTTTTGACTTCAAAATTTGCCATAAACCCTCCCTTGAGGTGGAATGGCCAAACAGCGGAATAATATCAAAAAGTGAAACGGTTGTCATCACTCCTTAGCAACCAACATTTTATGAGTACAGCGAGGAGCAAGCAAGGTCGATTTCAGTTGATTCGTCTCCAATTTTGGAACGTCCGTACGAAAACAGTAATAACCAAAGCATGCATGTAAGATAAAGGGGTTATTACATAGAAGTTATGACGATACCGCGTCATATTCTCGTGATATCCGCATTTTGACTCGTTGTTGCTCAATTCGTCAAAATAAGAACACATCATTCGAATAAGACGCGATATCGCCCAAACTTCGTGTAATAACCCCTAAGTATCTTCAGCCATCATGCCTTGACAATGGCGGTACATAAAAGATATTAGTCAATCCAAGAATTAGGAGGATGATGGAAAGGGTAACGTTGAATACGAATTGAAAACCTTTAACACAGTGTAACTGTGCATATACTTAAAAAACTGGCGAGTGTTGACTAAGGTTCAACCTGATATTCACCCTGTCAATGTTGGAGAAAAGATATTCATTTTCCTCCTGGATACCTGTTAACTAATGGCAAAAGAGCTAAATCCTGACAACACGGGAGAATTCTGGATGTTCTATTGATATGCTAATTGCTCCTCTAAAAATATCTCCACTTGTATTAAACATGACATCATAGAATGTTCTGAACATGACTGATTGAATTCAAGGTCATAGAGGAAAAAGAGCCTAAACACATGACCTTCAGAATGATCAAGACTAAGTAAACTCCGGTCATGGGTGGGGGAGAATGATCTACATAACATATATCACTTGTTCATATTATACCGCGGTTTAGCTGTTTGGCCACCGTTGACTTCAATTGTTAGACATCTCCACAATAGCAGCTACCATGATACAAAATTAATGAAGTAGTCCGCACATTGAAAACGTTTTACATTTTACAAAAAGCATAACAGTCAGATAACTGTCGGATCAGTATCTGCAGCAGATTTAATCGAATTTGGTGCTGTCATTTTGGAGTTATATGACTAACTACAAATCTTCATTCAATATGCAAATGAGCTCTTTATGAACTTTGCACTGCTCAGTGCTTCATGTGACAATTGAATATATATTATCAGATCAATATCTGTAGCAGGTTTCACAAAATTTGTTGCTTTTATTTCAGGGTTACATCAATCATTACAAAGTTCATTAAATAGGTTAATGAACCCTTAATTAACTTCACACTGCTCAATGTTTCTCGACAGCGTCTGATATCGCCATCTAGCAGATTTCATCCAATTTTGTGCAGTCACTTCGGAGTTATATGTCTAATTAGAAAACAAACCTCTCTCTCTCTCTCTCTCTCTCTCTCTCTCTCTCTCTCTCTCTCTCTCTCTCTCTCTCTCACGGACAGATAGACATTGCTATCACATTAACTCACGTGTTCACACATGTGAGATAAATACTTATAACTTAATTGATGGTGTGAATTAAATAAAAACTACAATGCTGAGTAAAATTACTCACTTCAATTGGGACTGAAAAAATCTCTTAAATTAGTCTTCGGAGAAATTAATGTAGCCAGGCACACTGATGGTAGCTTGCAGGCTTGATATAGATCCGAGTCGTGGAGAGTTCACAGTCAGTGTTTAGGTCATGGGACGTCCCAAAAGTCCTTAATAAATACTGAAGAGTGATCTCGAAAGTTTAACTGCAAAATCTCTCCATCCCGTATTTGTGCTAAATATAGCTTAATCCGAACAACATGGGAGAAATCTGGAATATCTGTTTATATGCTAATTACTGCCAGTAAAATATCTATAATTATGACGTCCTGTATTTGCACTAGAAAGAGTTTAAACCAGACAACAAAGAGGAATTCTATGATTTCTATTGATATGCTAATTAATCTCCTGAAATATCTTCACTTATAGTAAACATGACATTTTGTAATGTTCTGAACAGGATCGATTGAATTCAAGCTCATAAAGGAGAATGACCCTAACCACATGACCTTCAGAATGTTCTAGGCTGAGTAAATAAGGTCATTGGTAGAGGAGAATGACCTACATAACATGACACCTATCACTTGTCCCTTGTTAATATTATTCCGCAGTTTGGCTGTTTGGCCACTGTTGACTTCTGTTTGTACACAATAGAAGCTACCATGATACATAGTTAATGAAATGCTCAGCATATTGAAAACTTATTAAATTGACTTAAGTAGAGCATGGTGAGCAGTAAGAACAATGGTACTGTCACTCAGCATATGCATGACTAATCTAGTGTTGCAAATTCAACCAATTCAATAATTGATGATGTGAAATCAATATTATCATAGGTGATCAAAATGTACAGTTCGTTCAATTGGTTGTTGTCTAAGAACATAAACTTCTTTTAGGGAAATTAATGGTGCAGCCCGCAGAAGTGGAGCTTAATTACGGTTGTCAACGATAGAACTGTCAAAAGCAACTGATAGGCCTTCAAATGTTTCTAATACTGGCTCATATTGATTATCAGTTTACCGAAATAAATTATCATTCGAATCTACTTCAATTTTCATGTAAAGTACAGCGTGGAACTACATGGCCACCATTCCTTGTATATTTCTGTCAAGAGATACATTCTCTACAAACTTAAGTGAGAAACCTGTCGCAGCTCTACACGACAATGTGTTACAATCGTATGTTACTTTAACGATTACTGTAAATAGTACATTAAACCAAACTCCAGTTCATTTGCCTGTGATGGTTACTGCAACTCTGCCATTTGTAAACATATGTGTGTCACGTGATATAAAGTGGTATTTTTAACTTGGCATCAGTGCTCAATTTAGAAATTAGAAAGTAGATTTCTCTATTGCGAGCATGTTGCTATGCGATATTTTAGGGGCTGTGATATAAGCCACGTGAACTACAGGGCTACCCTGTGTTCTTACTCTGATATTAAAAATGAGAACATCAAGAAGATTATAAAATGTTTGATCTCACAATATTGCATATATTACCTACAATTCGTATAGCTCTGTAAATTGAGATTTACTTGTTCACTACTTTTTAGGTAAATATTATGTTCTTAAACATTTCACTTGTTTTATTCTCTCTTAAACCTGTTTCTAAAATGCCTTGTAAATTTTCATCAAACTTCTTTGCTAGTTGACAGCCCCTCTGGGCGCTATGTACCCATTGAACGATAGCAGGCATGAGTTCTCGTCCAATTAGAATGACTCATTAGCACTAATGATACAAGATAACTTTATAAAAACTGTGAATGGCTTAACAAGTTGTAAACTATTTTTAATGTCGTTGACTTCAAATCATTGCACAGAAAATTTCCAAACTCACATCGGACAGCTTAATCGATATGATTAAGCGACAACATCCGCCACAGCCTGCTATTGACAAGATTTGGTCCTGTGCACGGCATATACAGCAAGCTGCTCGGCAAATACTCATATGTCGTTGTAGCACAGGAATATACACCCGGGACCGAGCATTTTCGACGCAAAGAATAAATACTGAGCAGGTCCCGTTCTTAGTTGTCTATGACAACGGAAAACAATTACAAAACCAAACCAAAGCTGATTTCGAAAAGAGAAATAATTAATACCACGGGTTTTGAATTAAATTTATACACGTTTACGATATACGCCTTATGATATCCGTTTATCAGATTTATCATACAGTTCTTTCGTCGATTCTTCCTGCATTTAAAGTGCTCTCTGTCTCCATATTAAGCTTCTCTCGCTATTTGAGACTTCCATTTAGCTTTAGTAAAACATTGTAACACCATCAGCGTTAGCTCTCGTCCAATCAGAACAACACATTTGCATGACTGACACTCGTATAATTTTTCTCAAAATAACCCCACCGCTTCTATGTTTAATACAGATTCTAGCATCAAAAATTATCAGCAAGACATCTCCGAGCCGACGACGCGCAAAACTACCATTGTGCCGATACAGATCGTCCACTTCTAAATTACCAGTAACAATCAAGGATCAGCACATCTCGAGGCGCTCTAAAATTGTCACTAACCATCTTGGTAGAGTTTATTCTGAACCTGCAGGTAAGATTTAATGGTTGCTGAAAGAAGGAAGCAATGCTTTTGTCCCTTTAGTAATATTTATCTCATTTTGAAGATGTTCTTGTTGACAATATAAAACTGTTCAATCTAATATAAATTCCTTTTGAAATTTAGATATTATATTGTTAATCTCTCTGGATTTACAAGCATGCTTTACTCATACCTTACAAAGGACATTTTAGGATAGAAACAAGTGGTGCAGCGTGCAGGGCTAGCTGTCGATATTTTCTCCCTTGGATTCTTCTATGGCATATCAATCTATTATTGTAATTACGCAATCACAATTATCAAAGTTTTGGTCTCTCTTGATCAGCCTCTTCAATATTAAATCAAGGTTAAATTGTAAGCATAACATCTCCGTTCCTGATTCTAATGCATTCATTCGCTGGTCGAAGAACCCTTCTGTGATGCATTATACTGAACAGTAGGCCTAAACGATGGTGTCCTTTTTCTTGTGTGCACACCCAGGGGCTGAAGTCGAAATATATTGTGTTTGCTGCAATTACAAAAAGCGTTGTCATTATTTCTCTTTCACTTGGTGGATTTCTTGATTTTAAATGTCTAAAATATTGTAATTCGGATCAGAACCCTTAACGTGCACAGATAAAACAAAATAGAAAATTTGACACAAGTCAAGATAAAATACCAGAGTTGACAATAGCTGATGAAGGCTAATCGAGTGAAGTAACTTTATTCTTAGGCTTAGCATGTAGAAATCTAACCACGTTTTGAAGTATGATAAACTTTCCAATCAACGTCTCCAGTTGTTGTCTTACAGGTTGTAACAAACAAACAAACAGTTAACATGTTTACGGCCAATGAATTCAAACTTGAACTAGGCATGAAAAACAGAACATTTTGAGCTTGAAATTATTTTCACGTACTTGTCTTCAAAGGTGATTCGATTTGATTCTCTTTGACAGTGCAAGCCTATGACTGTTTTCCAGACGACGTCCCGAAATAAGCGATGAAATAGGTAAAAATTGACCCTGCTTGTTTCTCGCTTTACCAATAGAAAGTTGGTTGCTAAGGATTAATGGTAACCCTATGTTTAAAAACGCGATGAACTCGGCGACTATTTTTACAATAAATTTATTATAACTTTTAACCGAATTAATGATGTGAATGAAATAAAATTTACAATGCTAAATGAAATTAAAGTATAACAGCTGAGACCGCACAAAACCCCTAAGTTGGTCTCCGGAGAGTAGAATGTAGAGGGGCACACTGATGGGTAAGGAAGTCATTTTGCTTGCAGGCTTGATGTAAATCCGAGTCGTACAGAGTTCACATTAAGTGCGAAGGTCATGACAAGTCTCAAATGTCTTGAATAAATACTGAAGTGATCCGAAAGTCTAAATGATAGTTCTACCATCCCGTAATCGTTCTAAAATGAGCTTAATCAAGAAAACGCGGGAGAGTTCTGTAATTTCTATTGATATGCTAATTACTGTTCTAAAATATCTTTACTTATAGTGAACATGACCTTCTAGAAAATTGTTAACATGACTAATCGAATTCAAGGTCATGGAGGAGGTGGACTTTAAACACGTGACCTTCAGAATGTTCTATACTGACTCAACTCATCAGTTTATGGATTGGGAGAATGACCTATATAAAACATATTTTGTTGATTTTATTCCGCTGTTTTGCCGTTCCACTTCAATGGAGGGTTAAGTTTCTCTTTCAGAGCGAACAATTAAAATATTAAGATGTCGACACATGTTTTCACAATTTGGCGGGCATTTTGGCTCTTGATTGTGCATCGCCTGCAAACTAACAGTTTGGTACGTCACGAGAGCGAAGGTTTTTGCGGTCTTTGAGCGGCTATATGGTGCGGGTAAAAGACAATGTAGCCGTGTAGATCAACAATGACATATAATATAACGTGTGGTAACACGCTACAATCAAGTGGATGATTATTGGAACGCAAGCTTTCAAAGATGTGGTCTCCTTCCTCTTTAATCCTCTCCTTCAACCCATTCATCTGCGGAATGAGACTACACATCTTTGAAAACTCATGCTCCAATTGAATGGAATCGAGGCGATTTTGGCCGAAAAGTAGTTTTTTTTTCGTGCGCGGTCCGCATTGAACAGAATGTCACCACTTTTGTCCATTGACCTGAACAGGGCTGTGGTGGGAGGCCGTACAACGCATATATAGAATAGCAAACAGAAAGGCAAGAGAAATGTTGAGTTCTAACGTTTAATTCAGAATACATGGTGAATATGTAAAATTGAAAATACAATGACTTTTAAATTTGCATTCAAAATAGAAAAGAGCAAAATAGAAAGTAGTAATTTTCGCATGGATTTTACACTACACGTTTATTTGTAGTTTGCTCCACAATTGTGATCGTGCTTTATTTAGATTGCGCAGGCGTTCTCGTTTTTTTAACGTCTTCACTTCCATTCCCATGGTTCAGAATATGTTGTCACTCTGTTCAGTATGCATGATATAGTACTAACCAACGGCTTTTGTACTCCTTGGCTGAAAGTATTGTCTACTTCTCACTTCACTGCGTCAATTGTAGTTTTCCCACAACTATAGGTGTCAGGTTTCCATCAGGTGAAGCATTGAAAAGGGCACCTTAATCAAACCGTCAATATGTATTCAGTGCTTTCTTCCTTGTATTAAGTAACTAGAAGAAGAGAGTAAATATATCAAAATAAGAATAACACACGATAGCGAGGGTAATATCACACACATACACACACACACACCACATTATATTATAATATATATATATATATATATATATATATATATATATATATATATATATATATATATATATATGTGTGTGTGTGTGTGTGTGTGTGTATGTTAGTGTTAGTCTGAGTGTGTGTTTATGCGTGTGAGTGTGTCTAAAACTGTTTCGATGTTCAAACCTGTCAATCAGGCGAATCGCTATGAAACTCATTATTTGTTTTTCTCTCTTTTAGGTCGTGACGGTTTGATGCGCTATTGATGTCGTCAATCTTTGCCTTTGTAACTACCAAGGGCTGATCGCTACGGCCGCTAAGAATATTAAGTGTACTTGTTACCAGTTCTAAAGTGACTGCTAAGCATCTAGAGAACAGATCCTGCTGTTTGACGGAAAATATTTACTGGTGAACAGCTTAGATTCGATTCACAAAAACAGTTACAGGAAGTAACAATCGCCGTTGTTTTAATTGACCTATTGTCAGAAGAGTTTATAATGATGAACTTTACAAACTTGTCCACATTTGAATTTCCAGCACACACAGGAGACAATTTTACAGACGAGCTTGTCATTTTCTGCAAAGTTATCGATTACATTAAGTCCCCATATATGGCAATATCAATATTTGGACTGTTAAACAATTCTTTCTTTGTATTTGTGATCTGTAAATCTAGGGAAATGCGAACGAAAACGGATGTTTTAATGGTTAATTTAGCTGTCTCAAATATTATTTTGCACATCTCCGGAATGATATTCAGTCTACCAATTCATGTCCTTGGTACATTTGACAAGCTATCGCTGTGCTCAAACCTTATAATTTTGATCACCTCACTTGAATCAAACTTTACGATTCTGTTGATTGCATTTGAACGATACATTGCAGTGTGCCATCCTTTTAAAGCACATATATATTTGAAGACGCCTAAATTCGTTATCAGCATCTCGGTAACCTGGTTGCTGAGCGCACTTTTTACATTCGGAATGGACCATGATTGCTTTCCATATTATACACCTTTTTCTCTTCATTGGATTACAATGTTTGCTATATCGATCATTGTTTTTATCAATATTACTTTTGTGCCTATATTGTACATCTTAATTGCAAAAGAGTTATTTGGAAGAAGAAAGTTGTCCACTTTGCCTAGAGCAAAGTCACGTGTAAAAGAATCAAGACGAGTATTTCGGACTGTTTTTGTTACGTCGGTTGTTTATTTTATCTGTATTTCTCCATTTACAATGGTAGTAATTGTCGTGGCAATAATATCCATAGTCAGAAATGTCAGTCTCACAATGCTAGTGTTTACTACATGTAACATCTATGTCGCACTATTTATTACCGGTGCCTTGGCAGCATTTCAGTGTTCCACTATGCCTTTCATCAATTTGCTGTGCAACTCAAAGTACAGAAATGCCGCCAAAGGTGTTTGCTGTTCATGTGTTGCTCAATCTTCAAGACGATACGAAAATTCTCCATTGCGGGTTATTAGCGGTTCAGTTTCAACAACTACCCTTTAAAAATTGTGCATCGGAACGTGAAAATAGTTAAGAAACACACAGTATCAAATCGTCAAAAACTGCCTGGTCTAGCAACATTGTTTAGGTTGACAAAGGAATCTATAGGGGCCGGGTACAAGCTGCCCAATGTCGAGCTGTCCGTCTGTCTGTCTGTCTGTCTGTCTGTCTGTCGATCGGTCGGTCGATATGAACGTCCGTCACTCCCAATATTTATGTATTGTACATACATACATACATACATACACACATACATACATACATACATACATACATACATACATACATACATACATACATACATACATACATACATACATACATACATACATACATACAGAAGACAGAAGGACAGAAAGACTGACACAGACAGATATCAACGTACGCACCTAGGTACGTTTCGTCACAGAGAACACACATTACCGATATTGGAGATTCAAAATGGATTATATCCCTGTGTTAGCTCTACAGAAAAAATGAATTTTCGATTTTCGAAAAAATAGGGTAGAAAAAATTTACTTCACTCCACAAACGTTAATATTAATATTTACGCCCTGATTCTGCTGATCGAGGTCGTACGGCGGAAGGGTCTGAGCGTGCGAGGGCCTGTGCGCTGTACGACCAAGGTCCACAAAAGCAGTATCGGGGCCGTAAAGGTTTTATCAACTACCTTATTGAATGATAAATATGTAGTTTACGTAATATTCAGTATCATTTTGGAGATAGAAATGCTCGCTATCAAAAATTCATTGCCATTTCTGTCAATTTTTCAGAAAGCGATGGCCGCTTCCCTTGGCGGATAGACATTAAGACGTAATTTGTTTGCATGCAGAATTCTAGAACGCGCAAAGCAACATGCGTACAATTTTTGACAAAGTGTATCCCAACCTGCAGGTACGGTTCAGTAGCTGTTGAAAGAAGGAAGCAATACTTAGGTGTTTTAGTGTACTCTGTATCTCATTTCGAAGATGTTCTTGTTAAAAGCATAAAACTTCTCTTGGCACATCTATTCCCTAGTCATTGTTCTTGAATTATCATTATTACCAAGTTTTCTCCGGATTTGCAAGCATGTTTTTCACATACCATACAGGGGACATTTTAGCATAGGAAGAAATTGTACAGCATTCAAGCAATACGTGTGAGACGCCGACTAGCTGTCGGTGTTTTGTACCTGGTATTTTTCTATAGCTTATATATCTATTTTAGTAATTATTAAGCTATCACATTTGGTTCTATGAAAGTTTTACGCTCTCTAGATCAGTCTCGTCAATATTATCAATCGTCAATATTAAGTTAACGGATAACCTCTCCGTTTCTGTTTCTAATTCATTCGATCGCTGGTCGAAGAACCCTTCTTTGGTGCACTCGACTGAACAGTATACGATGATGTCATTGTTCTTGTGTGCACAGTGAGTGCACATGAATTTTGTTTTTACAGCATTTGCAAGATTCCGACTATTGTTTCACTTTTACTTTGTGTTTTTTTGTTTTTTGTTTGTAAGGGGGTAATATATTGCAATTTACATCAGAATCCTCAAAGTGCAATATGTAGAAACAAAAATATAAAGTTTGACTGCGATCATAACGAAAGTTTACATTAAGGTTAAGTACTATGAATTACGTCAAAATTAGGTTGTGGTGTCATTTTCTTGAAACTTTGCACAAATATTCTTGGAAGTTGTGCAAGTGCAAAAAATGAAATAAAAATGGGGGTCACCACGCTCGTTTCCATGGAAACGGACGTTAAAATGGCGTCGTTAGAAATAAATAAAAATGATATAATTCACTTAAACTAAAGAAAGCAATTATAAAACGCTTAGCAAATGAGTTAATTTTAATAAATTCCAAGACTTAAGATCCATATCTATTGAATGTATAGTTTTCATGATGTTTGTGAAGAAATTTTAACATAAGTATCGTTTACAAAATGACGATATCGAAATTATATCACTACATAATTTTCGAACTTTCTTCCTGTCGCTTTGAATGGTGTCATTTTGACCAAACTTGGCGAATAAACTCCTGACATTATACCATTTAGTTTACACTTTTAATAAAAGGGTGTCACCACGCTACTTTTTACAATATCTCCAGGTGAATGGGTATTTGCGGCCATATAAATGGGAGAGAAATGTTAATATTTCACTCATATTGAATAAAAAACAGCTTCCTAGGGGGTCAAAATATGACAAGGTTATAGGTCACATGTATTTCTAAGACACTGGGTCAAAAAATTAGGTAAAAGCGCAATTTCAACAATGACAGGTGATGTTAAATACATGCGCTACAAAACAACCCATTTGCGGCAGGCTGGAGTTAAATCTGCGCAGAAACGTTCTAAAGCGTGTGCGAGTCCGAATTCGTCGTCCTTTACCTTAAGTGAAGAAACCTAATCGAGTGACGGAAGTTTATTAGCTTAGCGTGTAGAAATCTTACTACACTTAGAAGTGTTACAAACTTTCCGTATTCCTGATAGATTAAGAAGTATTATGTTTGAAACTCGGTATACATACGTGAACGACACTTGTCCAGTTGCTGTCTTAAAAGTTGGAACATTACATCAGCATTTCTTGGACTTTTAGTAATTAAATGATACCTCTCAACACACATAAGTAAATGCTGTATATAGCCCGGTGCACAACAAAATAATAAATATCTGATAATAGCAAACAAACAAACAACAAACAATGAATGGTTGTGTTTTTTAATTTTGCGGTAATTTTTGTAATAATGTCATTTTATTCGAAATACGCAGACACAATCTTTACTATATATGTCAGTGTATCTATCTGATTGGAAGTTAATTCATTGAGTTTCGTGGAAATAAGAAATAAGAGAAATAAGAGAACGTTTTCTATAGTCAGGAAGCACCCGAAAGACATTTTCGAAACTGAAAATAATGTTACCATATAACACAATGCATCAACTTTCAATCAGCACCGTTTGCTTAGAGTGATCATGCCACACACCAAGGTCAATGGATACTTCAATGTAAATGACACTGCATGAAAAACTAATAATACATACAGTATAAGCATAGATTGTTGCTGTATTTTAGCTGAATATTGCACATACAGATGTATAGTAAAGCACCGATTGCTTATATGCAGGAAGCCTGTATTCATGTGGACTAATGTGAATTCACGTGTATTATTCTATAATACAGGAAACGGATTAGTGTGCATTTATTTGTATTTTGATGCAGTGTTTTAATATGATACCACAATTATCATAAACTTATATGCTGTTTTTTGAAACATTTAAGCTCAGGATCACGCACATTTGATAGTATATCGTCGAATGTCTTACTCGTGATGACCCTTTGGCAGTTTGAAGTGTTGTCAAAATCAAACGGAGAAACGAAAGCATTAAACTTGAATCAAACTTGTTATGAGTGTTTGACATCTGGACCAAAGCTGAAAATTTTTGTAGTTAATGTCCGCGTTTAGACCTTGCGTCCTTGGAGCAGCTTACTGCAAGTATATTGTTTTTGCAATATATTTTTAATTGTTTTTTATTGACTCTAAGCCCTGATTCATACATTTGCACAGACTTTGTCTACTTTTGTGCTATTCACATTACAGTATATGTACATTCCCGACTTAACAGTCTTGTTACATTTTCTAACGTGATTTCACATTAATTAAAGCAAAGTTGTACCTTACATGCAATAACCTCCCTACAGTGTGATTTTATATCGAGAGTGACCAATCCAAATCACCTTTGCAGTTTTGTTTTGATAAAATATAAACATTTTATCCTGTTTTAGGTACACAAACATTTAAGAATTAAGATACGTAGAAAAATATGGACCCTTTAAATGCTAAATCACCGTATCAAGAGATTTTCGAAATACTGCCTGTGACGTAGTGTCATGTGATTATTATTCATGAGCTGTCATTACTATTCATGAGGGCATGTATATCTCTCTTAGCCCACGTGTACTCAAGCCAGTCTCCAGCTTAGCATCACTCTATGTACGTAGCTTAGAGCTTAGTGTAATAAAGTAGCATCTTAGATTATATAGTACTCGCTGTTTCCAGTCGTCTTTACATCCCTTCATCATTGGAATACCAGCCTTGCCGGCCCCGACATGCTACCACATAACCGACAATACCATCATAACCTCGGTTATATCACACTGCCACTCAATAAGTCATGGCTAAAATGACGAGGTCGATAAGTCGATATCACAATTGAATGGAACGGAATTAAAACAGAAGCGATATTAATTAAGAGCAATAACTACATTACTCGCATTCATTTGAAGGCCACCTGTAGACGCTACGTAATTTACATGAAAGAAATTGACACGGCCTGAGTTAGAGTACTTGGCATAAATTGTTTCTTTAATACGAACTCATAAAAGGGAACTGTTGGCGGCAAAAAGACTTTGATCGAACATACACCGTGTTGATGTTCATCACTTTCGATTTTTTGTACTTTTTTATTATCCATTCGTTAAGTAATTCTTCAAGTATCTTATTGAGTTTATGAAAGACACATGGCAGATAATGTGAGATCATCAAAATCTAATTATTCAAATAAGGGATATTCCCCTGTAAATACTCTATTTTGTTAGTATTTTTGCGATTTGAGTCGCTTGTGTCTTTTTCACGACACAAACTTCTCCTTAGAGTCAATGAACGTGTTAGTCAGATTTTTCTTCTCGATCAAAACTGCATCAGACTTACTGTTCATAATGGAAAACTACAAGTAACCTGAGAGGAAAATATTCTCTATTTTTAACACAACCCGAAGACTCTCAATCAATAAACGACATCCCTTGAGCATATATACCGTCTAGTAATGGCTGATCTAACCCTCATTAGTCTCGTGCAGTCTCTTAGCGTCATTTTCTTTCCGTTTTCATTTCGACGTCTGCTTGATTGCTAGAACAACAATGATGATAATATAATCAGTATTACACTTATCTTTATTGTAAAGAGTCTAAAATCAAAGAGGAAGAAACAAACACTCTGGAAATTTAGATATTGTTAATCTTCTCAGGATGAAGATAAAAATTGACGGCAACTATGGTGTTATTTCTGTTTTGGCAACTGTCTTTACAGGGCACCATCATGTAGAATCTAAGATAAGTACAAGATAACTTAACATCGAATTTACTCTATCAAGACATCCAATTTATTTTAATCTCATTGTGAATTTCCCATAATGGGCGCATTTGTGCTCATACACCAATGTCGACAACTGGTTTCGCCAGGCTCGTCCATGGACGCTTGGCGCCCATTGGATAAAAACTATATACTAGTACTGCATCGTGAGCATAAAGGGTACCTTTTCGTGCATTCAGCATCTAGTAGCTGAGGGCGCACTGGACCCTCACGGGGAACACAGAAATGCCGGCAACAAGTGCTTCACAAGACATATCGATGCGTCAAATTGCAAAGTTTGCACATGAATGGATCAATGGAACATTTGTAGTATTCGAAATTTTGGCTATCTGCCTAAACACATAGAAGGTGTCCCTCTTGGGCGAAGTTTCGCCCAATCCTTTTGCAGTACAGGAATGAAGAATAAGACGACAAACAGCCGAGGTAAAAATACAGACAAAATCATTCAGTTCGTGATTACATCAGCTATGAGAACCTGCTTGGTTTTATCTTTAAGGCAAATTATGCAGATTAAACATATTTATTCTCTGCAATGCGCATGCGATTAAAGTGTGGCGCAATGACGTCATGACCAAGCAGGTTAACAGATTAGCAGCGATGAGACACAAGCAAATCATTGTGAACATTTTTTGTCCTGCGTCGTCCAAAAATCGATACAAATACTTGACAATGCGATACGCAGAATAAACGTTATAGACACAACAATTGCTATATTTTGAAAGGATGGCAGGTGGTTATGACCTTTCAATGCTGATCACAGCTATGATCTCACATGACTTTATCGATAGTATAAACTGGGTCAACACATTCAACGTGCATGGCATCGTCACCTTTTCTCATAAGGTATTGGCATTATTTGATTCCATCTTATGTGCCTCTTCAAAGAGAGTAGTACGCTTTATTTAAGAAGAATTCCAAGTTCTGAACTTCAATAACTGACGGTGTGGCGGAGTCCAGTTACTTTTGTATCCGCTAAGTGCCAACCACTCCAAGAAATATCCACCCTCAGTTGCTTTAGTTTAGGATAGGTTTATTCAAGAAGCGGTGAAAACTGGGTAAATAAAGAGATTAAAATACAAGGTCATTCATTGTCTACATCGGAGAGTCGAGGTAAATCAAGTTCAAAGTAAACGGAATAAAAGAACTAAATTCTACTAAAAAATATCTAAGCACTGCATTCAAATGGTCCTCTAAATAATTGGAAAGTCATAAAAGGAAATCAACTTACATCGTTGCGCCTACAGTCCTACTTTTGGCTGGAGTGTTTGTGAGATCCACGTGGCATGTCTACTTGCTTTAAGACAGTGGAAGAAAAACGTGTCTGCGTGGGTGTAATTTAATCTTTAACCTTTAATTGTTTTACCAAGAAGTTTCTTGACCTTTGTGTCAGAGGGCCTTAAGAAAGATAGAGGGCGATCTTCTGAAAATCTAGTAAGGGTCATGAAGGGTCAATTCAACACACTCCCCGTCTAAAAATGCGCGGTAAGCTGAATTTTTACTAATCATAAATTTCAAATAGAATAAATGCCTACTAATATTTTAGGTCTAAATAAATTCTAAAAGCTAAGAGTATATACGAAAGGGTTCATACTAAGAGAGTCCGTATATAGTGTTCATTGAATTCAATCACAGAGTTCAATTTGTACTTTCAATCAAAACTAATTCACTAATAGGTCTGAGGTAGGTTCGATGTTCGCCATCTTTGTAGATCATGACGTCTACTTTGCGTACTTTGTTGTCACTGCTAGGGTGACCTTCACTATGCGAGCGGGGGCCCAGCTGTTTCTTGAGTATTCTTTCTCTCTCAAAAGAACCACGTCTCCTTCTTTGATGTTGATTGTAGATTTGTTCCATTTTGGTCGTGGCTGACGGCTTTGTAGATATTCTTTTCTCCATCGTATCCAGAATTGATCAGCTAGATACTGTACGCGTCGCAAATGTTTTCTACTGTAGATGTCTTGTTGGACAAATGAGCCTGGTGGTGGGGTCGGTGATTGAGTCTTCATGGTGAGTAGCATGTTTGGGGTGAGAGCTTGAGGATCGTTTGCATCTGATGATACAGTTGTTATAGGTCTGGAGTTGACGATGGCGCTGGCTTCTGCCATGAGAGTTGTCAGCAAGTCATGTGTGTATTGTTGCTTGCCTAGTTGATAATGCATGGAGTCAAGAACGCGTCTGATGGTGCCAATTTGTCGTTCCATATACCGCCGAAGTGGGATGCGTGAGGTGGGTTGAAAATCCACTCACAGTCTCTTGTTGTAAGGAATTTCTTGATGCGGTCTTGATCCAGCTCTTTGGCTGCTGCCTGAAGTTCGTTCTTTGCGCCGATGAAGTTGGTGCCCTGGTCACATCTGAGTTTCTTGATGTTGCCGCGTATAGCTATGAAGCGGCGTAGGGCGTTGATGAAGGATGAAGTGTCCATGGAGTCTATTACTTCTATGTGTACTGCTGTAGTGTAGAGACAGACAAAGATAACTGCCCATCTCTTTGCTTCAGACGTACCGGCTCTGGTTTTGCAGGAAGCTATAGCCCAGGGGCCGAATACGTCCATTCCGACATTGGTGAATGGTGGGGTTTTCTCAGTTCTGTCCGATGGTAGGTCGGCCATGAGTTGAGTGAGTGGTTTTGCTCTCAGTCTTCTACATATAGAACATTTGTGTAGTATACTTCTTACCATGTCATGTACACCCATAATCCAATAGCCATTAGCTCTGACATTTGACAGGGTGAGTTGTCTGCCTTGATGTTGTACTTGTCGATGTACATGATCGATGATAAGACGTGAATGTGGTTGTCCTGTGGGAGGATGATGGGGTGTCGGCCGCACAGGTCGATGTCAGATGACGAAGTCTTCCTCCAACGCGGATGAGTCCTTTTTCATCGATGAATGGGTTCTCCGGCTGATGGGGTTCCGTTTCTGTAGTTTGTTGTTGTCAGTGCCTGCTGACTTTGCTGCAGATAGTATATCATATTCTTTATGAAATGCACTTTTTTGTACAGAGCGTAGGATGATGGTTTCTGCTTGTGCCATCATCTCAATTTTCAGTTCTTCTGGAGACTTCTCTTCCTCTTTTTCTGTTTTTTCTGGTGGTTTTCTTTGTCTGATTTTGCCTATTAGGTTGGCAATACTTCTCTTCAAGGATCTCCATGATGAGAATCGTTGAAATCGGTGAGCACCTAAGTCGTCTTGTTCTACTTCCTTCGTTGATTTGTTGAGGACAGCAAGTTGTTTGCGGACCTCAGGGTCTTTGTCGCTTACTGTGTATTTGTGTTCTGTTTCTTCATGGTTGTCTTGCTCGTCTCGCTGCCACAGGAATGCTGGTCTTGATAGCCAAATAGTTGAGTTGAGGTTTGGGGCTGGTATACTGTGTGATGCGATATCAGCTGGATTTTCGTGTGTAGACACATGTCGCCACTGGTGTGGTGATGAGATGTTGTGTATCTTTTCTACTCTGTTCGCTACGTATACGTGGAAACGTTTCGAGCTGTTGTTTATATATCCAAGGACGACTCGCTGTCCGTGTGATATGTGACGTTGTTGATGTTCAGGTCGATTTCTGATGTGATCTTCTGTGCGAGTTCTGTCGCTAGGATGGCTACACACAGTTCTAGACTGCATGAGTCGGGTTTACCTTTGCTTTGTCAAGTATGAATGATACGTTGACATTGTCTTCATGGTTGATCAACCGCAAGTACGCTACAGCACCTATGGCTTCATTGCTGGCGTCAGAGAAAATGTGACACTCAGTTTTCTTGATGGGTCCGAAGGTGGGTGGAGTGTAGCATCGCTGTAGCTGTATCTTTGTGATGTAGTTGAGGTTGTTGCACCAGCGCGTCCATCTGGGCAAGTGTTTCTCTGGTAGTGTTTCATCCCATCCAAGGTTTGATGAGTTGCGTCCTTTAGTTTCTGTCATGAGGCCTCGTAGTATAAGTTTTCCTTCTATGGAAACTGGTGCGAGTATACCGAGTGGATCGTATATTGAGTTGACGATCGCCAGTACTCCCCGCCGTGAGAATGGCTTCTCCTTCAAGTCTACTTCGAATGTGAATGCGTCCGCCTCTAGAGACCACTTGACCCCTAATGATCTCTGTGTTGGTAAGGTGTCTTGGTTGAAATCCAAACTCTGTAGATCTTTGGCTCGTACTTCGTTTGGAAGTGCTGTCATGACTTCTTCGTCATTAGAAACGATCTTGTGGAAGTTAACGTTTCTGGTCGCTAGTAAGTCTCTTGTTCTATTGACGAGACTGATAGCTTTCTTTGCATCTGGTGCTGAGGTTAGTCCGTCGTCGACGTAAAAGTTCTTGTCGATGAACTCTTTCACGTCTTCTCCATACGTAGATACGCCGTCTTCAGCGATCTTTCTCAGTCCGAAGGTAGCAATGGCTGGTGAGGAGACATTGCCGAACAGGTGTACGTTCATTCTGTACTGAATTACTGGTTTCGTGGGGTCGTTGTCTTTGAACCAAAAGAAGCGCAGATAGTCTCTGTGTTCTTTGTTGACGTGGAAGCTGTGAAACATTTGTTCTACGTCGCCCATTACTGCTGTCTGCTCGCGTCGGAATCGTAGCAGGATACCGAGGAGGCTGTTCATTTGGTCAGGTCCCTGAAGCAATGCGTCGTTCAAGGAGACTCCGTTGTACTTTGCACTGGAGTCGAATACTACTCTGATCTGCTGTTTCTTGGGATGGTAGACACCGAAGTGTGGTAGGTACCATGCGTTGTCGGCATCTATTTCATTTTCTGGAACGGAACTTGCGTGGGCACGTTCCATTATTTTCTTCATAAACTGAAAGTATTCTTCCATCATTTGTGTTTACCCTGAAGCTGATTCTGTAGATTGTAGAATCGGTTCAGAGCTGATTGTCGGTTGTTCGGTAATTTCTTCGGGTCTTGCCTGAAGGGGAGAGGAAGTTCTAGATTTCCTTCCTCATTTATATGGACTTCTCGTTGCATGATGTCCAGGAATTGCTTGTCTTCAATGGAGGGTGCCTTTTGTTCATCGTAAGGTGTCCGCTTGAAGATGGTGGTGCCGAAGTTGACGGGTTTCGGGCTTATTATGTCTTTGATGTGGATGTGATGATTACATTCGAGCGCTGATTCATCGTAGCTGTTGAGGGTTGCAGTCGTACGGTGTACTGAAGTGCGGATTACCCCTCTTGCTGTATCTAGGCACAGTTCGCCTGAAATTGTCCACCCTAGGTCGGTGCGTTGAGCCCAAGGGGAGTTTACAGGTCCGTTCCTTGTTTCTCTGACTTTCAGTGGTTCTGGGCAGTTTCTGCCGATGAGGAGATGAATTCCGACGTTCTTTTTTGGTTCTGGAATGTAATCGATGATGGGCTTCAGATGTTTGAAGGCCTTGCAAATGTCTGGTGTGGGTATTTCGTTCTTGTTGCTCGGTATGTTGTCATTTTCTAGCGGGACGGGAAGAGAGAATTTTTTCTTTCCGTCATGTGATTCTATGATGACGTTATTGCTACATCGTCCCTTTCTGAGTTCTCCTTTGCCGCTGCATGTTGACAGTTCGTATTCAAGGTCTGGGCCATGTATCTTCAGTGCGTCGAAGAGGTGGCTGTCACCCATACAGGCGTTGGACTGGTCGTCTAGGACTACGTAAGTTTCTATGTAGTCTGCTGGTCGGTCTTGTGTATACACCTTTGCGAGGACTATCTTACCACACGAACGTCCGGCTGGGCATTTCGTGAGTCTGGTACATTTTGTTGTAGCTTCTTGGGTTTCCTTTTCTTTATCTTCTGGTTTGGCTTCGGTTGTTTTCTGCTTAGACCTGTCACCGGGTGTAGCGTGGAGACAGGTGATGTGTTTCTTGCTCTTGCATATGGCACATTCGATGGTCGATGTGCAGTCCTTGGCAAGATGTTTCTCAGTGCATTTAAAGCACAAGCCTTTCTTCTTACACAGTTCAATTCTGTCAGCAACTGGTTGCTTTGCAAATGCTTTGCAATCTTTCAGGTCGTGTCCTGTAGCATCGTGGAAGAGACATCGTTTTTCTTTATTTGATTATTTCACTGCGTGTACACGTGCTCTAGTCTTCGTTTGTTGACTCGATTTTGACTTACTTGTTCTATGGGTTGTGTCATCTGGTCTTGGAATATCAGGAGCGCATGCTGCTTTTGCTGTGTCTTTCAGGAAGTCTGTGAAGAAGCTGAATGGAGGAAATGTTTTGTGGTGTCGTTTGTATGATGCCAAATTATCTCTCCACTTGTTTAGGACGAATCTTGGTAACTTCTCCATGATGGGCTTAAGTCCTTGTGATGTATTGAGGGATGAGAGGTCAGAAAGTTTTCTCACGTGTGCCTCTGTGTTAGAGCACAAGTCTGATAGTTTGAGTAGCCTTTTGCTTTCGTCTGGTTTAACTTTCGGGAAGGACTTCAGTCTTTCCAGGATTACTGCGGTGATGACTGCAGGGTTGCCGAATCTGTCTTCTAGTTCTATCCAAGCCTCTCTATATGACTCGTCTGGGTCGTCTACATATCGTTGTAGATGGTTTTCGACGATTTTCTGTGGATCTCCCTGCGTGTATTTATGCAGGAAGTCCAGTTTCTCAGATGTCTGTATGCAGGCCGTTGTTACAGTGGCCTCGAATGATCTTTTCCATGACATGTACATGGTTGGGTCGCCTCCAAATGTTATGGTTGTTGTAGTGGTAAACGTTGACGGGCCATCATTTGGGCTATCTCCGTCAGAGGTTGCATGTTGTTGTTGTTGTTCTGGCTTGTTGAAGGTGTCTGTTGATGTGAAGTAGGTGTGACTCTCTCACCTGATTCTGTTGGTGTTCCCTGTCCTGGTTGTATCAGTAGAGGGGATGATTCTAAGTCTTTGTTTTGTGCTTTGGGTACGAACTCGGTAAAGTTCAGTGCTGGTAATGGATCTTGCTCCATTTCTCTTTTCATTGCAATGTAACGTGATACATGGTCGTTCGATGACTGGTCTGGTGTAGTAAGTGTCTGTACTGGTAAGGAATTTTCTTCCGCTACTTGTTGGAGGGTTTCTGCATCTATCCTTGCCTTTTCTGCTTTCATTTCAGCTTCGATAACTTTGATTTTTGCTTGATGGTGAGCAATTGTCTTCATATACTCTGCCTCTCTTGCTGCAGAGCGTGCCTTGCCTTGTGCCTTTAATGCATTTGTTCTGGATGATGTTGATGATCTGGTTCTGTGTGAACTACGCAAGCTGCCTAATGTAGATCCTCGTTCGGATGGTGATTTGAAGTTGGGGGCGCTGTTTTCAGCTCTCCTTGTCTTTGCATCGTTAATGTATTCATTTGCTTGTTCAATGTTCCTATTGAAGCTTATTTCCGTTAATTCTGCTTGCTCCTTACCTTCTGGAGTCTTGTCTTGTTGATAAAGTCTCTGAAGTTTGTTCCTAGTTTGTTCATATTCCTTGGAAAGTGTCTCTGCTGTATCAATTTTGCTTTCTGTTGGGTCCTGCATTGCCCTAAGGTCGATGAGAACTCCCCTTGTTTGGTTCCAAATGCTTGACAGGGCCTTTTCAGTGTTCAAGGTAGCATAGAGCAGTGTGCTTTCGTTTTTCTACTGTCCTGTAGAGGGCGCCCTTCAGTTCGGGCAGCAGATCCACCTTCAGCAGTGGCCGTCCCACTGGGAACCGCCCCTTCCTTTGTTTGTTCTGTGGTATTTTCTGCCTTAGTAATATCTCCTTGATTTTCATTTTGAGATTCTGTGTGGGCTGGTTGTTCAGCTCCTTCGACTTTATTTTCATCCATTATAGTTTCTTTGAGTCAGTTGTAGTTGGCTGTATATGTGTATACAGTTGGCCTACCTTGCATAGCCTATATGCCAGTGTCCGCTGTGCACTCGAGCCAGTGTCTTGTCCAATGGTTCACTGGTTTTCACTTCCAACGATGTTTCACTTGCGTCGATTTTTCACTTCCAACGATTTTTCACTTCCAACGATTTTTCACTGTGGCGGAGTCCAGTTACTTTTGTATCCGCTAAGTGCCAACCACTCCAAGAAATAACCACCCTCAGTTGCTTTAGTTTAGGATAGGTTTATTCAAGAAGCGGTGAAAACTGGGTAAATAAAGAGATTAAAATACAAGGTCATTCATTGTCTACATCGGAGAGTCGAGGTAAATCAAGTTCAAAGTAAACGGAATAAAAGAACTAAATTCTACTAAAAATATCTAAGCACTGCATTCAAAATGGTCCTCTAAATAATTGGAAAGTCATAAAAGGAAATCAACTTACATCGTTGCGCCTAGAGTCCTACTTTGGCTGGAGTGTTTGTGAGATCCACGTGGCATGTCTACTTGCTTTAAGAAAGTGGAAGAAAAACGTGTCTGCGTGGGTGTAATTTAATCTTTAACCTTTTAATTGTTTTACCAAGAAGTTTCTTGACCTTTGTGTCAGAGGGCCTTAAGAAAGATAGAGGGCGATCTTCTGAAAATCTAATAAGGGTCGTGAAGGGTCAATTCAACACAGACGGCAAATCCACGTTTGAGAGGTCGATATGCGTCAATGAGTCAGTGCGATTGGTGATGCATTCTATTGACATTGTTGCTGAGCAGGTGTTTCAAAAGGATGAAACACAAGAAATTAGTATTTGCATAAATTCTTTTGCGTTGCGGGAAGGTGTGTGTTCTTTATTTCGATTCTTTGAAATTTATTCTCATCAAAATATTCTATGCTTCTATATTTTCTATATTTTACCTAATTGATCTGAGCAACTCACTTGCCAACACGTCCGTTTGCCCCATAGGTATGATTATGTTCATGAACCTTTTGTGTTAGATTTACGACACGTTATTTTTTGTGCATCTTATATGAATACATGGCAATGTGCACCACGCGATATTCTTACACAAAGCGTCTACCAATCTTTTCATTACCGTTTCCAAAACAATGTGTCCAGTGTGCATGCCTAGTCATGAAATATGAAACATCAATGAATCAATGAGCCACTGTTGACTTCGCTTCTAAAACAGAATCTCTACAATAGCAGCTATCATACATAATTAATAATCTGATCAGCACATTCAAAGTATTATATTGACATAAGTAGAAGATGGTGAATAGTTGGAACAATAATACTGTCTCTCAACAGAAGTCATGATGACTCTGATATTCAAAATTTCACTAATTCAACACCTGATGACATTAAAGCAACGACGGTTATGGATGATAAATAGTACAATTCAATCAAGTGGTTTTTGTCTTTAGCAAGCTATTTCCTTAAGAAGAATTAAGAAGGAGGACAAATATGGGATTCTAGTACAGATGTCGTACTTATACGACAAGAATAGCAGCTACCATGCATAATTAACGAATTAATCAGCACATGAAACACGTAGTAATATAGCTTCAGTAGAGAGTCGTGAGTTAAACCACTGACACTCGGCAATAGGTCTGATGAATCCAATGTTCAGAATTGGATAAATACAACGCTGGTATCATTAAGGCGATCAAACTCATACTTGATCAATACTGTTACACCCATCCAATCAGTCGCTTTCGGTGAAAACCGCTATCATTACAAGGAAATATGATTTAGTGCACATATAATGGGTTTGATCAGAGATGGTCATATCTTGTGTCGGTTGTTTTCGTCGATGAAGTTGACATATGTACATCGTATGTTGGGGTTTTCCCTGTTTGTTGTTGTGTAACATTTTTGTCTTCAATGTATGTACTTGGAAATGATAGTGTTCACCGCCGAGATGTGGTTTAATATACTATGTTCGTACACCCTAGAAGTGCAGCAGGGTGTTAGAGGCAATCATGTTTATGTTACGATTCTCTGACTTGACATTACTGAAGGCAAAATCAATGAATGCCCTTGTTCAATTAATTTCTTCGAATAAGTTAGGGAAATACACAAAACTGTTAAAAGTAAAACATGCATGTAACATGCGTAGCAACAATTTACGCAACGTGTCAACGGTATACATTGCCCAGCTTGATACATATTAATTATGAAGTTGGAGGTTTTTTACTATGCCATTATGCAAATCTTGTAACCTATCTCAGGTTGATCAGGTTCTTCTCGAGCCGGCTGTCTTGTCCCCCCGGGAAAACCCCTTTACGGTACAATATATGAAACAAGAGTTCACAGTCAAACGGTTTTTCTTTTACCTTTAGCGTAGACCAGTCAAAAGCACCTGATAGACTGGTGTTTCTGATGTTTCCACTACTTTCCTACACTGATTTTAAGTTTACAGAAATAAATTCTAGATCAAACCTACGTACGAATACACATGAAGTACAGGATGTTATTGAATTATCACCATTCCTTACGAAAGTGTATCAAGAAAATATTCTCTGCAAAAATGACAAGGATGATTTTTAAAAGTTCAAAAAATGTATTACATGTTTACGATATTCTAGCTATTATCTCCATTCATCTCATTTTATTTCTGCCGATTTCTTCTGCCGTTCAAATGCTCTCTGTCACCATATTTAGTTTCTATGCCAGTTGTGACTCCCATTTAGCTTTAGTAAAACATTATACCATCCCCAGCATTAGCTATCGTCCAATCAGAACAACGCATTTGCATGACTGACACGCTCAGAAAATCTACTTCATAATTAATACGAGTTCTGGCATCAGCACTTATAAGCAAAACATCTCGGCGTCGTGACGCCTAAAAAAACTAGTATGCAGTCACGGGTCGTCCACTTCTAAATTACCCGCTACAATTTGAGGATCAGAAGATCTTGAGACGCTCTAAAATTGTCAGTGACGAACTTGGCAAAGTTTGTTCCGTACCTGCAGGTAAGATTTAACAGTTGTTGAAAGGAGGAAGCAATACTTATGCCCCTTAAGTACTATTTATCTCATTTCGGAGATGTTCTTCTTCAGTGAAGTATAAAACTGATCTCATGTACATATATATTTTCGAGTCATTTTTCTTGAGATTGACATCAATCACTTTGTCAGCATCTTTGCATTTGCAAGCATATTTTTCTCATACCTTACAGAGGACATTTTAGCATAGAAACAGGTGGGGCAGCATACAAATAATACTTGAAAGGGTAACTGTTGGTGTTTTGTCCCTCGGATTTTTTCACCGGCATATCATATCTATCTCTTTTTTATAATTTTTAAGCCATCACATTTGGTTGTATGAAAGTCCTGGGCTCTCTAGATTAGCCTCGTCAATATTATCAATCACCAATATTAAGTTGAATAGTAAGCATACCATCTCCGTTCCTGATTCTAATTCATTCATTCGCTGGTCGAAGAGCTCTTCTTGGGTGCACGCGACTGAACAGTATACGATGGTGTCCTTTATCTTGTGTGCACAACCAGGGGCCAAACGCTAAAAGCACGATTCTTGTGTTTGCTGCAATTGCAAGATGCGTTGTCAAAACCCGACTATTGTTTAACTTTCACTTTGTGAATTTCTTGGTTTCAAGGGTGTAATATATTGTACTTTACATCAGAACCCTCACAGCGCATAGATATAGAAACGAAAATATAAAATTTGACTCCAATCATAACGAAAGTTGACATTAAGTGATGAAACCTAATCGAGTGAAGGATGTTTATTCTTAAGCTAAGCATGTAGAAATCTAACTACGCTGTGAAGTGTGACACACTTTCGTATTCCTGATAGATGAAGGAGTATTATTCCACATGTTTGAAGTGCGGTATACAAACGTGAACGGCACTTGTCCAGTTTCTGCCTTAAAAGTTGGAACGTACATCAGCATTTATAGAACTTTGAGTATTTAAATGATACATCTAAACAAGGAAACGAAAATTGCTGTTAATGATCCGGTGCAAAACCGTTTAGTATATTAAATTTTTGAATCGCTACTAAATAAGAAATGTCTTTGAATAACAAGCAAACAAACAATAAATAGTTGAGTATTTGCAATTTTCCCATAATGTCTGTAAAACTATCACTTTAATCAAAATACCCAGACACAATCTACACTACACATGTTAGTGTATCTATGGTGCAGGTATGTGGCTGAACCAATGTGCAAGCTATGCATGTAGTAATATATAATGCAGCATTTACTCATAGCTTTACGTGACTATGCCAGGTCACACGGCCTTCGTCATATTAACTTCCAAATATTCTGAAATTAAATAAATCACAAAAGCGGACCTTTTTTATTTTGGACTCTGGCTACATTATTTACATTGATAAAGTATATGTTCGTCCATCATGCCTTGACAATGGCAGTACACAAAGGAAATTGGTCAATCCATGACTTGTAAAGATGCAAACTGAAAACCTATGACATAGAAACTGGTGCATATTCTTCAAAACTGGTGAATAATGTCTAAGGTTAAACCTGATACTCACCCTGTCAATGTTGGCGAACATATACTCATTTTGAGCCCGGATACCTGTAAACTAATGTACTAATTTTGTGTTGTTCATCGGTTGATATTTTGAAAACAATGGTAGTATATCGCAAAATGCCTCAGATAGATCCTATGGTTCTTTTGAATATGACATACACGAATCAGCTATGAAAAAACATTACCGGTCCTCTTCTGGTCTTGCCAACGACTCATGACAACATTGAAGCCCGATCAGAAGCCCCTAAATCAGTTGTTGTGCATACGGACGCCACCAATACAACAGTCAAATGCTACGCGGAGTTAACATGTGTACGGCCAAAAAAATACAATCTTATACTATACACGAAAAACGAAAAATACTGAGCTTGATATTGTTTTAATGAAAGTGTCTTCAAAGGTGACCATATTTGCTTCTGTTGATTATGCAACTGCAGCTCGTAGCTATGTCTTCAAATTCATTGAAATTTCAGTTACTAGATCTAAGAGTTCCTACAAACATTTATCTAAATACTTCAGTGCGTCTTTCCATAAATTGTCAATACTTTATCGGCTAGATATGTCTTCTAAGACCTTTTAAAATCCCTGTAGTGGAAATCTATTGATTTATATGTTCCTCCTCAGGCATTGCAGGGGAAATTTGAGACATCTACTGAGTCAATCGGTGGAGTGAATGGATTATTTGTCACTGGTGTTATCAGTGTACAAACTAAAAAAGGTCAGTTCTCTTTAGAGTGTTCGGGACAAATTATTCCCCCCATGTATAGCAATAGATATAAAGATAAAGTTTTTTTTAAACGTAGCAATTATTAAAAAATCCGTGGCGATACGGTTTTTATTGCAGTCTTTAATAAATAAATTGAAAAAAAAAACAGAAATGTCAAACAGCTTTTATTTTCCACTTGGACCTCTAAATGACTTGTAAGGATAAAACCTGAAAACCCTTGACACAGAAACTGTGCATATTCTTCAGAACTGGCGAAGGTTGTCTAAGGTTAAACCTGATACTCACCCTCTCAATGTTAGCGAACGGATATTTATTTGAGCCCGGATATCTGTACAGTAACGTACTAGTTTGTGTTGTTCATCGGCTGATATTTTGAAAACGATGGTAGTATATCGCGATATGCCTCAGTTGGATATTATGGTTCGCCTAATGATGACATACAAGAATTATCTATGAACAAAATACTCAGAAAAATACTCAGAAAATACTCATATCTTTGTAGTTCTCAATTTAAAAGGCATGTTCTTTGGTAAGTTAATTTAGTGGTCCTTAAAGGGAAACCTAAGTCCAGCGACATTGACAGTCTATCCGTTCCAAAATCACCCTTGAGTAAAATGCAGCTCAAATTTGCAACATAATTGCACGCGTTGACGACTACGGCGCGACGAAAAGAGAAGTTCAAGTAGACGACATTTATGGAAATGAGCCCGGAATACCATGGGCGCGAAAGGGCTCATGAGAGAAGCGTGCGTGACGTCATCGGCGATACAGACGAATGTAGCTTGCAGCTGGAGGAGTACTGTGAACAGTTCAGCGCGTTCGTAAGACGACTACGGAGAGTTCGGACAGTGATATTTCTGACATCGAGTATTACCTTTCCCCGACTGAAAATAAACCATACTAATTTGAACCTGTCCAAGATATGTAATAATTAGAAAGCATCGTATGATAATTCGTATCTAAACTTAAATGTTAAGAAAACTAAGGAAATGATAATTGATTTAGGAGGCAAGAACGCAACCCTCCTACGTCCATTGTTCACGATCAAGAAGTCGAGATTGTTTCGAAGTATACATACCTTTGTTCAATATTTGACAACAAATTGAAATGGGATCATAACACCGATGCTATACTGAAGAAGGGGCAGCAAAGATTGTACTTTTTAAGGAAACTGCGTTCATTCATGGTTGATAGACAAATTTTATCTCTTTTTTATAAATCTTACATTGAAAGCGTTATCTCATTTTCATTCATTTGTTGGTATCAAAATCTGTCTGTTAAAAACAAAACTTCACTTGATAGAATTGTTTCACTTAGCTCAAAACTAATTGTATACCCAGAGAAGTCTTTCTACGTTTTATAATCAGCAAGTACTCAGGAAAGCCCGCTCAATTCTTTTGTCTTGTGATCATATTTTATCAGCAGAGTTCGACACACTTCCCTCTGGTCGGCGTTTTAGATACCCGGCTTGCAGGTCAAACCGGCGCAAGTTGTCATTCATTCCAACCGCTGTGCGGCTTTTAATGATTCCTAAACTGTTTTTTTGTATAGTCCTGCGTCTCCTCCATTTTGTAAATTTGTATTATATATATATTTTTTTGATGTTGTATTTGAGCCACGCTTTTTAATTGCCCATGTTTGGGATAAATAAAGTTCTATTGAATTGAATCTCAAAACATCATTCATATCTTGGTTGCTTGCGTTTTGTGTATGATTCAGCGGAGGGAGTCACTGTGCTTGTACAGACCCCGAACTGGATTGGAGAGACTGAGTGACCCTGCGATCCTTCAACGCTACGTTTCTAAAACAGAGTTTTCTGTATCAGTCGCTTAATAATAATTGGTTCGTGAATGATACGGAATGATTGACCGATTGTATGTGTTACCGTGTAAGTCGAACTTGAAATCTCTGATATGTATCAGAAAATATTTATTCGCGATTTGACAAATCTATTATAGTGTCGTCTGTTTTTCGAAGCTGGTGTCGAACTTAGGAAGTCGGACTTACTCAGATCTACAAAGTGATGAAATCGCCGATATAATGAATATTTGCCTGCTATTTAAAAAATAGTATCGGTTAAAGCTTGTTGTAAGGATTGTGTTTCATACAAGACCAGCCCAAACTCCCGATGATTCCGATATGTCCTCTGTTCAAGTCCCGATCGCCAAGTAAAAATGTTTACATGTAAAGAATGTAATTTGTGCAAGGGCCTCCCGAGTCCCGATGATATCCGATCGGCCCTCTCGGCGAAGTCCCGTGTGGACATTTAATGAAAAAATGCTTTACATGTAAAAATGTATTTCGTGCATTAATAAATCTAATAATGTAAAACATACAGTATTCTTGACTTCCGGCCATGGATGCTATTTTTGAAATAAGAGTCGGACAGTATTCGGGTGGTCAGATCTGTTAGGTGGTGAAATCTCTGATATACATCGGATATTTACCCACGATTTGACAAAGTATCGTCTAGTATCAGAGTTAAAGTCCTAAGTCGCCGATATTTATCGGATAAATATCCGTGATTTCGTAGACCCAGCATGCCAACACCATACAGTGCAAGTAAATCTAGGATCGTCTGGTATCGATATTAGCCTAGGAGTTCCAGCGCAATTGATATTTATCGTGTAAATATAATATCGGCGGTTTCTCACACCCGGCGTGCCGATACACAGTAGGCAAAAAAGTCATTCCAATATCTTGTAATATCAATATTACAAGGTATAGTCCCGAAATTGTCTATATTTATTCGTTATATATCGGAGATTTGGCAGACCCGGGATGTCAAGATAAGAGACGCTTTGTGTAGTTTCGTCTTCGGATTTTAGAGTCCCGAAATCGCCAATATTAATATTTATCTGGTTAAAACCGGCGATAGTAGGCTGACCTCAGCATGTCAAGATACGAACCGCATTGTGTAGTATCGTCTTGTATCGGTATCAGAATCCCGAAATCCCTTATAAAACAATCATCCTGAAAGAATTAGAACATAACGTTGTATCTTTTACAGATTTTTAAACTCGCCCGACTTTCTTTAGCCACTGTCTTCGAAAAAGCTGTTCTGTGGGAAGACGGTAAAAGCTGACTTCGTTTGTTCTTCCCTGAGTGATTTTTGCACTCAACTGAACAACAGTTAACTATTTTTTATGCTATTGAGCATTAAAGATTCGTAACGTGTAGAACTGCACTCCTGCAGTCATAGACTCCAAGGCTTTGGTAGGCTGTCACACACGTTCGTGTATCGCCGATGACGTCACGCACGCTCCTCCCATGAGCCCTTTCGCGCCCATGGGATTCCGAGCTCATTTCCATAAATGTCGTCTACTTCAATGTCTCTTTTCGTCGCTCCGTAGTCGTCGGCGCGTGCAATTATGTTGCAAATTTGAGCTGCATTTTATTCTGGGTTATTTTGGAAGGGATAAACGGTCAATGTCGCTGGATTTAGGTTTCCCTTTAATGAATTACCACTTTTCCTGAAAAAAAGTCTCGTTTATCAAGAAAGCTGTCTTTTTTTCACAGTATAACTGGCAAAGTAGCATAATTGAGGGAGTCAACATTGGTGAGAAATACACCTAGCAACTCAAACAACTTCGGAGTTGTTTGAAAGCAAAATCAGTTTTGCGTCAATAGCTTTTTCGATTATCATTCAAACTTCAAATGCAGTCATTTCTACATTCTTCGGAAGAAAAGGGTAAAAGGATGCCTTTGGTGAACTGGATCGTCCGAAACACATGGTCAGAATACGTTTGGATATTTGAATTGTAACGTGCGTCACATTGGCCGAGGATTGTGACCATACAAAGTTATGCTCTTTGAACTGCTTTGTTTTTTTAATGTCATGGGTGCAAAATCTTGTTCGCTCGATTTGTGTACAATTGTGTCCTCTGTTGGTCATCATTACTTACGACCACATTGAAGCCCGATTTCGAGCTCCTAAATTAAGAGTTGTGCGTTAGGATGTCATCGATATAACAGTCAAATGATACGCAGAGTTTACATGTATATGGCAAATGAATGCAAACTTGAACTAGGCATGAAAAAAAGAATATTTTTAGCTAGAATTATTTTGATGTACTTGTTTAAAAGGTGATTGGATTTGGTTCTGTGTGGTAGTGAAAGCCATAACTTTTTTTCAGGTCACGTCTTAAAATTAGCGAGGGGATCGTTAAAAATGGATATTGCTTGTTTCTCTCTGTACCAATGGAAAGTGGTTGCTAAAAAATTGATGGCAACCGTATGTTACGACCGAAAAAAGTGATTAAGTCAGCAATTTATTAAAAAAAATATTAAATCTTGTAACTTAATTAATGTTATGAATTAAATAAAAATAACAATGCCGAGTAAAATTACTTATCATACACCTACTACCGTAACCTATGGGAGTTTGACCGTCCAATAACTTTCCGTATTTTGTATAGTAAGCGGAGTCCCGAATACGGGAGACGCGCGACGCGCCTGTTTGACCTTTGACGTAACAATTTTATTTCAACAATCGCGCGCGTTCAACTCATATCGCGCGTGCCGCATCCCTCAAAATTTAACATAGAATTAGTTTATACGGACGATTAATGGAGGGAGGTGTATAATAATAGGGTTATATACAAAATACGGCCCTGTATGGACTCGGGTTCAGTGAGTGACGTATTGGACTCGCCTTCGGCTCGTCCAATACGTCACTCACTGAGCCCTCGTCCATACAGGGCCGTATTTTGTGATAACCCCATATTATTTTGGACTGCAAAGAGCTCCTAAATTAGTCTCCAGATAGTTGAATGTATTGAGGCACATCTCCACAATAGCGCAGCTACCATGATACAAAATTAATGAAGAAATTCGCACATTGAAAACGTATTACATTCTACAAAAAGCATAACACAGTCAGATAACTGTCGGATCAGTACCTGCAGCAGATTTCATCGATTTTGTCGCTGTCATTTTGGAGTTATGACTAACTACAAACCTTCATTCAATGTGCAAATGAGCTATTTATGAACTATACTCTGCTCAGTGCTTCATGTGGCAATTGAATATATATTATCAGATAATATCTTTCGCAGGTTTCATCAAATTTTGTGCTTTTATTTCAGAGTTATATAACTAATTACAAGGGTTATTCAATAGGTAAATGAACCCTCAATTAACTTCACATTGCTCAATGTGTTTGAACAGCGTCTGATATCGCTATCTAGCAGATTTCATCCGATTTGGTGCAGTCATTTCGGAGTTATATGTCTAATTAGAGAACTTTAATAATTTGCAATTGAGCTATTATTAACTTGTCACTGCCAAATGCTTCTCAGTACAATTGGATATATCAGTTCAATATTTGTTGCAGGTATCATCAAATTGGTGTGGGAGAGAGGAGTGATATCACTAATAACAAAAGTTCATTAAATATGCAAATGATCAGATATTGACAAATAGTCACAATATCATCATAATTTTCTGAGATTGTCATCTGTGAAAATTCTGATGAAATTGTGGGCAGTATTTCTTGATATATGTCAATACTGTTATAACTGTCTCCATAGTAAACTATTACATGAACGAAATGGCATTCATAACTCCGTTAATATGCAAGCCACACTAACAAAAATCTTATCAGTTCTTGCAATTAGCACACGGTAGCTTTCTGTAAATCTTATTTGAGTCAGCTCACGCGCTTTTGAGTAATCATGTAAACAGAGATACAGACAGAGAGACGGACAGACACAGACTCCTCCACTCTCTCTCTCTCTCTCTCTCTCTCTCTCTCTCTCTCTCTCTCTCTCTCTCTCTCTGTGTCACGGACACATAGACATTGCTATCACATTAGCTCACGTGTTCACACATGAAAGCTAAAAACTTATAACACAATTAATGGTGTGAATTAAATAAAAACTACAACGCTGAGTAAAATTACTTACTTAAGCTGGGACTGCAAAAACCTCTTAAATTAGTCTCCGGAGAGGTTAATGTAGCCAGGCACACTGATGGGTAAGGAAGTCATTTAGCTTGCAGGCTTGATATAGATCCGAGTCGTCGAGAGTTAACAGTCGGTGTTTAGGTGATGAAACGTCTTAAAAATCCTAAATAAATACTGAAGTGATCTCGAACGTTTAACTGCAAAATCTCTCCATCCCGTATTTGTGCTAAATATAGCTTAATCCACACAACATGGGAGAAGTCTAGAATGTCTGTTGATATGCTAAGTACTGCAGTAAAATATCTTCACTTGTAGTAAACATGACGTCCTGTATTTGTATTAAAAGAGTTTAAACCAGACAACAAGGAATTCTATGATTTCTGTTGATATACTAATTAAGCTTCTAAAATATCTTAAATAATAGTAAACATAACATTTTGTAATGTTCTGAACAGGATTGATTGAATTCAAGCTCATGAAGGAGAATGACCCTAACCACATGACCTTCAGAATGTTCTAGACTGAGTAAACTAAGGTCATTGGTAGAGGAGAATGACCTACATAACATGACACCTATCACTTGTCCCTTGTTAATTTATTCCGCAGTTTGGCTGTTTGGCCACTGTTGACTTCCTGTACTGTACACAATAGAAGCTACCATGATACATAATTAATGAAATACTCAGCATATTAAAAACTTATTAAATTGACTTAAGTAGATCATCGCAAGCAGTTAAAACAATGATGCTGTCATTCAGCATATGCATGGCTAATCTGGTGTTGCAAATGAAACAATTTCATACCCGCTGATATTAAAACGATATATTATAGGTGATCAAAACTGTACAGTTCGTTCAATTGGCTTTTGTCTACGCAAACAAACTTCTTTTAGGGAAATTAATGGTGCAGCCCACAGAAGTGGGGTCCATTACAGGTGTCAACGATAGACCTGTCAAAAGCAACTGATAGCCCTTCCAATGTTTCGACTACTGGCTCATAATGATTTCAGTTTACCGAAATAAATTCTCATCCAAACCTACTTCATTTTTCACGTGAAGTACACCCTGGAATTATATGGCCACCATTTCTTATATATTTGTGTCAAAAGAAACATTCTCTGCAAATTTAAGCTGTCGCAGCTCTAGACGGTATTGTGTTACAATGTTTTACTTTTAGGATTAATGTAAAGAGTACGGAAAGTCAGATTATAACAATATTAAAAGTCATTTCGCATTATAATTTATAATTTGCATATCTAATCAGCAGTCAAAGTTTGACATATATAGTTTGAAGGATTTGACAAAAGGGCCATTACATTTGCTATATAAAGTAGTGATACAATGACAGCCCTCAAAGAAGTTAGGTATTTTTATTTCAGCTAATTACATATTTGAATACTTAAAGTGGCACTCCCACTTGATTGCAATTGAATGATACATTGCAGTGTGCCATCCATTTAAAGCACATATATATTTGAAGACGTCCAAATTTGTTACCAGCATCTCCCAAAAATGGTTGCTGGGCACACTTTCCCTAATTGGATGGTACCATGGTTGCTTTCAATTTTATTCACCTTTGTCTCTTTATTAGATTACAATATTTGCAATATCGATCTTTTTTCTTATTAATATTACTGTTTTGCGTATATATACATATTAATTGCAAATATATGCTTGGAAGAAGTACATCGTCTGCTCTACCTAGGCCACTATCACTTGTAAAAGACTTGACAAGAGTATTTAGGACTCTTTTCGTTACGACGGTTGTATATTTTGTCGGTGCTTTTCCGTTAACAATGGTTATAATTGTGTCGACATCAATGTCCATAGCAAGAAATGTCACGGCTAAAATGCTAGAGATGACTACATGTAACATCTATTACGCACATTTATAGGGCCGGGTACAAACTGCCTAGTGTCGAGCTGTCAGTAAGTCTGTCTGTCTGTCTGTCGATCGGTCGGCCCATATGAACGTCCGTCACTGTATTTGTTTTAACTTGTTACGGTTTTTATCCTCTGCCTTTTAACAAGTAGTGTATCTCTCGCTGGTCAGCCAATATTTTACTGTATTCATTTTCACTTGCTGCAGTATTATCCCTCTTTTGAGGTGGTTTGTAATTTTTAATGCCGTGACAATGCCGGTTGTTAGAAGAAATGAGTCAAGACATGACTTGTAAGGATGTTTTAAAGATTTTAAATACGAAATTTAAAACCTATAACATGGTAACTGTGACTATATTTTAAATCTAGCGAATGCAGACTTAGGTTAAACCTGATATGCACATAGACTCAATGTTGGCAAAAATGTACTTATTTTCAACCCTGACATATGTAAACTAATGTGGTTTCTCTAGATATAACATACACAGATCATCTATGAATAATATACTAAGATTCATTAAACTTCTCAATTAAAAAGGCATGTACTTTCGTGAGTTTTTTCCTTTACTTACCCCGTTTTACGAAAAAAATTGCGTTTATCAAGATATCGAATTTTGTTCACAGTATAACTGGCAAAAGAAAACAACTTAAGAAGTCAACATTGGTAAGAAATACACAGAGTTATTAAAACAACTTTGGAGTTGCTTGAAAGTAGCATACTGTTTTGTGTCAACACTGTTCCGATTACGATAATCATAATCGAACAGTTATTGACACGAAGATACAATGCAGTACAAATGCATTTTTCGAAAAAAAGTTTAAAAAATGGCCTTGGTGGTCAGGATCGTCCAGTACACATGGTCAGAATGTGTCTTCCTATTTGAGGTCTAAGGTGTGTCAGATTTGTCGAGGATTTTTTCAATACAAAATTATGCTCTTTTGGCTGCTTTGAGTTTGAATGTCATGAATGAAAATCTTGTTCGGTTGATTTGTGCACAATTGTGTCCTCTGCCGGTACTGCCAAAGACTCCCGACAACATTGAATCCCGGTCAGAGGCTCCTATATAGTTGTACATCACGGACGCCATCAAGACAACAGCAAAACGCCGCGCACAGTTAACTTGTTTACGGCTTAATGAGTAAATCTACAATAGACATAAAAAACGCAAAGAAATTGAGCTTGAAAATATTTGAATGTACTTGTCCTCAAAGGTGATGCGATTAGGTTATGTTTGATAATTCAAGTGGAACTTGTAGGTATATCTGCAAACTCATTGACATGTCAATAATAAAATCTACTACTTCCCACAAACATTAATCGGAATACTTCAGTGCATATTTCCTTAACATTATCGATAATGTATCGGCCAGATTTGTTCTCTGTAACTAACAACTGTAGTAGAAGGACTTACCTACACCTACTGATTTATATTTTACTTTTCAGGCATTTCAGGGGATAATTTGAGACATGTACTGAGTCCACTGGTGGAGTCGGTGGTTGATTGTATCACTTTTGTTTTCAGAGTACTTAAAAAGGTCAGTTCTTTAAAGTATTTTTGCCAATTTATTTTCCCTGTATAAAGCAGTCGATTGAAGGATAAAACAAAATCGTTACTTCCAGCTTGTGTAATTGTTAAAAAATCGGCTGCGATACGCTTTTATTGTAACCATTAATAATATATATTAAAACACGATAAACGTTAAACAGTGCGTATTTATTCTACCTTAGGTATTGAGAGGTTGACGCGTCATACACCGAGCAGCCGACGGATGAAAGACATTAAGTCTGATGTCTTCAAGAACATCCGAGATCTATTCCAGAAATAAATGTTTCTGAAAAGGACACTTATCTCTGGTGGGATATTATTCGTCACTGAAGAAGTAGCCAGCAAACTCGCGTGTTGTTCTCTATTCTATTTCACTTAAATTGCCAAGAATGAACAATTCTATCCTCTTTCTCTCAAGTCAAGCGTCTTTTTTCGAGGGTCACAATCAAAGTAATTACGACTGGCATAATGATAGTATTTTAAATGTGTCGATAAATGAAGACATCTATATATCTCTTTACGGCTTTGAATACTTTTATATAGCAATTATTGCAATGTCTATAAGTGGGTTTATCAATAACTTGTCCTTTCTTATTGTCATATGGAAAATCAAGGAAATGCAGACTAAAAGCAACATTCTTTTAATTAATTTAGCCATCTCAGATATGTTGTGTCAAAGTTGTCTTATAGTTGATTTCATAGACAGAATTACATCTGGGGTACCTTTAAAGCTTTGGCAATGTTCGTCATATATATTTATGATAGCATTAACGGAGTCAAGCTTTACAATTCCTCTGCTTGCCATCGAACGATATATTGTAGTTTGTCATCCTTTAAAACAATATGTTTGTTTGAAGATGAGAAATTTTGTTGCCTTCATGTCGATAACATGGCTGTTAAGCGTTTTATTCTCAATTGGTAACATGCCTCAATGCTTGGGAATTAAATTTAATTTTGCGATCAATGACCTGACGGTCCGCGAAATGAGTAGTTTTATAACAGGTGGTGTTATGTTAATTGGTTTGTGTGCTGTGCCTATACTATACATTTAGTTGCAAGAGAGATGACAAGAAGAAGTAAATGTTCAACTCTTCCTATATCAAATTCAATGTTGAAAGATTTAAGGTGTGTTTTTAGGAATATTCTTGTTACTACCGTTGTGTATTTTATCGGTGTTTTCCCATTAACGATTATTTTGGTTTTTTTCGAATTCAATATATTTTGTTGGTGTGAACTGGCTTTATACTTCCTATTCGATTTTCGTTTACGTATATCTGTCTTCAATGTGTCTGTATGTGATTCAAATTTCGATTAACCCCTTCATTTATTTACTGTGTAACTCAAAATACAGAAAAGCTGCTAAGAAAGTTTACTGTCTATATGTTTGTAAAACTCCGAGACCAAATCCAGGTTCTCCAGTTAAATTTGTAGAACCTTCAGTTGAACCTTCAGTTGCCACAACTAATCTGTAGAAACTACTCAAGTATCAAATGACCGAGTGTAAATGAATATTATTAAGGGCAAGAAAAATCGACGAATCTACTTGTAATTATTTAGTATTAGTAGTTATTTTTATTTTAAGTGTATATGTGGACATATGTTATACAATAATCCACGTAAGAATACACTGAGTAATGTTGCCACATCAATCTCCTTGGGCTTATGAGACACCAAAGTACAAAGTTCCTAATTCCACGGTTGTAAAGAGTGACAGTCCGTCACTTGCACATAATTCCAACTTCAAGATGCTGGAGAAGCTACCAAAAAAGATATGGCATAATTATTGAATAATTGTATAATATATGCAACTTATTTAAATGTTATATAATTGATACAAATGGGAGAAATTTAAACAATTTACTTTCCAATGATAAAATATTTGAATCACTTTTTACCAATCACTGATTTATTCGCTTATTAGTGATTGGGGAGTATCTATTATAATTTACATGCGATGTAAGGACTCCCTTAAAGGAGAGAAAACACAGACAAGAGATAACAGAGATAACATCAGCAGCCCATGATGCCTATCGTGCCGACGTTTGAGTGTAGACATAAGATATGCTCAGATCAACTTACATGCTGAATAGGGTGAAAAAAGTTGTAAATATATAGCTATATGCTTGCGAAAGAAAATCAAATTAATCATCACATTAGTAATACTAATTAGTCCAGTGACTGCCTCTGTCTATTCACTTATATCTACATCGAATTCAAAGGCAAGGAAGTTCTGCTTTCTCTCTGACAGTAGAAAACCCGTCTTTCCAGATTTATATTTTATCATTTGTGTAACCTGCAGGATATTGTGATGCATTTTGCACGTGAATATTCCAAATTCAGCATAACTTTTAGTAGCAGAAACATGTGTAAAATTATTTCAACTGATTTAATGGTCACTTTTGTCACATATTGTCATTATAAGGTTGAATTTAATCATGGGGGACTGGGTTAGATATTTTTTACTTTATCATAAGGTTTTTTTTTCTTGCAACAGATACGTTTATACAACAAGTATCCATTGATACAGAATGTTGCTTTTACGTCTCCATGTCAAAAGTAGCACGACTTACGGAGGAGTTGTAGCACTGTTCCAACAATATAACAGGATAATATGATGTAAGGTTTTAAAATAGTGTTGGTTATTCTTTTTTTTATGGGTTTCCGAGTCAGGTGGTGGTACAATAATGTTGCCGTTGGTGGTTTTCCCTTTCCGTTGTAATTATTCTGAGTGATTATAGGAGACTGTACTGTATTTCACTTGGCATGACGACATTATAATAAATGACGATATACGAGATCTTCGACCTGAGGGAACGATTTCTAAAAACAATGTCACATGGCAACCTAAAAGGTATTTTTCTGCAAGGCTGGAAATGTTACTTACAGACAACCCGTTGCGTAAACTTTTAATTAGCTGCCTTCACTTAGAGTGATTACGCCACACGCCAGGTTCCATTGATACCTTTGTGTACAGCACGGTTTGTTGTATTTTTTGGATATGATACTGCAATTATCGATATAATAGAATTTTAGGGCAACTTTTTTGAAAAGTTTTGGTTCAAGATTACGCACATTTCGATAGTAAGTAGTCTAACGTCCTGCTTGTGATAACCGTTAGAGAATTTGAAGTGTTGTTTTTTAACTGAGAAAACTAAGCTTGTATCAAACCTATTTAAGTGTTTTACAACTGTACCAAAGGTGCCAATAACGGGCGACGCGCTGACCATTAACATTTAATATGTGCAAGGGCGAGACGGGAAAGCCAAAAATGAACGGGCAAGGCTTGCCGAGCCCGTTCATTTTGGCTTTTTTTCTCGCCCGCGCCCATAAATAAATGTTAATGATCAGCGCGGAGTCTTTTATGTTCATTATATTATCAACTTTGCCCACAAGTGCTCCACTTTATTTTGTGATTGATAATAATCTTTCTACATATTGTAATTTACGTTTTAGCTGTAAAGTTACGATGTTTACGATATTATCAAGGGCTCATAAACAAACCATTATTGCGTATTTGTGGTCGGTCACATGGTTCAGCTAGACCAATTAAAATCCGATGGACAGGGAATGGTAACATAATATCATGTTCAGAACTATTTTGGGTATTGGATGGTGAAGTAATGTCTAATTAATCTTCAAATTTAAGCTCATCTGCTTTTCTTTACAAGTTATTCACTTGTTTTTATGAGTCATTTGTAATATTGCAACAAGCAGCTATAGGACACATAACACTTTTGAGAAATTTAAAAAACATGAAGATCCAATTATTCCAAATTAGTTGCAATCGTATTTAATTTAGATTATGTTAAAGTTTTGGCGTTTCGTCCTTGAATCAGCGAACTACGAGTATATTGTGTTCGCCATATAATAATTATTTTTTTCTTTTCAACGAGTCGGACGTTCAGCCCTGAAAATATCACTTTGCACAGGATAAGCCTAGTTTTTGTACTATTCGCGTTGCAGCGTACATGTAAATTCCCATTTCAACAGTCGTGTTGTGTTTATATGGTCTAATGTGATTTCATATTAAAGCAAAGTTGTAAAATACATACAATATCCTTCATATGTGACTTTATATCGAGAGAGGCCAATCCAAAGAACCTTTGGAATTGTGTTTAAATAAATATAAGGATGTTGCCTTATTCTAGATACTGCATGTAAGACTTAAGATACATTACCGAAAACAATTGGAAACTTGAAAAGCTAAATCCCTGCACAAAGACCTCATTTTACCCATGTCGATAAGGCATATATGGAGTCTATCAGCCGATATCACAACTGCCTTGAACTGAAATAAACAGTACAATATATTCTACAAGTACTGATTTTGAAAAGTGAGGTGCCAAATGAACACACTTCTTCATTACTTGCCCTAATTTGATGTTCGCGTGTAAATGGCACAAGACCACTAATTAATTTCCCATAGGCCACCACAGTAGCGTTGAGGTCGATTTTCCTATTTTAGAACATTCAGCGGCACAAATCCTCTTAACAGGTGTTAGGTCAATGTCAGCTTGACTACTGATTAATTTTTCGTGTGGGCAAGTCCAAGGAAATTTTGAGATAGCGATGAAAATAGCGCCCTAAGTGGTGTTTTTGACAAATTCAGACTTATTGTTATGACTTCTATTAGTCCTAAAACTCCTCATATTACCAACAAATGCTTCAGCCATTATTCACAAAAGTCTGCATTTTGATTCGGGCAGAAAAATACTTTACAAAAATTCTTGACGTTAAAGTTCAAAGTAAACAAGCATCCATGCAGATATCAAAACGTCAAGGTCTGCACTATTTTTCTTCCGAACTATCTTCGTAGCGAACCCGGAAGTGAATTAGTGGGCTTGTGCCAAATGCTATGCAATTTACACGAAAGCTTTAAAAGTGCATTGATGAGCGGACTTGGCAATATGTAACATGAAATCCCTTAGCGTCATAACATGTGTTGGATTATTTTTCGGGTTTTTATTTGCACGTGATACTAATTATATCATCAACATTGCAGTCACCTTTCGTGTAATGAGTCTAAACGTGAAACACGAAGAAACTAACACTCCTGAAATATCAGGTTATTACTACGAATGACGACAAAAACTTACAGTACCTTAGGTGTTATTTTTATGCAGGCAATGGTCGTTAAGGGGCGCCATCATATAGAATCTAAAGCTGGCGCACGATTACTTAACATCAATTTATACTATCCAGTTTCTTATAAACTCACTTATAAACTTCCCTTAGAGCGCGCGTTTGTGCTCATGATACCTTAAACTAGATATCTTGATGGACACTGAGAATCCGTGGGTAGACTAAGGCTTAACTAAATACAGTCGTGTACGCATAGAGAGCGCCCTGTCATTCAAAGAGCAGTATCTTGTATCTGAGGGCGCACTGGGCCACTGGTGCTCATGGCTGCATTTCGTTACGTCTAGTACGTCGAATTGCAAAGTTTATGAATGAATGCATTGATGGAACAATAACACCTAAAACACCTAAAAACTATTCTTGAAATAACGACACCCGTAAATGAAATGGATACCTTTCTGAAAGCAAATTACATATATTAGAGGTAGCAGATGGCCGGGCGTTGTGTCGTTTACATAACTGTTTCCTTGACAGTACTGAAATAAATGCTTCTGGCCACTTCTTCACAGAAAAAGAGCCATTTCTATTTTACGAGTAATGCATTCAAAACTTTACAACTTTGATAATAATGATGAGTCGGTCTAGGAGAGACATAGTCAAACTATCCACTTGGAATGTATTCATGCAATATTTTTCGGGATTTTGATTTGCAACATCGCAGGACGTTTGCCAATAACTTTTCCCTTCTTATTGTCATATAGAAAACCGACGAAATGCAGACAAGAAGCAATATTCTATTGAATAATTTTGCCATCTCAAATAAGTTATAACGTTATTGTAGTTTTTACATCACGTTTCATGTCCCTAACTTTTAATGAACTCACTAAAAGAAATAAAAGACTTTTATTACAATATCAAAGTCAAACTTTATAATTCTAATTTAAAACTGCTTGCATAAGCGAACTTGGCATTAACTTTGTCTTTACTTCCGATGCGAATTGAAACAAAGAAACACCTGGCGATGGACGGGAACTGTGATAGCATGCACACTGTGTAGTTGCCTAACACTTTCTATTGTCTTTCAATCCTTTTTAGTATCCATACTTGAAGTCATTCTTCAAGTAAACTCTTCTGATTAAGCGACTTTGAAACAAACACCTACACAGAAATTCATTGTTATAGAAAAAATGTTGGTAAAAGGCAATGATCATAGGCTGACTCACATCGTTGGATTTAACGAACAAATATAAATCAACAAGGCACAACACAACAATGTTACGAAGTGGCAAGCTAGTGAACCTCACAAACTGCTGGATTGGATAAAGCAGTTGTGTGGAAGCTATTATACTTCTTTGTACACGATTACGGATGACAGATAAGTAATGGGTTCTTTCAAACAATAAGTTCTTAGCAAGCAACAGAACTTGTTAACACATTAATGGACATGCGTTCAAGGAGTCTAGATATCGGTGAGTGCTCGAATCATTCTAATCGAGTGCAAATCATTCTAATCTCTGTAAACCTTCTTTCCCTACCTGCGTGAACTCTGTGGTGTTTCCCATTTAAAAATTGCATTATCAAAGTGTGTTTAACCTCGATTTTTAAATCGTTTTGTCTGATGCCGGCGAATTACCCATGTCTAACCCTTTTAAGGGTTCGCAACTAAATATAACCGCCACAGTACAATATATTTAGCACATTAAGTTGTACATTGTCGGTGATAATTTCGACCAGAAAGACTTCAGTATTTGTTAGGAAACAAATTCGTGGCATTGAAATTGATTCCATCAGGGTCATTATACAAAAAGTGCACATTATACATCAAAGTAAAAAGCTTTGTGCTTTTCCGATTACTATATGTGTTTGCACTGTGTCGTCTGCTCCACGCACATTGTGTTGCTCGGTCGCACACTAAGTCGGTTACTGTGACCAACTCTTTTGGGTTGGAAACGGTGGCCGACTGGTTTGTCTGAAGCCTAGCAGCTAGGCGATGTTGCCGTGAGTGTGTGGGAGTTCGAATCCCGTTTGGGTTTTAGTAAAAAATTTGTTTTTATTATACATATCTCGGCTTCAGAAAATAAATATTTTGATGTGGCTAAGAAATCGTTCTTTATCTGAGAATTCATTTATTTTAATGGCTAAAGTCTGTCTTGTACCCTTCATTGAAAAAAGAACATGAAACATCTTGGAATAACTAAATAAGGTTGGAAGTATTATATAAATCGCCATTTTAATCAAACAGAAGAGTGTGGATTGAAACAAGGAAGTGAGAAGATGTAGCTTTCTTTCGCCTTTCATTGCTATGCTACTTTTGTAAAATCAATAAGTTGATCTCATTCAGCTACGGTTACATGATGACTTAATTTCCTTGCGTAACTTTTAGCATTCTAAAATTACCTCACACAGAAACTGAGCAGTTCAATAAATTATTTACAGTTGACAAAGTCCCACCTTTATATCATGTTTGCCTGGGTGACATTAGCAATAAGGTATAAAGCAATGCTCTGCCAAGAGTGGTGGCACTGGTCGACTATAATTGTACGCATGTCTCAGGTCCAAAATCAATGTCACTTTTTGGCCCTCCTGGTATATACGAATTAAATCAACATTTGTTACCGTAAGGATAAGTAAATCAATAATTTCAAACAACATAAAACCCGTGTTTTATGATTTGTAACATTTCTCAAATTACCACTCATGGATACTGCTTCTTGCTTACTTTGTTGTATATGCTCGTGCATACATCAATCGTCCATTTAAAAGACCATGTACATATTTTTATATCAATAGTTCTTGAGGCCTTCTCGTGACGCTGTTGCTGAGCGTGTATTTAAATTAAAGGAATATATAACAACTAGTATTGCAAAAAGTTTGATGCCTCACATAGCCGTGTTTCCTCTTTATTTCGAACTCTGAAACTAATTCTTATCATTTCGAAGAGCTATTTAATCCGAGAAACTCGTTTTTCCTATACGTTCGTTTGCCCCGTTAATAAGACTTTCTTCATTTCGCTGTCTCTCTTACATTTTTGACAGAGCTTTTTGTGCATCTTATCCGAACTCACGACTATGCGCTCGACATTATGAATTACACAAAACGTATACCAAATCTTTTCGTTACTATTTGCAAAACAAAATATGCAGTGCGCATGCCCAAGTAAGGCTATGAGATATGAATCATCAACGAACCATTGAGCCACTGTTAACTTCGCTTCTCAGACATCTCCAGAATAGCAGCTACATTACATAATTAATGACCTAATCAGCACATTGAAAACGTATTAAACTGACTTTAGTAGAACATCGTGAGTAGTTAGAACAATAATACTGTCACTCAGCAACAGGCATGATTAATCTGGTGTTCAAAATTTAATAAATTCAATACCTTGTGACATTAAAGCTCTGAAATTTATAGGTGATCCAAGCTGTACAATTATTCGAGTGGTTGTTGTCTGTGAAAACCGATTACTTTGAGGGGAATTAATGATGAAACGCATCAAAATGGAATTTGATTATAGATAATTAACAAACTAATCAGCACAAGAAAGACGTAGTAACATAGCTTCATTAGCGTGTCACCAGTTCAATTTATTGAGGCCTGATACAAATGAATTATGAAGCGAAAGGATCGCCATTTAGCAAACTTTGTAACCTGCCTCACCTTGACCTGGGTCTTCTCCAGCCATCTGTCTTGCCACCTCCTTCCCCATGAGAAAAACTCTTCATGATAAGCTAAACAGTAGGCATTGCAACGATATATAATTACAAAAAGCGTAGATCGGTCAAAAGCACCTGACATAGTTTATCATAACAATAAGTGTAATGAGTGAATTAAACTCAAATCGAGTTAATTTGCAAGAGTTCTTGCAACTCTATCATTTGCCAATATGGTGTGTGTCACGTTTTTATAAAGTGGTAGCGTCAACCTGTTTTGACCACACAGAGTTCTAAATCCGTTTCAGTGCCGCTGACTTCAAATCATTGATCAGAAAAATTAATTATATATTTATGCAGTAACCCCAGCGTAGGCTGCTACTCAGTGTATTTTGGTTCAGTGACGGCATACAGAGCAAGATGCTCGCCAAATATTGATCGATCGTCGTTGACATTGTTGACGCGAAAGATACATACTGATCAGCTCCCACTCTTAACACTAACAAAACAAACTAGTGACAAGACTGATTTCGTGAATTTCACTAAGTTGATACTACAGCTCTAAAAGTAACATTATACGTCTACGAAACTCTCTCTATCTTATCCATTTATAACAATTTTATGAAGTTTTCACGCCGGTTCTTCCTGCCATTCAAATTATCTCGGTACGGTCTCCACATTGAGCGTAAGCTCTCGTCCAATCAGAACAACATATTTCCATGTCTGACACCCTCGTATAATCTTCCTCATAATAACCTCGAGGCTACTTTGTTTCAAAGACGTTCTGGCATCAGCACTGGGAAGCCACACATATCAGCGTCGGGGACGTGAAAAACAACGATTATGCATACAAGGATGGTCTACTTCTAAATTATTCCCAACTAATTTCGGATCAGAAGATCTCGAGACGCTCTGAAATTGTCAATGAAGATAGTAGTAAATTTGTTCCGTACCTGCAGGTAAGATTTAGTAATTTTTGAAAGGTGGAAGCGATACTTATGTCTCTCTCTTTGCGCCTTGAAATATCTATGACCAACTCTCGGTACTCCTTATATATGAAAGAATGCTATTCTATATTTTAGCTGCATTGTATACAAACGATCTCTGTGCAGTTGCTGTCCTAGAAGTCGGAACATACACATCAGCATTGCTACAACTTCAAGTACTGAAAAGATGCATCTCAGAAAAATAAGAAAACTGTTGTAAATATCGAAATTGTCTCAACGGCGACAAAATAATCAATATCCGAGAATACTGAATAGAGCAAACAAAGCAACAGAAAACAGAATGAATCTCGTTTGCATTTTCGCCATAATTTTTTATAATGCTGCTATTTTGTGTCGAAATACCGAGGTACAATCCCCAATAAACTTGCCAATGAATTTTTGGTGCAGGTCAATCGCTGAACCAATATGCACACTTTGCGTAGTATTATATATAGCTCGATATACTCTGAGCTTTGAGGAAAATAGTGACTGTGCATGTACTTAAAAACTGGCGAATGTTGACTAGTGTCAGTATTTTTTCAGCCAAGATACCTGTAAACTAATGGGAATTATGTTGTGTTCTCATTGGTTGATATTTGAAAATTATTGTATTACATCGTGATATGCCTCAACTTGATTGTATGATTTCTCTAAATATGACATACACAAACCATCTATTAACAAATTGCTCAGATTGATTAAGTTTTCAATCTAAAAGTCATGTACTTTTGTGAGCTATTGTCCTTATTTAATTTACCACTTTTTCCGAAAAAAAACGCGTTTATCAAGAATCGCTTTTTCGTTCGTGATGTAACTGGCAAAAAAGTAAAATTAAGAGTGTCAACAGTAGAGCGAAATACACTGAACCATTCAAACAACTTTTGAGCTGTTCGAGAATAAAATTACCCTTTTGCGTCAAAAGACTTTCTATAATGATTTAGAATACAAACACAGTCATTTCCTACTTTCGTAAGAAGAAAACTTCATTATCATCATCATCCGATATACGTGGTCAGGATGTACCTCCATATTTGAGATCTAACGTTAGTCAACTTGATCGAGGATTTTGTCGACACGAAGTTATGTTATGGACGACGTGCAAATCTTGCTCGGTTGACTTGCGTGCAATTGTGTCCTTTGCTGGTCGTGCCAACTACTACCGACAACATTGAAGCCTGACACGAAGCCCCTAAATCAATTGCTGTACATACGGACGTAATCAATGCAACAGTCAAATGTCACGAGGGGTTAATATGTTTACAACCCAAGGAATACAATCTTACAATGGACACAATAAACACAAAATTTTAACTTGAAATTATTTCAACGTACTTATTTTCGAATGTTATTACTTTGGTTGTGTTAGATTCCGCAAGTGTACTTCGTAAGCATATTTTCAAACTCATTGAAATTTATTATCGCATCTTGCCATACAATTATCGATAATATATAGGCAAATTTTATGCTCTAAAACCTTTTAAAAATACTGTTACAGTAGTAGAAGGACTTAAAAACATGTATTAATATTATATATTCCTCTTCAGGGATTGCATGGGAAAAAAACTTGTGACAACTGCTGAATCCATTGTGGATTATTGTGTCACTGGTGTTATCAGTGTACAAACACAAAAAGGTCAGTCCTCTGTAAAGTATCCTTGACTTATTAAAGCATTTCAGCCAGATGTAGAAATTGTTTGAAGGATAAAGGAAAACTAATACTCACGGAATATTAAAATGTTAAATGCTCAATGGCGATATGGTTTTAATGTTGTCTTTAGTTAAATAAATTGAAACAACAGAAAGTCAAACAATGTGTATTTATTCTATCATAGGTTGGCGCGTCATTTGCATGGACCATTGCCGAGTGAAGAATGTAAAGGTTTGATGTCTTCAAAAAACCAAGATCGATTCATCAAATTAATGTCTACAAAAAGGACAAGTATCTCTTACGGGATATTATTCATCCCAGCATAACTACATGTAGCCAGTAAAACCGTGTGTCGTCCTCCATTATATCCCAATAAAAGTACCAAGAATGGATGATTCTATCCTCTTTCTCTCAAGTCAAGCGTCTCCTTTCGAGGGTCGAAATCAAACAGATTACAACTGTCAAAATGATAGTATTCTAAATGCGTCGATGCATGATGTAAACGAGGTTATTATTTCCGGTTTGGAATACATCGATATGGCAATTATGTCAATATCGATAGTTGGGTTCGTCAATAATTTGTCTTTTCTTATTGTCATATGTAAAATCAAGGAGATGCAGACTAAAAGCAATATTCTTTTGATTAATTTAGCCCTGTCAGATATGTTATGCCAAAGTTTTAGTATAATTTGGAACATACTCTTCACTAAATCTGGAATATCTCTACAGCTTTCTCAATGTTCAGTGTATATAATGGCTACTACAATAACGGAGTCAAACTTTACAATTTTTCTGCTTGCCATTGAACGATATATTGCAGTTTGTCATTCTCTGAAACAATATGTTTATTTGAAGACGAGAAATATTGTTGCCTTCATCTCGATAACATGGCTGCTAAGCGTTTTATTCTCGGTTGGTTACATGCCTCAATGCTTGGCACTTGAATTTAATTCTTTGAATGTCCTGATTGTCATGACTGGTTTTCTAATATTTGGCGTTATGTTCATCGGCTTGTGTGCTGTGCCGATTCTATACATTTTAATTGCAAGAGAGGTGACCAGAAGAAGTACATGTTCAACTCTGCCTATATCAAATTCAATGTTGAAAGATTTAAGGAACGTTTTTAGAAATATTCTTGTTACTACCGTTGTGTATTTCATCGGTGTTTTCCCATTCACGATTTGTATAGTTTGTGAGATTTTATTATATTTAGTTGATTTCAACTGGGTTTACATTTCCTATATATTTTTCAAGTACGTAAAACTGTCTTTACTTTGTTTGTATGTGCTTCAAAGTTCGGTTAACCCCTTCATATATTTACTGTGCAACTCAAAGTATAGAAAAGCTGCTAAGAAAGTTTACTGTCCTTGTGTTTGTAAAACTCCGAGACCAAATGGAGGTTCTCCAATTCAATTTGCAGAACCTTCAGTTGAACCTTCGGTTGCCACAACTAATCTGTAGAAACTACCAAACGAATCAAATCAAGACGTGAAAATGAGTATTATCAACGGCGAGAAAAATCGACCAATCTACCGACAGTGTGGTCAGGTCCATCTTACTCAAACGCCAAGACTGTACGTAAGAGGAGTAATAGTTTATGGTAGCAGTAATTATTTTTGTTTAACCCTTTGAGCGCTGCAATTTTCCCACCAAAACTATAGTGCGCAACTTTTACTAATTTTGTGAATTTTCCTGTAATTTTTTGACAATTTTGGACCAAATGAACATCACATTTTATTGGCTTCAGAATTTTATCAAAATTTCAGCAAAAATTAAAAAAAAATGACTAGTGTATATTTTGGTATAGGCAACAAAAATTGACTTTGGCGCTCAAAGGGTTAAGTGTCCTATGTAGACTTATGTTAAGGAGCAATACATATAGCTATACAATGAGTAATGTTGCCACATCCAGCTCCTCGGGCTTATAAGACAACAAAGTACGACAGATGGTGATAAACTTAAATAAATACATCAATACATCAATAAAGTGGAGAATTCTCCACATTTTACTCATACAAAGTTTCTTTTCTTTTGTTGTAAGCTTCATATATACAATTTGCAAGTAAGAGTAATAATAATGAGATATTTAATCCTTACTGATCTTAAACGCATCATCACAAAAGAATGTCCGAAATTAAGCACAGCACACATGCAATTGAAAACATATAGTCAAGCCATTGCAGTCAGTCATATGTAATTTTCAAATTACAAATTGACATCATGTGGTTTGATAACAATGGGTACCTTGTTGTTGGAAACACGCTTCTTGGGCGAAGGTAATAATATCGATCTAATATGTAAACAAACAGTTATTAAATTTACTCAGTTTAACAGAGTAAATTTTTCTTAGCAATCTTGAGCAAAAAACTTCGTTGTCAGTGACACTGATTGTGTTTGCGTCATTGACGCCTTATTCCAAGATTGTAAACAGTGAATTTGCGTCAATGATACCTAATCCAGCTTCAAGACGCCGGGAAAAGTACACAAGAAAATATATGGCATAGTTATTACATACTATCATAATTGTATAAAAGATACCAATTATGTAAATTTCATGTATTTGACACCCAATGGAAGAAAGTTAAATAACGTACTTTTACATGAGAGAATATTTGAATTACTTTTTACCGATCAGGCATTGTTAGTTTTATAAGTAATTGAAGAGTATCAAAATCAATCTATATACAATGTGAGCATTCATTTTAAAAGAGAGAGAGCAAGAAATACGATCTTCAGCCGTGTGTAACTTTACACTTCAGCAATAAATCACTATCCATTGATCTTCAACTACTCTGAGAGTCTCTACTCTTTCAAAGATCTCGACGTACCTCTCAGCCGTGGTTGAATCTCCCCAAAGACCAACGATCACAAAGATAACATCAGCAATCCCTGATCCCTTACTGTACATGCTTTCGAGTGAAGACATAAGATATTCTCGGATTAACCTTGACCTACGTGTTTACTGCGGTTACGTGTTTCTTATTTTCAAAAGTAGCATATTTCGTACACGCTTAACATGGTGAACAATTTGTAAAATATATAGCTATACGCTTGCACAAGTGGAATGTTTATGTTGCATTTGATGCATTCAAAATGCATTACTTTTTCAATGAAACCACTCTATTTGTAGTACGATTTGATATAGTTGTGACCGCTTATGTCTATTACTTATGTCTATCTCGAATTCGAATGAAGCTAAGTTCTGCTAGTTCTCTGACAGCAGAAAACCAGCCTTCTCTCATTTAAAGTTTATGATTTATGTAACTTCCAGGATAGTTTGCTGCACCTTGCATGTACTTTTTTTCAAATTCAACATAAATTACAGTTAGAGAAATCAGCATACAATTATTTAAACTGATATAATGCTTACTTTTGCCACCTGTTAACATTATAAAGGTGAATTCAAGCAAGGGACAAGGTTATGTTATTTTTGCTTTATCGTAATTTTTTTCTTGAAACATATACGTTTACGTGACTAGTATCAATTGATACAGTAACTAAATTTAGCTTTTTACGTGCGTATTCCAATAGTTGTAAGACTTACAAAAGGGATGTAGAAGTGTTTTCACTACATTGCTTGACTGAAAATACTGTGTATGGAGAATTTCTTGTTGTATTGACTCACGATTTAATATGGTTGGAGGGTAAGCGGTAAAAAATCAATTCACAATGCGATACAGTACTTGTTTTCAGCCATCCTATCACAACCGTTGAAACATGAGGTATAGCAAAATTTTACTGTCTGGAAGCAGATATGCCTACAAGGGTGTGGCTTGGTCAGCATAATACTTATTGAAAGAACGGTGGAATGTGAATGAAAGGTTTTCCCGCTTAACCGCTAACCATATTGAATCGCGAGTGAAAACAATACAATCAAGATAGTACGCATTTCGAAAGTGAAAGTCTCAAATCTTTGCTAAAACTTCCTTCAATAAAATTTTTGAGCCTTGCTTTGACAAATCAAGAATGCTAATCGGACATCATCGTACACAGTTTGGAACAAAAGAAACAAATTACCTAACACTTACCGGTATCTGAAATTCAAAATGGCCGCAATCCTTATGTTACCTCTATGGAGAAAGATAATATTTTTTTTGATTTTCGAAATAATAAGACGGTGAAAATTTTTCTTCCTCTAAGACTTTCAAAATATGCCCCACTAAGTGGTAGATCAGAAAAGAGTTGTAAAACTTTGTCCTGATATCTGTCCCCCGAGGCGCATTACACCTAATCCTACTCTAGCCAATAGTAACATGAGTTTAAAGACTTGACAGAATTGTAAAACCAAAGTTACCGTCATCCATGTTTGTCGATGCAAATGTCAGTAGAAGTTGAAATTTGGAGGTAAATCTTTGCTTGACCTTAAATGTTCATGATCGAGTGCTTATTTCATGCAGACGTTACCCAATAACTTTCACTTTAAGCTCTAAAGACACCAGCCTTCTTGGACCAACGAAAGCGATTATGAAGATAATGTATCCTTTAAATCTATCAGCTGGATTCATATCCTTGTGTCACTGCAAGTGAAGTATTTTTAAAATTCTAAACTAGATTTTCAGCACCCGCTCATGTATTTTGGATTTCAGACATTTATTTTTTGCGTGTCATCACCGTAACAATTCATTGTTAGAGGTAAAGATTAAAAATACATAGCAGACGTGTTCACCAATGTCAACCAAATATACCGATAAACGTTATTTTACATTATTTTTAATTTCAAACTTTAACGTTAAATGACTCACGAAAACCTAAATGAGCGAAACCAAAATACATGAGCGGGTGTTTTTCTTAATCTCCATTCACTGGAGGAACCATGCATGACTTGCTATGATCTTGTACACACAGTTCATCTCTCATCTAATTCTCATACAATGTATACAGAGTATGAGTATGAGCGGATACATTGACTGTGCAGGAATTATTTAAACAAGCGCGGGGAAATCTTGAAATGTTCACAGGCTAGTGTCAGCAAAGATCCATGGTGAACTTTAGTGTCATCGTACTTATCATGATAACTAATACATCATCAAAACCAAACGCAAATCAGAAAAAAATAAATTGGTTATTCTCTCAATTTTATTGAATAGAAACATCAACATATGACCCATAAAAAACCTGTATCACTTCCTGTTGTCAGATAAAAGAACCATTCTTATGTACAGTGAAATTGTTAGCACGACAGTGACCTTTGTTGTAATCAAAATACCTTTATACACACAGAGGTCATAGATTGAACAACAAGCGACCCACATTTCTAAATAAAGATTAATTTTTTTACAACAATTTCTTTCTAAAGGTAAATCAAAAATAGTAGTTATCGAAAACAATTCTTAAATAAGAATTTAAAAAATGTTTTAAAACTACAAGGTTAAGATAGTCTTCGAAAGAATAACCTTCCGAGTTGTGTATGAACGACGTTTAATTTGACTGATGAATGAAATTGAGTTCAAAGTTCGTCACTTTGAATAGCAAATTAAAGTCATTTTATTGAGCTCATTATGACTTGGCCGTAATTAACAGATGACATATACTCGTCTGGATAATTGACAACTTTACTTGGAATTCATTATATGCAAGGAATCATCAGCTAATCATGATTGTAACGTGAGTTCCATGTAAATACTCATTTTGCGTTGACAAGAACACTATCAGGCAGCTAATTTCAAAAGAGCATATATCATGAAAAAAAAAGAAAGCAAAAAAAATATATATGTATATATATCGAAGTATACAGATGTCTTCTTTGTAATAACAGTTGTGTATGATATAAACAGAGCGTTATGTAAACAAATAGGAAAATAACAAAATTCTTGAATGTGACATATACACACCAGCAGTATAATCAACTACAATTAATCATTTACCTGACGCACTGAGCAAACGCATCTTAATTATATCCAGTGATAAGAGTATCTTTGGTCAATACAAAGGTCACTACAATACAGTGTTGAAGACAGACGAATACACCGAAGAAATTAAATATGTGAAGACTAAACATTCAGCAAGGAGAGGCAATAACAGGGAACGTATAATCACGTGGTTCAACCCCCTCTTTCATTAAAAACGTTTAAACGATTATCGGCAAGAAATTTCTTTAACTTGTTGATAAACACTTTCTAAAAGGGTCTTACATTTACAAAATCTTCAATGGGAACACAATTAAAGTGAGCTACAGCTGTATGAAGAATATGGCTAATATAATCATATAATCAATTTGCATATGAGAGGGCATCACCTGGGACCAGCGTAAAGGTCGACCAGCTGACTGTAATAGCCGGGACAAGTCCCCTCATGCCCCGTGAAGGGTGACTGTCAAGTCAAAGGTGTGGTTTACAAGGCAAAGGTATCAACGGGGGACAACATGAAGATGGTTTACATCGGCCACACTGATAACACCTTCAAGACCCTTCACTGATCACATGACGTCGTACCGTAATAAGAAATATGGGAACTGCAGAGTACTTAAAAGACAAAAAAACAGGTCTTTGACATCTTGCGGTCAATTATTATAGAAATAAAGGACGACACGCTAACCGTTAACGTTTATTTATGAGCAAGGGCGAGAAGAAAGGCAAAATTTAACGCGCGAGGCTTGCAGAGCCCGTTAATTTTGGTTTCCTCTCGTCCGCGCCCATAAATAAACGTTAATTATCAGCGCAGAGTCTGTTATTTTCATTATATTATCAACGAACCAAAAATACCTGTTGAAATTTACGAAAATTCCCCGTGCAACTGGCAAAGGGGCCTGAGAACTTGTCAGTGAGTAGTGAGCGCGCTGTAAAAAATTTATCAAATCCGGAGATTTTTGGGGAAAAAGTGTCTAAACTTGACCCACAAGTGCTCCACGTTATTTTATGATTGATTATGATCTTTGTACAAATTACAATTTTCGTTTGAGCTGTAAAATTACAATGTTTACGGTATTATTCATGTTCACGGGCATGTAAACAAATCATTACTGTGTATTTGTGGGGAGTCACTGATTTAGTTCAGTGGTTCAGCTCGACCAATTAAAATGCGATGGCCGGGGCATGGTAATATAATGAGAAAAGCATCGAGTTACTCTACCATCATTAAGGCATTTTCAGGGTTTTTTTTTGTTTTTTTTGTTTTTGGCTAGGATCGATCATCGTTTAACTCATCGTCAAAAATTGTCAAAGTCATCGTCAATCCGAATCTTGGTGATAGAAACTCAGTGACCTGAGAGTAAAGTATTTCAATTGTAACACAAAATACACTCATACAACAAACGATACCCTTTGAACACAATGTCCAGAAACTACAGACCTAACCACTGTAGGTCTCATGCAGTCCTAAAGTCATAGAACTTGAGGATCCCGTACACCAATATGGTTAATATACTACATATTATCTTGTGAGAATAGAGGACGCCTTTTCACTCATACAGCTGTATCTTGTACCTGAGGATGCACTGGGCCACTGCGGGGAGCACAGAAATGCGGGCAATAAGTGCTCTTGACGGCATTCCGGTAGGTCGAGTTGCAAAGTTTGTATATGAATGGATTGATGGAACAATTTAAAGTGTATAAAATTTTGGCTGTCTGCGCAAACACATAGAAAGTGTCAATCCTAGGTGAAGTAGGCCTGTACACTCCATCTTTTTGCAGAACAACGATGAAAAATAAGACGACAGACGGGATAATACTGACGAATATCACAACATTTGTGATTACAACAGTTCTGAGGACCTGTTTGGTTTCTTTGAAAGCCACTTTATGCAGAGTCAACATTGACGACTTCTTTCTCCTCTGCATTGCGCATGCGATTAAAGCGTAGAGTGATGACGTCAGGATCACACAGGCAAAGAGAACAGCAGCGATGAGACACAAGCAAACTATTGCGTACACATCTTGTCCTTCGGCGTCCAGGAAATCGATACAAGTCCCAACTTCAGTGCTCGACAATGCAACACTCAGAATCCACGTGATAGAAACAGCAATTGCCATATTTTTGCTTGTCATTACATACGCCTTGAAAGGGTGGCAGATAGCTATGTACCTCTCAACACTGATCACAGCTACGGTCAAACATGACTCAATTAGAGGTGTAAACTGGCTCAACGCATTCACCGTGCACGGGATTGCCACAAAGAAACTACAAAACACGTTCATGAGCCAAGTCATATCAGATAAAGCCAAGTTCACCAACAGGGCATTCGTTTTGGTTTGAAGTTCCCTGATTTTGCAGACCACGAAAATGAACGACAGGTTGTTTAAAATACCCACATTGGCAATGGAGAACTCGATAACTTGGATAAGTTTCACATTTCCGTCATAGTGAGTGAAGTTCGCAGTGTTGCTATTTCTGTAGTCTGCTGTGTCTGGTAAAGTACTGGTATTGTTTGGTTCCATCTTGATATGCCTCTTCAAACAAAAGTGACACACGTTTTATTCAAGACGAATTCCAACTTCTCCAGGCTGTGTGGACGATTTGCACCGGCCTCACATGTACGAAATCACCTTTGCCCTTGTACAGCGTAAACTGTGAACCGCCTTACCTGTAGATCAAGGACCCTGTGAGATTTGTCCTACTGGAATAAAACAAGTCATCATCATTTACTTAAAGGCTGCAATTAAATGTTAATTCATTATTTATTTCCAATAATCCCTGGGTATCAAAACTAAGGCCTCATGCATAAACTTCAGACATTCTAATCGAAGATAAAACAGGCTGTATAACCATCGCTAAGTTTCTAATTTTAAGTTTGTCAATATAGCGTTATGTTTATTTCACGTAACGTGACTCCTTTTGCCATTGCATTATTGTATTATTATTTGACTGATGTTGTTGACGGTTTCCCACTCGATGCGGGATATCGCGAGACTTAGACATTCAATAGAACTGTTTGGTCGCCAAGAAAAGTGATAAATGCCAATCCTTACAATTGTACGCGAGTGATTTGCATATATTGTAGTTTGAGGAAAATTAGTGACGTTTGTGCATTATTATTGCAGAAAAAGTGAATTGATTTATGTTACCAGGCAATGCAAACACCAGAGATACCACACAGTTTCGTGTCAAGAGGACGTTGTCACAATTTATTCCTAAATTATTTCTGCAGATGTAAATATATATATTGGTCTTGTCGATTTAGCCCTTCACGGGCTCTGACTAGCATGCCTGCAGGTTCTGAGAATTGAGAAAGTAATACATTAAAAACAAAACAAGATTTTATTATATAAAATAACAGAAAAATAGCCCTCTTATAATACGAATGACAGATTCTTTCAATACAGAAACACCTGCATAATATCTCAATACAAATGCCTCAAATATTAATTCTGTCCTTGTCAACAATCGACAAATTAATTATTAAACATTGGAAAACGTGGGAAACACGAGAAGGCGTGAAATGTTATGACAAAACAACATTTCTTTAGAACGGCCATATTGTCCTTGCTATTTAGCTGACTTGTTTGCCAGGATAGATATATTTTGTCACTTTTTTCACCTTTTCCTTCATCCTTCATAAGATATCACGTCTCCACATCCAGCATTGTTTTAAATTATTTTTAGTCCATCGTCCGTCCATTTGCAAGCAAACCTCTCCCTCACACCATCAACACTCATTTGCGACACAGCCAATTATCGACAAAAATTACCAATTAACCAGCATATCTATTCGATCAATGCCAGCGTGATTTTTTAAGTAAACACTCTATTGTGCTTGCATAATGGTCTGACAAATGTGAATATCAAACCGATTTAACCGGCGCCATGGTGTATTTAACAGTATTAAAACGACACAAATTTCTTGAATATGCCTGTGATTTGAAAGCAAAAAGGTTATAAGGCCATAGTATAAAATTAGCAAAAAGTTATCTTACCTGTTTAAAATTCACTATGAGTTGTATGAAATCCGCAACACAACCTAGGAATGGATATTTTCATGTAATTAGCAGATGAACTATACTTTCGTTGTTGATTCACAGTCGTTGAGGTTGTAAAGTGTGTAATGCTCACACATTAAATGCGCAGCATACGGAGCGATGGTCATCCGATATACAAATCAATCTTATTATTATTCGCTGACGATGCAAGTCGCTGATTGCCTACTGTTGTCGGCTAACTCCAACGGATACCACATCTAGTCAAAACTGGACGGCTCCAATCCCCGAGCCACAATGGAGAGAAGCAACTAACTGTTTGCAATTGTTATCGTAACATTTATTGCAGAGATTTCTAGGACATATTTGTTAATGCGACTTACCCGCGTAATTCAGTTGCCTTGAGAGACAGTATCCTTAGTCCTATATAAAAAACCACAAACGGTATCCCTAGCATGCCGAAAATTCATGTATTTATTATCAAGGGTATTGATAACCTTTACATTAACATTCCAGGCAATACAATACAATACAATACAATACAATACAATACAATACAATACAATACAATACAATACAATACAATACAATACAATACAATACAATACAATACAATACAATACAATACAATACAATACAATACAATACAATACAATACAATACAATACATAACAAATATAATACAATACAAAACTGTAACAATACAATACAATACAATACAATACTGTAAAAATACTGTAACAATACAATGCAATACAATACAATACAATACAGTACAATACAATACAATACAATACAATACAATACAATAAAATACAATACAATACAATACAATACAATACAATTCAATGCAATGCAATACAATACAATACAATACAATACAATACAATACAATACAATACAATACAATACAGTACAATGCAATACAATACAATACAATACAATACAATACAATACAATACAATACAATACAATACTGTAAAAATACTAATAATACAATACAATACAATACAATACAATACAATACAATACAATACAATACAATACAATACAATACAATACAGTACAATACAATACAATACAATACAATACAATACAATACAATAAAATACAATACAATAACATACAATATAATACAATACAAAACAATAACAATACAATACAATACAATACAATACTGTAAAAATACTGTAACAATACAATGCAATACAATACAATACAATACAATACAATACAAAACAATACAATACAATAAAATAAAATAAAATAAAATACAATACAATACAATACAATACAATACAATACAATACAATGCAATGCAATACAATACAATACAATACAATACAATAAAATAAAATACAATACAATACAATACAATACAATACAATACAATACAATACAATACAATACAATACAATACAATACAATACAATACAATACAATACAATACTGTAAAAATACTAATAATACAATACAATACAATACAATACAATACAATACAAATTACAATACAATACAATACAATACAATACAATACAATACAATACAATACAATACAATACAATACAATACAATACAATACAATACAATACAATACAATACAATACAATACAATACAGATATTAAAATGCAGTCAGTAACATCAGTAACATACGATTCACTTCCTTCAAAAACTTTTTTAATCTTTCAGATTGAAATTTGCAGAAAGTTACTTAAACATAAACAAATTATGAAATCACTTTCAAGTTTGTTTCAATAAGAATTGGAAAATCACTCCACTTTGTAGTTAAAAGATGTGGTCTTAAATTTGCAAAGTCAATCGCATTATTTATTGAGGCTCAAGAATGTGTAAACGTGGAATTTGACGCAATATACAGCATACCGGTAGCTGTCGCAGGTCATTCAATATGCAAATTAATCTTTTGCCACCTACAATATTATGCGTAAATGTTGTGTCACATTGTCCAGTTATATCATTTATGACTCTTAGATCGGTTTCTTGTGTTTCGATCGGCGACGAATGCATCGACCAGGATAGTATAAGCTACGGACGACACAAGTTACTCACCATGCGAGAACACAGTCAAGGAATCGGTAGGAGGACTATAAAATGATGTCTGACACCTTACCAAAAAATCGGGAATTTGTAGATCAAGGTCTGAACGCCATTAATCGTTACAATTATTGCGCGCGTGCACTGTAACTTGACTGTTCTTGCTGTGTGAGAGGGGAAACTTTGAATTTCCTTGAAATACGCCCTCACATGAGTTGCTACTAGTGAGTGCTGGTTGCAAAAATCCTCAAATCCACGGCTAAAGCCTTCTAGGCTGCGTTCACAAATAACGATTAGGGGGCTGGAGGAATCTCGATTGAAATCCTTTTTTCAGATCCTCTCCCCTCAATACCCTAAAAACATTTTCAGTCCCCCCGTCCAATTATCATATAGCCGCATACTTATTAGGGATCCACGCAAAGAAAAAATAAACATGTATTTTGCAGTTCTGCTCGCAAATATTCAACACTACCAGTTATTAGCAGTTTGTAGAGCCATATTCCTAAGGCAAGTTCTTAAATTCATTCATTTTAAACGCATCAGTGGACTTTTTGATATATCTGTCAAAGCCAACTGGAGTTAATCCAACTCTGGCCAAGTTACTAGCACCTGCTGAAGCGCACATGAAATGACGATCATGAGCGAGTATGCAAAAAAATGTGAATCCCTGGCTACATCGGATGCTATCGTACTAGATATACAAAATTGTCGATATTGAAAGGATCGAATATTTCATCAAATAAACATTTTAATCTCTGAAAATTTTGGTAATAATGGCAAATTTTATAATATTAAAATAATTTCATTTAGTCCGACAGTTTTTTCCATTTAAAATATATTTTTTTACTATACAAAGATTTACTTTTGTATAATTTTACGATGAGAATGTGGAAATTTAGAAAATCAAGCATAGTGACGCCATCTTTTCTTTAATATTTGATTATTTTCATATGCCAGAATTCAAAAATCCCTGATAATTTTCAAGTCTCCTGCTCTTTCATGAGTTACTTTCTGGCCTGATCTTGTGTACAAGTATGTTTCACTGTCATGAGCGTCACGTGACCAGAACAGTTCTTCAGCTACTTCATAGCCACAGATATCTCTGTCACTGCCGGTATGCAGCGATAGTGACTGTGCCTGTAGGTAGTAGCAGGGCAGTGGCTGTATTAATTTGATAATTTTGACAATAATTTTGTTCAGTTTATACAACTTCATTGTTGTTCCACTCCCTATAGCATATTTAACTGTCCAGTAATCAGCTTGCCAACAAGCCTGTGAATATGTACTGCGCATTTGTATCGTTGATAAATGCCTTTCAGTCTCGACTCTAATTCAATTATCATCCAATATTTATACATGCAAGCTTGCAAGAAACTGTATTTGATATATTTCATAGAAATACTGAAAAAGATTATCAACTGTTGCAGCTTCTGCCCCGATATTATGCCTACTTGTTTGTTTTTTTTACGAAAATACATACATTTTAGATTTTTTAGACAAAAGTAATGAAATGAGACAAAATGGTTCTTTATTTTGTTCAATTATTACTAACATTAGAACAATTGGATGACATTAAAATGTTTTCATTTTTCATTGAATTACCCATCAAATCTTTGAATTGTAAAGAGTAAAGGGGATCCCGGAGCCAAAAAATATTTCAGGTCCCCCTATAGGTAGAGCAGAACTTTCAAGTCCCCCCACTACCCCAAAAATTTTCGAATCCCCCTAAATTCCTCCAGCCCTTCTAACTGTCTGTGTGTGTGTGTGTGTGTGTGTGTGTGTGTGTGTGTGTGTGTGTGTGGTGAGTGTGTGTGTGTGTGAACAAAGCCCTAATATTCAACAACCAAATTATTATAATCATAGACCATCGATAAATGCAATGGTCTATGTTACAATCCATTTGCTGGTAGGTTTTTGGATTATGAAAATTACATTACGGGAAGGCTCAATTAACTTAGGAATACCCTACTTCCCAAGACGATCAATTTCACAGACCTGCCTTTCCTACAATGGCACTACAATAGCACCAGCTGGATTAGATAAACATAACAATGGAACATTCTGTTTGTCACCCGAGTTGCTCAGGCAAGGACTCGGGTTTCAGGTTCCATGCAAGTTAATGCAGTCGTCCCCTAATGACTACGGACTTTCCAAATGGAAAAGATAGGATAATGGCCGAGATATAGAAAAACATTAACCTGTTGACAATATCGGCAGGCAGTTGATCATGATCATGCCCTGGCTATTTTGCGTCATTATTGAATTGTACCACCATGGAAGTTCAAATTTCAGTCATTCTTGCACCGACCTTGTGAACTTAGATGCAGTAGTCGATACATCGAGTAATACTTTTCAAAATGATGTAATATAACGCTAATCCAAAGACAATAATCGTTCGTGGTATTGGTAAGGAATACCGGGATTGGGTGCGTAATTATTAGTAGGCTTCTCAGCTAATCACCAGCATGCAATTTTTCAAGCTTCAGCAGGTTCACCTTAGGGCAAGTGCAAATTGAATTTCAATCTACCTTTTCAAATCATTCGAGTAAACTACTTCTACCATACTAAACTGTAGAATCTCTGTTTTTGGAAAATCTATAGTATGAGGGCGTTTCCTTGTCATCTTTGATGAGAAATATTCCTTTGAAAAAAAACTATGTTGGCAACGTGCAGCTCCACCTTAATACAATCTCTGAGTAATAATATAAAAGGAGATATAATTGCTTAATTTACCAACGAATGAGATGTAGGCCAAGGCCCTTATACAACTGATGTGTGATCGGATTTTACTGCGCAAATGTAATTATCTCAATTCTAATACGTGACCATATTTGATAACATGCATTCAAAACATGTCTTGCCAAATATTTATAAGAAAACCTCCAAGCATGTTTGACCTCTGACCCCAATGGGAGACAAGGTCGTCGAAAAAGATGATTGGAAGAACGTTGCTGAGTTGTAGAACCACGCAGCATTCCACTCCTCATAGAAATTCTCAACTGTATATCTCTACATCCCTGTTGAAACCGTAAAGTCCTTCGATTGAGCGATACGGAGCTGTACGGTTTACAAAAAATGGATGTCAAAGGGTAAAATAGTCGCGCCATTGCATGTGTAAACAATTATAACTCCGATGTTTCGCAGAAGCTGCTATGAGTCATCCAATGATATTTACACTTGTTTCCCTCAACATGAAAAAAAAGGAAACGCCACGTCATATTGGTTGTCGATTATAAAAGCTCACGAAGTAGAGGCGTTATTCCATAATTTCGGTGTATAAGCCGCCTCCCATTGAAAGAAACTCTTTAAACTTGAACTTAGATTAAGGAAAGCCGTGTTGTTCATCATGTATTGAAAAACTGTGGGATTTCTAAATGGCAGGACACAACATGTGCAAAGTCCGGGAAGACAGCTTAGAAAGTGTCGATCTAACATGATTTTTCCGGGTGCAAATGCATCAAAAAGTGTCAATTTGACACTTTGTCATTTTTAAAAACAAACGCCATAAACGGGTCATGGCTTTAAGGGATTCCATGAGTTGCATTTGAAATAGCTTTCATATTATGGTTCCACGGTCTTATTTTTTCTAATTTTTAGCTGCAGCAGAATCCTTGTTGCAAGTTTGAACAAATTGGGTTCTTACCCCCAATCCCAAAACTAATGAGTTACTTTGCTAGTGCGTCAGTTCTATGATCGACGAAACTTCGCATCGTTAAACCTTAATTGAGATTTTTCTACGAACACAATTACTCCGTATCGAAATTCCGCTGACGTCATTGTTCGTATAAAAAATTATGATCTTTACCTTATTTACGCCTGCATTTTGAGTAGGATATAATGTTATCAATTTCTCTTCAGCATATATTCATATCATTACAATACTAATTACACTCATTCAGAAAGGACAAACAAGTACAGTCGGCGAAACGAGCGTGGAATTGAAGATCTGGCCTGACGCGCCACCTCAGAAAACGTCGCATATGTGATCTAGATACACCGGGTCATTATCAATAACGGACTGGGAATCAATACTGCACGTGGAATCTTCGAATAGCCGCTACAGTTTTAAAAATACCATCCACGTCTGGTACATTACAAAGTGTCAAAAGCAAGGCGCCGGGAAAGGGTTAACTATTTCCACGTTCGAATATGTAAGTATGCATTTATTATCTGGTTTTAGTACTTGTTCAAGGTTACTTAATGATTTCATAACATTCTAAAACTGAGCAATGTTGGTAAGTTCCAATGCGTTTCTTTATATGCGTGCCGTTTGTGCCAGGAAGGTAAATCGAAGACTGTTTTTCGGCAATATTTATTAGTCTTGACAGCCTGAGAACCTAGCTCTCGTGTCACCATTTCAATTGACTATCAGAAATCACCTTATAGAAAACTGTTTGCTTACTGAATTATCGTCCTAACATTAGCACTAAGATTAGCACTAGCCTACCTTCATCGTTTGAAGCTTTCACCCTTTGAGCACTGTAATATTTCCTACTAAAATTTTAGTGCGACATTTTTCAAGTTTAAGTTTAATGAATTTGATAATTTTGGACCCAACTGACATCACATTTCATTGGTTACAGTTTTTCATCAAAATTTTGGGGAAAATCTGAAAATAAAATTGACTGGCGTTACATTTTATAAAGGCGGCAAAATTAACTTTGGCGCTCGAATGGTTTACATATGGCAGTGTTTGTTTGACACGCCATTAACATGTAACAATACTGTTTACCGTCTGATGATACTGTATGCTTCTTACAACACTGCATTCAGTTTCTATCTTGTCATTAAAATCAATTGTCACTTTGTTTTATGTCTTAGAAAGTGGTTGTTCTCGTTTTCATCAAGTACACTCTAGGGGAAAAACTATTATCTAAAGCTATAATCCGTGTAATTACTTTCTAATGACATCCCATCACAGTGAAATTCCCTGAATTCCATGAAGTGGCAAATGAGGCGAATTTTAATATCAGCCAATTAACTTAAGTGACAGACAGACAGACAAGACAAGCCGGTTTCTGTTAGCTTCGGTGGCACAACATTTTGCACGCGTATAAAAATGACATTTTTTGCTAACATTTACCCCATCAGACAATGCCTGATATTTCAGATCCGTTGATGCTTTCACAATTCCCTGAAGTCCATTAAGTGACAAACGAGGCGAATTTTAATATCAGCCAATTAACTTACGTGACCGACAGACAAGACAAGCCGGTTTATAATAACTTTGGTGGCACAACATTTTGCACGAGTATAAAGATAACGTATGCTAAAATTTAACCCAATCATACAATGCCTGGTGCTTCAGACCGGATGGTGCTTTAACAATCTCACTTTGGCTGAATTGGCCACTCAATTTGTACTGTACTGTATTCCTCTCCATAGAAGATTATCTATTTCATTGGCTTGCCCGTTAACACTGTACAGATAAGTACAGTCTACTCATTTGTTGCTATGACAACCAAATTTCAGATGCCATGGGTAATTGTGTGCAACCGTACATTACATCAAGGCCAATTGCCTGCAAGTGTACATATCCTATCCGCATTATTATATAATTGTGCCTAGTAGCTATTCGAGTACGCCATAAAAATGTCGATTATTTTACATGTAAGGTAGAATGCGCCTTGGGGACAGATATTCCGACACTCAATTTTTTCCAACACTTTTCTACTCTCCCGTTTACGGGGGTGGGGAGGGTCATTCGAAAGCTCTTGGAGTGAGTAAAAACGTTCACTATCTTGGTTTTTCGAAAATAAAAAAAAAATATTTTCCCGGTCGCGTTAACACAGGCATGTTGCTACTTAGAATTTCGAATATTGGCAAATGTTAGGGTAGTTTGTTTCTCTGGAACCAAACTTTGCCCAGATTTTTATTCTTGATTTGTTTGGAGAATGTTTGAAAGTTTAAATTTACAACGCGCACGGTGCATACAAAATAGTCAAAATAGGTCACGAAGACAACACCGTTGGACGTCGTTATGCAAGCGTCATTATGAATATATATTGCTCATTTATAGCATACATTTCCCCGAAAATTCGGGACATTTGGTCAGCTTTGTGTTTGAATCCGTACTTCATGTCTTGTCGGCCATATTTCAGATTTTGAGTTTGAACAAACAAGCAACAAATTGGATGTGATCAAGTAAAGTCGATTAGTCTAGATAACGGAAGCACCGTGAGGGCCAGGCCCAGAATTGTGCAAACACGCCGAGAAAACACTGTTGGGAATCGGAACGGCAAGCCTCCGACGACTATAATTTGAACTTCCCATATCATAGTAAGTTGAAGACATAGGCAGTTATATGTCAATATAATGACAACTTTTTGACAACGAAATTTTTAAAAACAAAACCTGAAAAGCAATTGATTTTAACAGATAAAACATGGTAATTAGTAATTTGTGTAGTTCATGCAAAATTCTGCACATAAGAGAAGCAGAGCTGAACCCCGCCCTCTGGAGGAGTTCGTTTTGCATGGGCGTATTTTGAATGTCCACGGCCTCGGTATTACATTGTGACAAAGACCCTCCCATCAACAGTCACTGCAACTGATGGCGGTTGTCTCTTCTTCACTCTAAAGGACAGGTAACACATCAAAACAATTGACTTGGTCTGTTTTGAGAACATTTCCATATCCAAATCACAATGGCATGGGGAAGAATACATCATGGAGACCACGGCAATGGTTTCTGCTAAGCACTTCGCTTTTCCAAGTATATTATTTAGGACACATTAATTTCTCAAGATAGAAAGCTCCTCGAAGACACTATATCGAGACTCTAAATTTTTCACAATACTGATTTGGTCTGCCGTCAGGGCTCAGTTTGAAGTACGTGGGGCAAATGTTTTCACCCGCTTATCTTTGTGAACATCGCAAATTTAATTTTCGCTTATTGATTTAACAAAGGGCTAACAGCCAATATGAATCTAAAGCGTTCTTATATAATTGGTAATTGTTTGCTTGTACGGAATATTGCAAGGTCACCTCTGATTTTATTATAGTTTCCAAACGAAAAGTTCGGGCACAAGTTTAAGTCTGCCAATTTCGAGGTGCGAGTTATGAACCTGTAATTTTGCCCCGGCCTGTTCGAAGCTGGGTGTCATAAAATCTCTCTCTCTCTCTCTCTCTCTCTCTCTCTCTCTCTCTCTCTCTCTCTCTCTCTGCTAATTTCTGTCATAAATCATTTTAAAAGCAGAAAACCAGCGTCTGAAATCAGGCTGTCATTATCTCATATCAGTCCCAATAAATACATGATTTCCTTCAAAATAATCGAAACACCTAGAACTGTCATTTTGTATTTCAAATGTCGCTTACAAACTGTCAGAATATTTTTCAAACGCGATATGCTGTTCGAACGGCAAGACTTCATTGATCCCTTATATATGAAAAAGAATTAGACTTTCGTACGCTCCAAGCCGCAAGTAACCGTAAAGCGGGACATCAAACCAGTGTGTCAATTTCAAATTATCACTTTGTGTCCGCATAAATTGACTCAGCAGAATATGGTTATATTAATATACTTGTCATGTAAGCATACCGCACCTAAAAATATCATGCATTCCTAAAGTTAATTAGTTTTCTTATCTTGTGCTCATATACGACATTTTACATTGCTAGTACAAACAAACGAAGAATATATTTAATTATCATTTCATTCTCTTCATGACCTATAAGTGTCAGCATGTCGCGCTTTGAAAAAGGTGACAATATAGGGCAACTAAAATGAAAAATTACGGTGTTTCTTTCACACATGATGGCGCCAATGAGGCTGGCTATTAATTCACGCCTTGAGCCTATTGAAATCTCGTTCTCCGATATACCGCGTAGGCGTACCTGATGAACACTGGGCGAAGTCTCTACCAGTGCGGTTTTCTTAGGTGGCCTCAATAGCTTTGTGAAGTCACTGGACCCTCTAGGCTTTCATTGATTTGTAAAATTGCTGAGTGTGTGCCAGGCGTTCTTCCGTTATCGCGTCTAGCTTCACTGATATTCGCCTGTACGTCTGTGTGTGAGCCGACGCTGTTCAAAAACACACGCCTTAGAATGTCACAACAGGCTGTCCAAGACATTGGGAATTCTTGTATATTAGGTTCGATAAAGTAGTATGTTTAAGCATCAGGGCATTTAACATACGTAGTTTCCTAATAGATGGCATGTACTTTTTCCCAGTTAGAATAAACATTTCAAAAAACGATAAGATGATATTCAAATATTGTGTTATCTTACTTCAAGGATAAGTTTTTCGTATTCTTGTGGCACTCCCACTTGGTAACATTTTAAAAACACATTTTTTTAATGCCAACGGTCGATATTTAAAGTGGCGACTGCGCGCGGATCACGAGATATCGATAAAAACATGTCCTCAAAAAAAAAAGTTGAATTCCGGTGGCCCACCTAAATTCAGCTTCCGAACATCGAACGTTCGGCACTGGGGCCATTGTCAACTAAGCTATGGAGTACGAGTCTACGCTCAGCCTGCTGTACGCCACAGTACCACTCGCGTCCGTGATCGGTCATGCCCCGTGGGGGAGAGCCGAGTCTTACTGACCCGGAGGAAAAAACTGAAAACAAAGTTTGCTGATTCCACCACAATTCGCATAGGTGACTAGCACAGATACGTGCGGTTGATATATAGCGGCCGTTGCGTGCTATGCACGCGTACCCCGCGGCGGCCGCTATGTCTCGAACCACGCGTAACTGTGTGGCAGACGACAAAATGCAGTCATCAGAGGCGGCTAATATTTTACACGTATAAACTGATGTCTATGTGGTATTGGTTAAAAATATATAATAGAACTGACTGAGAATAATGAAAACGACAAAAATAAGGAGAAGTTTAAAAAAAAACTTACCTGAAGTGAAGGCATAATGCTGTATATAAAGTCTTCGCAGTGGGAGGTAAAACTGAGTCGTTCGAACTTATTGTGGACTCCCTAGAATATCGTCAATCAAGAAATCTTCGGAGGGTTCGGGTCAAAATCAGAAACGATCGTAAAACTTCGGGATGTGAAAAATACGCTCGGGAAATGATATGTTTTTATCGATATCTCGCGATCCACGCGCAGTCGCCACGTCAAATATCGACCGTTGGCATTAAAAAAAATGTTTTAAAACTGTTACAAAGTGGGAGTGCCTCTTTAAAATACCAAATATTTTCAGCGCAGTGATTATTTAGAGTTGATTTTTGCGCTTTTAGTGCCTAACTGACATTTATCGTATTTAATCAAGTCAAAGTTTCATATAAACTGGTTTCTTTGTGTTGTGGTTTATTAGTTAGGTCAGTTCTCTTTGGAAGTCAGTGTGTAGAACAATAACGGCGATATTACGATTTTGTCATTTTTCTCACAGATTTCGCAGTGGCAGAAACCCCAGCAGTTGAATGTCTCATTGAGTCACACAGATTGGAAGGTCAGATGTCGCTAAATTAGTGATGACAATAGAAGATTCGACTAGTTTGTTGCAAGGCTTGATCTGAGGCAAGTCTGTTTTGATTAAGAAAATTACTGGAGAAAGTCGAAGCAAACAATCATCTTCATCGTCGCGGGAAAATGGAAAACTTGACGGACGACACAATCTTCACAGAATACAACATTTCTTCAGAGTACGGAGGCGATAAAAACCGATACATTGATTTCGCGATATCTGTCGTTGGTGTCGTCAACAACCTGTCCTTTCTCGTCGTCTTCTTTAAAACAAAAGGACTACAAACAAAAACAAATGCACTTTTAGTAAACTTAGCGGTCGTAGATATCATAATACTTGGTGTCAAGATGTACGGTTTTGACCTCTTTAACATCGACAGGACATATTTGTGTCTGTCTGTCTCTTTTTACCTGATGACTTTGATGGAGTCAAGCTTGACAGTCACGCTTATCAGCGTTGAACGATACATCGCCGTTTGCCATCCCTTCAGATCGTCTGCGCTTCTCAGAAAAAGAAATGTCGCCATTTGTATATGTCTCTCGTGGGTGTTCAGCTCTCTATTCTTTATCCTGGTCGGATTAGACTGCTTTGGAATACGCATCCGCAACTTGTCTATCATGTTGTCTCTCTTTGACGGTGTTGTGTTTTTAACGCTGTTCCTGGTGATCGCCCTCTACGTCCTGGTGGCCCTTGAGATGAACAAGCGAAGCAAGTCGTCGACTCTGCCCACGACAGCCGCTACACAGAACGAATCACGGCGTGTTCTCCGAACTGTGATTGTGACGAGCGCAGTGTACTTTATTTGCGTCTTCCCATCATTCATGTACAGATTTATACTAACCTTAACGTCATTTCAAGTACTCGAATACTTTTCTGTGGTCGCCATCTTGATAAGCCTCCAGAAATTTGCATACACGCTTTTGGTAGTTAACTCTTCGGTAAATCCTTTCATATACATTCTCTGCAGCTCAAAATACAGAAGGGCGGTGAAGAATCTGTACTGTTCTTGCTTTGGTCACACTCACGGATTAAGTGAAGACACACCAATCAGCTAGGCTAAAATATCACAAGTTACGGTCCAATGCGCCTGAGGAACACACATTCGGCCTTTCATTTTTCAATACGTTTCTTGTATAGCGCTCGTGGTTTAAAGCTCTTGGAGTAAGAAACTTTCCTCCGTCTTATCAGTCGAAAATCAGAAATTAATTTCCCCGATAGAGTTAACACAGGATTAGCGGCTATTTTGAATTTTCAATATTGGTAAATGTTAGGTAATGTGTAGGTAATGAGTAAAAAACTTTGCATGGTGAGCCATAGTTTATTTTCTTCATTTAGTAGGCGAATGGTTCAAAAAGAGAAAAAGCTTAAGTCATTCACGTTCGAGGCGCGTACTGCCTTGAATGAAAATACAAAATCACAAATGCATTACTGCGACCTACAAACTTTGCTACATATGCAAGAGATATCTAAACGTATGTACATTGTATAATCTTATCTTTTAAGTAACTGGCTGCAGTTTAATTTTCAAGCTAGTCCTAAACTTTCTGCCTATTGCACACGCATATCACATAAACTTTCCTCTAAAAACTCTTAAATGAGATCATACGTACCAAGCAAGTTAAAGGTACATATTCCACACGTGCCATAAACAAAGTATTAATACTATTTTTCCTATTTTGACTATTGCCTCTCATATTGCCAAAATACAATACTTGTATATTTTGTATATACAGATGTTTCATTGGTGACAGCAATGAAGGATTATATAGTGATTATAAGAAACTTGTAACTGTTCAGCTCTCCATTATTAATTGTTGTCGGTAGTGTTTAATCCATCCACAAAGATTTGCCCCTAACGGTCATCTGTTTCCGGAGCAATTTCGCTCTGTCGGTAATATACGTTTTGGAGATATAAGTGCCAAAGTTCATTTTAGTCCTTTCATGCTTATAGCAAAAACGATTTACGCATGAATTAAACTGAACAATAGGAAACCATCATTTGCTCTGTATGTGCCACAAGTTAAAGTAACACGTATTTCATTTATACACTATTAATTACATTAGCGATTAAACAAGTCACGAATAGAAAAAATCTAAAGAAGTGAGGTTGAATTTATAATATTACAAGGTTTAGATGATGATTTTTCGTGATAAAACGTTTGGTGACAACTGTGGAGAAATCACATGGACACAGAGACAAATATTCGGATTGAAAAACTTGCACAATACGTTTAGACCTAGCACTTGTAGATGCTAATTTTCAAGCCCATGAAGCAAACTTTCCACTGGCTTGTTTTTGAGAAAGTTTTATTCCCCCGCCCCGTTAGGAAATATATTCTTGTAGTACGTTTCTATGGTATCTTTCAATTTGAAGGCGGGTACTACCTTACATGCACAATGCAAAATTCATGTCACGTTTATAAGAAGAGAAAAAATACAGTGATAGGAAATGTAGTTTGACAGTCGGTTATAATAAAGAAGAAAATCCGAAAAATATAAATTGAAAGTTACTCAAACTTTAAAGTTTATGAAAAATGATTATTGTAAAGGATGGGAATGCGATTGGAGCTTACAGATCGTAGGTGTTTTTCGTCATAGGATTTTTGACACCACAACATTTCATTAAAGGCTAGTGCCGGCGTCAGATTTTCTGGCAGGGATATCTACTTATTAGATTACAATTTCAATGGAAAACAAAAGGCTATGACACCTCATGATCCTCTTACAGACTAACAAACTTGATCCCGGCGATCAAGTCCCTAGCCTTTAACATCGCCCGCAAAAGCCTTGAAAATTCATAAACGATAATCTGTAATGTTTAGAATATCCTCTTCTTCCTCAAGAATGTAATGATAAAGATAAACTTTTATTTAAAAAAGATAGTTATAACATTGTTTTGAAATGAGAAGTACTCATGTATACCGTTTTAAACTTACTTTTTGCTAAAACTCTGTTTCTTTTAAGACAGAATAAAGATCCAGTAACCTAAGCTTCAATGATGACTCAGCTTAGTATTAAGATTGATTTCGCCTCGGGATCGAATTTTGGGCTCTCAAATTTTTACAAAACTTTTAACTTTACTAGTCTACCATTTGTTGGGGCTATTTTAAAACTGTCGGAGTTAATAACATTTTAACCGTGTCATTTTGTTACTTTCGAAAAGTTCATATTTCGTCATGGAGTTAACACATAGATGGCGGCCATTTTGGATTTCAAATATCGGCAAAAGGTAATTTTGTTTCTCTACTACTAAACTTTGCAATGTGACCAATGATTTTTATAATTGATTTGGTAAAAGAATGGTTGAAAGTTTCACTGTGGAAAGTTTGAGCGAAAGTTAAGTCTTTCACTTTTGAGGCGCATATTGTACATGATTGATCAAGTAATCCAGCTGAGAATGTTTCATGTAGCACCCTTGATCCGGTGTTTACAGGTGTACAGAATTTGTACACAGTGATTTCATACTAATGTATGGCATAGAAGAAGTATATGAAGAACCGACGGTCAGAAAAATAACAGTAAAATGGGCCATCTGCAGTATGTTCAGATATTGTGCAAATAGTAAATGCGACAACATCATGATAAGGCAGAACTTTGCAGAGATTTCGGGACAAAAATAAACCAGAGAGTTTCGTAGATAATCGTTCCTCCACTTTTAAGATTTTCTCATTTTCACACGGTGATTGGAACAGTAAACCCAAATCGGTGGTATTAATTAAAAATCAGGGTCTCAGTTGTTAGTCGATTTGCATATCAATCATGTGTGTACTAAGTGAACACTTTCAGCAAAGACAGCCGATATATTTAGAAATCATGCTTCCATAAATGACTAAATTTTAGTACCTTTTTGTGGATGGTGTAAGTTTTGTCTTATTTGAAATTTCGTGAGATATTTTTAATTATGAATAATTAATTGTGATATGGTATAACGATCAATTAGACTGCGGTATCTATTTTTATGTTTAATTCATACATATTTTTCGCTTGTCGCCAAACTTTCCGCACATGGCTAAAAACCAAGACTTCGACTATTTGCGCTCAATTTCTAACGCCAGACAGTAAGTACTGTAAAACTTGTCTTGAAAGTTAGTATCCTTTTAGAGTGGATTTCAAAATAGCTTGGAATTAATTTGATGGTAACAAAAACGTTTCTGACGATCGAAAATGACGCCATCTGGCCTCATTACAAAAGTTCTCATTCGATAAATTTTGCAACAATTAATTTAACCCAATACGACGTTCACTGTGCCACAGTCAACATCGTCAGTGTTGCCGCGCTACCACTGAAAAACTCACCCACGTAATGACTGCTTGGACATTTTTATATGGCCTTTATTACATTTCGTGGTGATGAAACAACACAAAACGCAAACGATAGCGTGTTTCTCCATGCAGTGTGTACGAGTCTATGCAGCGATTGGTATCAACTACACTGACCGTGTTATGTACGCTAGAATGGTTGACTTCCTATTGGGTTAAATTGTTGCAAAATCTATAACTGAAAACATTTGCGATGGATGCAGTTGGCGTTATTTTCCATCGCGAGAAACGTTCTAATCACCCAAACACGTTGTACAGTAATTCAAAGCTTTTTTTAAATTCACAGTAACTTATTTAGCTAATTATGTCAATTCGCTAAGTGTTGCCAATCACTTGCAAAGTTTCACTTTCAAAGTGTTTTACTATAACTTCTAGAATATTAAAATAATAAAAAATATTTGAAGACTGAGAGACAATATTATATTGGTGTTTCCCTTCTCTCCCTTATAGGCAATATTGAGATTTGAGATAGTGAACTAAGATGTGTATACCTTACCCTTTTACGAAATAGAAGAATAAGTTCTAATCTGAAAGCGTATTCACTTATCCTATTTAATCGTTTGTTTTACTCTACTGAAGTTAGTTTTTTTTGTTCAGAATTTTATTATCCTGACCACTTTTTTTGTCTCAACTTACATTGGTAACTACAAATGTCACATTGGTATCGCCCTTCTAAACGAACGGAAATGCTGTTTTCAGAGGCTATTGCAATTTGTTTGTTTTGTTTTGTTTTTGATCACTAAGAGAGCAATCTGAAGTTTCTAGAGTTTCCAACGTTCCCGTAGCATTTGGCACAAACTTCATACTGCTAAATGCCATCTTCGTAGCTATTTCGTACGCGGACTTGGCCCGATATAAACATGTTGAAAACCTAGCCTTATTGATTAAACCGTGTGTGGGCGCTCTGGTGCTCGGCAACCTCCGCGGTGTAGGCCCGAATATGTCAGAGAACGGCTAAATATTTCAATCTGAGAGTAGTGTTTTTTTCACTTCTATTCTTTTAAACATGTAGTGTGGCACAAATTACAAACATTATGATCCCAATTTACGCGGGTCCGTTTCATTACATGGTAGCGTTCAGCAAAATATCCTATATGTCCTCCCGTGGTATCGGCCGGCTACAGAACTGATGTACCACACAATTATGTATGGTGGAATGACTTGTGTTCCATTTGACTGAACGACCTGCTTAATTTATTTCCACACATTTAAACACCGACACTTAAATCCGACCCAATAGGTGACCTGAGTTTATTTTGTAAATACAATGCAAAGTGTGCACGTCTTGCAAGTATATATGTGCATCCTTGTATAGTATCGGCTAATTTACATAACAATTGGATTACTTGTTCTGTAAGTTAGGGACATATTACAGGGGGAGAGCCAGCGTTTGTTGAGGGAGGATCGCAATTTATCATGCAAGCATTTTTGAAGGGCTTTCTTATTTTATACATCATAGTTTGCGGAAGGGTCACCATATTTTGTGCAGCTATAAGAAAGCAAGATGTGGGTGATATAGTAGTGCTCCACTTAAAAATATCTCAGTTAGTCTTACTTTGTTTCCAAAGTTTCACAAGACCCATCCATTACATTAGGGTTAAATGTGGCCGTTGGCATCAACACGGCAATTGTAAACAAAATAACAGACAGACAGAGAGACAGACAGACAGACAGACAATGCCGCCGTTGAACAAAGCTGCCATTGTATGGCATTATATGATAGCTTTGTCGATACCAGTGAATTTTGTGACATCATACCTCCTGATTATTTCTGATATTGTATCCGATTATCCAGTATTGTGGCCCCACAAAAATAGGTAAATCTGTGTATTTAAGTACGCATGATAATTATATAGAAGAATTCACTAGGTATAATTAAGCAATAAAGCACAGCGATAGTGTACCACGAGATTTTGATCAGTTCACGACATACATGCACGAGCGATAGCGAGTACATGAAGTGAACTGGTCAAAATCGAGTGGTATACCGTCGCTGGGTGTGATTTATTGCTATTATAGAAATAACGGGCAACGCGCTGACCATTAACGTTTATTTGTGGGCAAGGGCGAGAGGAAAGCCAAAAATAACGGGCGAGGCTTGCCGAGCCCGTTAATTTGGCTTTCCTCGACCCCGCGCCCACAAATAAACGTTAATGGTCAGAGCGGAGTCTGTTATTTCCATTATATTATCAGCGAACCCAAGAAAACCGTCAAAATTTCCGAAAATTTCAGGAGCGAACGACAACTGGGCCCCAGAAACTGAGCAATACGCGACGCACTGTCAGGCGCGCTGTAAAAATTGGCAAATCCGGAGATATTTTCAGAAAAAAAGTATCTCAACTTGACCTACAAGTGCTCCATTTTATTTTGTGATTGATTATGATTTGCGTTTGAGCTGTAAAGTTACGATACTTTGAGTTGTTAATCTTATTATTCATATTCACGGGCATGTAAACAAACCATTACTGTGTATTTGTGGTCAGTCACGCGGTTCAGCTCGACCAATCAAAATGCGACGGGCAGGGCATGGTAATATAATATATTATAACAGTATATTGAAATCCTGGCATGGAAAGTCGAAAAAGGGTTTTTGCTCAAACTGAGAGCTCGCGCGTATGCCAGCCGTGGTATATCGCCAATATACCACGGTTCTTTTCGCGTCTCGACCAATCAGATCGCCGCATTTTGCACCATAAATATTTAAATAATAACACATGAGAGCGAGGGCAATATCACGATTTATTGCCTGCCCAAGGGATGGTGGTCATGATCGAAATACTGATGATGCCCGAGCCGTAGGCGAGGGCATCATCAGTATTTCGATTATGACCACCAGCCCGAGGGCAGGCAAAAAATCGTGATATTGCCCAAGCTCTCATGTGTTATTATTTTTATTACACCGAACAAGCAAACATGCAAAGAAACAAAAACACAAAGACTTCTTCGAGTACAGTTCGCCTTCTGAGTCCGGACCTCAGCGTAAAATGTTGTCAGTGCCGAGTCTAGGGTTGCCGCTAAAGTTTGCCGATCTCCTCGGTGGCGCATCCAAATTTGTTGCTTGCATAGTCGCTGAACACAGAAATTGCATTCCTTGTTGCCATTTTCGTTCGTTTGCTGTTTACTTGCATCAAAATATCGTCTAACTGTGCCGGTGACAGCTCTGCATGACATTTCGCAGCCATAAGTTGCCAACTGCAAAGTACAACAAGCGAACGACAATTTGTTTTGCGCAGAAAGGATGCGCAGTAAGTAAAATGACGTCATCCATGTAATATCAAATGCAGAGGGCATCATCAAGTTCGCAGAGGGCATTATCACACTCGCAGAGGGCATCATCACGTTCTTTTACATGTCACGTGAGTCGTTTTTAACCAATGGCAGTGCACGCTGAATGAGTGAGGTGTAATAAACAGGTATGATATAATGCTCGATATACGTTATTTTATATTTAAGCACTAAAGCACACCAGCTATGGTATACCAAGAGATTTTGACCAGTTCACGACATATATGCACGGGCAATAGCGAGTGCATGTATGAAGTGATGAACTGGTTAAAACCAAGTGGTATAACGTCGCTTGATGTGTTTTATTGCTATTATATCATAACAGTATATTGAAATTCTGGCATGGAACGTGCAAAAAGGATTTTTGCTCTAGCCGAGAGCTCGAGCGTATGCCAGCCGTGGTATATCGCAAATATACCCGGTTCTTTTCACGTTTCGGCCAATTAGATCGCTGTATTTGCGTAATCAATTTACTAGTATGATATAATTATTTATATGAACGTATATAAATAGTACAGAATTTGGTAATTCTGAAAATTTAATGATTTGTTTTGTAATAGGCCATATATGAACAAACATTGCAGCCTTGTACATTCGATTATTATACTGTGAAGTTTCTTCACGTTGGTCACGTTAGTCCTACTTTTTCCAAAGTTTCACAAGACCCATCCATTACATTAGGGTTAAATATGGCTGTTGGCATCAACACGGCAATTGTAAACAAAATAATAGACAGACAGACAGACAGACAATGCCGCAGTTGAACAAAGCTGCCATTGTATGGCATTATATGATAGCTTTGTCGATACCAGTGATTATACCTCCTGATTATTACTGATAATGTATCCGATTATCCAGTATTGTGGCCCCACAGCGAGTCGAACAATACAGGATTTTTGCTTGTAAACGAATAAAGGACTGGGCATTGAAAGGGGGTATATTATGGAGTAAACCATGTAACACATAAAACGATAAATCTTAGTGCCCTACTGTACGATTTATCAAATATTTTCAGTGCTCCCGCATGCACTTGTCGTCTGCTCTGTCCTGTTCGCGCTCAGCTGTCCCCGTTCGATAAGCTGCAGTGTGCATGGCTTGGTTCATTGATGTATAGGTGATACAGAACTCAGTACGATTACAAACTCATAGATGATGATGGATTTGACACACGGCATATTATTTACGTCCACTGGCCATGTAAACAAGGTAAGCGTGAAAAGCTACTCGAAGTAGCAATCAATGTGCCAACAATGTCATCTGTCATCAACCTTAACCCGCAGGTAGCGTCTACGGAAAAGACTGCAGAGTCATTCAAAGTGTCCGCTAGGACCAACAATCATGACGACCGTGGACTCTCCGTTGATCTAACATCTCGGTTACCTAGTTCTAAAGCAGCGCAGTGATTGGCGACAACTTTCATCATCGATTTCGACTAGTTCCCGACTAAGACCCTCCTGTATACATATTCTGTCAACCGTACCTTTCAAGCACCCGTTTATCTCGAGTTTTCCCGTTCCCCAAAATACGATGACTCTTCTCAAGACACCATCGAAAATCAAATGTGTAGACACAATTAGTAAACATTTGAATAACATCGTTGAATTCTGTTGATGTTATTTGCAATTGTACTACTAGCAACATAATAATGATCGTATCTATCAGCTGATACAAGAAGATTCCATTTTCTTAATGCCTGGCATTCCACCGTGTTTCGGCTTTTTGAATGGCATGATATTGAAAGTTGATGCTTCAAATTCGATATAAGACGATAGGGATGCAATGCCTTTTCATTTCCTTCGAAAATACATCGTTTTTCATTTCCAAATCGAACCGTGAAAGTACTGCTCATTTTTTGTGTTGAACGTGCGTGTTCAGTGCAGTGCAGTACAGTGTGGAGTGCGTGTAAATGTATACAGTGTCAGGGCCGATCATGCCGGACGACGCTCACTGGTTTCAAACTCAGTTTAAATTATCTTTTTTATTCGTTTTCTACATGTACAAATTTACTTGCATTGCCAAAACTATAAAATAGTACCAATAATGTACCCCTTTCGGGCCCATAATGGTCGAAAGCAAACTTTGCACGACATAACGTACTCGGCTTCGCCTCGTACATTATGTCGTACAAAGTTTGCTTTCGTCCATTACGGGCCGGGAGGGGGTACAGTATTGCTTAAATAACACTTTTTATTTACTTTCAACTTTTTTCACATATATTGTGAATAATGACATTCTACTACATTTTATTGAAATACAAATGTAAATATAAATATCGATGAACACTTGGACGGAGAATCGATTTTGAACGCTACTAGTATACAACTATTCAAGCCATCGTCCACAGGCCTACGCTCACTAGCCGATGGAGGAGTAAAGTTCCCTGCTAAAAGGCACAACACTGTTGTCTTTAATTTTAACCACAGTTTCATATTCTACCCCATAAAGTATGTTGAGATATGCAGTGTTAACCTTGTCAACTTGGCTTTCATATATGTAAACTGTGTTCACAAGCTTAATACTTGGTACTTTAATATACTTTGGAGAATAGAACAAGAACTTATAATTGAAAGGTAAACAAAAGATAATGAAAAAAAATCATATCAAAAGTTACAGCTACTGGCTCATATGAAGTGACTGATTAAGAGTCATTTATAATGACTGTCATGGATTGATTTTATTTGTCAATTTGCAATGTTTATTAATTTAAATTCATTTATTTACTGGTATGTACGCACTTGCATCTAGATAGTTGGTTTTGTTTGTTACCATTTTAGTCAATCACCTATTTCACTTCAGTACAGATAATGTATCGCGATCAGAAAAAATGAAAAAAAAAAAAGATGATTCTGAGCAAAGGGAACACTTTGTTCGATAACATTGTCACTAGAATTTTAAAAGAAATCCGAAATAAAAAAACGACTAATCGTCATTAAAATGGTCTTTTGACCGAACAAGACTGTACTTTGAAGCGTGACTCTACCCAATCATCCGAATATTCCGGATATTGATTTGACGATCCTATTAAAGAATGTGAAAATTTCAGTTCCTAGATCTACTGCAAAATTGGCATTATGTACGATGTAGGAAACGGTTTGAAAATTAAGCAGATTTTCCTTCCTTTCCAAATTGCAAAGCACTTCATGTATTGAATCACTAATTTAAAAGAATCTGGTCAGCAACTGGAGGCGCAGTTTTGTCGGATTACTCAAGATTTCCTGTTCCCGACGTATATACTCTGTTCTGTGTATCGGTGTCATTCAGCCGGCGAAGAGGCTCGGGTGGAGAGAAGTTTTTTTTCAGGTAAATGACAGAAGAGTAAAAGTGCCTGTTCAGGTCTAGCTTGCAAATAGCTATAGATGATGCTGAAGAGGCAATGAGAAAACAGATAATTATTAGGTAATACATTTCCATCAGAATATTGTCTAATTTCCCTGATACGATGGGAGTGTGAAAACACATTAAGGGAAGGGGGGATTTTAGCATGTTCTCAATCACCTCGTGAGTGAATATATTTTAGTGTACAGTGATTAATGCTCATGGTCACTTATTTTAGGTTCAACTGATCACTCATGCGCATATTTAAGGAACTTTCCTAATTAGGGATACATACCTAAATTAACTTTAGCAAAGTTGACAAAACTTGATTATGTACAATTCAACTTGATACAGAAAGTGATGATACAATGATATTACAGTGGTAGAGAAATTCAGCATTCTACTTTCCGTTAATTGTGCTCACTTATATTTTCAATTGAGGCTATACATGATGATATTGATGACAGCAATTTTAGTAAAGTGGCAAACCTGGGGTGATGCTGTCAGAAAAGTGTTAATCGATAGACAAATACTGCTACATGTACATAAACACAGGAGTATTTTCGGTTCATATATCGTATGGTCTTATATATCGTGATAAATATTTTCTTTGAATAAGTTTGCATTTTTACATGAGAACAGATATATGGAGACAAAAAGGCCGACAGAAAGACAGACGGACGGACAGACAGACAGACAAACAGACAGACAGTAAGACACAGACAGACAATAACAAGCAGAGAAAAAGAAGGATTAGATTCACAGATAAACAAGCAGAAACATACACAGAGAGAAAGACAAAGGTTTTCAAAGATAGGCAGTGACAGATATACAGACAGACTGGCTGACAGAGGGACGGATGGAGAGAGACATAGACAGCGAGACACATGAAGAGGTTGAGACAGAGATCGAGATAAATACTCACCCGTAGCAGATAAATACCCAAGTAATCAGTGATGACATGAATGCGCATGTGCGACCAAAACATCCAAGCCTCTCTCTGACCTCGGAACGACATTCACAATCACAACATGATGGCCAGAAACCGTACGCCAAGCAACAGAAGAATAAGAAATACAATGTAAGACCGAAGTACTTGCAGGTCCCTGTGATACATCGACAGCAAGCTGCATCCTTGATGATCTTCTCAGACCTTTTGGCTGCCTGTTTGTCTTCATTGAGAAAGATGGAAAAATAAAATGCAAATAACAATATCACAAAATCTTGTAATCACATTTATGGGTCGAGGATATATTTTCTCACTCTTTCTCGATCTTTTGTCATGGAGTATGTGAGAAAGATAGGGAAAGAGAGAGAGTGTGTGAGTCTGCTTGTCTTTGTGTAACTTGCATCACATCGTAACAATACTACAATAACACATTTTCAACACCAACCTGTAAATATCAAATGTTATGCATGTAGTGTAGAGAACTGGGTGATACAGCAACTTCATAAAATCAATTTCAAAAATTAACAGATGACTTCATTTTAAGACACAAGATACCAACCCCTGAGAAGGACCCTTACTGGAAAGATATATGAGATGTTTCAAATGTACACATAATGCTTACAGAGCTGATAAAGAAAGCTTATAACATATACTTTTTGTCTTCTGCTGTGCATGAAGATTGTGTAAGTTTTGCATAAACGTGTCATGGACATCTGTAGCTGTTGGTCGAGATTTGTAAAACGGAACAATCATTTTGTTGATCAGATTGCGTATTTCCGAATCAATCTGGACGTTGGGACTCAATATCCTGGTCGCTCTCTGGTCATCATGTACAGCTTCACCGATTGGTCTGCAAGTTTGATTGTCGTAGAATATAGGAAGTCGTTTGCCATGCCCGGGAACCTCGATCACAAGACGTTCCAATATGGCGCAGTAAATCATTCCTAAAGAGAAGACGTCAGCTTTTTCTGTGTAGTGTCCATCATACACCTCGGGCGCTAGGTAGCAAAGTTTGCCAGTTTTTGTCAACATGAAATTCACCGGTGCCTTGCATTGTGTCAGCGATGTTTGCATTCCACAATCTGCGACTTTGACCGTTTTGCATTCCACAATCTGCGAAACCCGACCGTTTTGAATCATAAGGAGCACGTTTTCCACTTTAGGACAAAGGTCACGTGACTTCCCGGATATTTTTCGATAACATACTGCCCAAGATTGCCTCCGTCGCTAAACTCCACCACAATGCAAATATGTGCATTCCTTTTGTCTAGAGAATATTCGCCCAGGCGGACAATGTGAGATGGCTTTTCTGGGAGAATAGCACTTGGATTTCAGTTATTTCTGCTTGATCGTTCAGTCTCCATGGCCCCTGTTTCTTTACAATATCTTATATATTTTTTGGCGGACTTGATATACAGCACCAAACCCGCCCTCGCCTAGAAGCCTTATAACCGTGTTATCTTCCACCCGCATCAAACCTTTGAATTAATAAAAATATGCCGTTAGCCTTAGCAGTGATGGTGACTTCAAGAATGCAAAAAGAATTACAATTCGGGAACGTACCAAATGTAGCAAATATCTCCGCACGAGGCTGAACAGCATACACTAATTTTTTCTCCGTTTTGATGACTACATGCTTTGAAAACGGTTCCAGGACAGTTAACACTCAAACAATTACCCTCTGGACAATCACCACCAGACATTTACCCCCCCCCCCCGCGCCTAATTGCCACAACCATTTACCATGGGAGGCATTTACCCCCAAAGACATTTACCACCCGGATATTTACCCTCTATTACTATTTATGAAAAAAATGATTACAATTCCACGGAGTAAGCAGCAGTAAACGTTAAAAATAAATCACGCATCAACAGTTACTGAAAAATGGTGACACTTCCAATACATTAGGAATAATGCTTTAAAAAGGTGAGTCTTTAAATCACGCTTATGAGTGACATTTATATAACAGCTATATGGTGTTAACGGACTAAAATGATGCATCTATATGAACTCTTATATTGCCTTACCGTAAACCTAACCTTGATGCTAACACTAGACAACTAATAATATTTGTCTTTTTTCCATTTTTGTCTTTTTTTCTGTCAAAACCGGGTTGCATCTAAAGTTACACACATCTCCAGTTTCATGTTTTACGGGTAGAATGTGTGTTAGACATTTCCTAAAATATTTACTAATTGCTACATCACCAACATATAAAATTAGGTAACATTTGGAATGGTCATGAGAAATGTTACATAGTTAGGTACCAGTCTGAGAGCGCCCTCTTCTGGCCATGTTCTGTACATTGTAGTGTTCATTCTATATGCTTGGGAACTGCATGTAACCTCTTGCTCTATCTCCGCTGTAACTTTTCCAACTTCGCTGCCGTAGTTATGGATAACGCAGAGCAACAACTTTTGCATCTTGGTCTGGAGCCAAGTCCGGCAACTAAAAGAGGCATATCTACCCGCAGTAACACTGCATAAAAACCCTGTAATACTTACTGTATAAACATGGATTATTGCCTGTATTTTAGCTGAAGAGTGCATATACAGATGAATACAGTCAATAATCCATTTTTTGTATTCAGCAAGCCTGTATTCATGTGGATTCATGTGAATTCACGTGTATTATACTATAATACAGAAAACTTATTCATGTGAATTTATCTGAATTATTGGGTTTTCATGCAGTGTAAAGTGTCAAAATCATCGACTGCTGCCAGAACAGGGAGAGTTCGAGTCATACCACAGAAGAAAGTCGAGATGGCGACGACCCGCCCTAAAAAAGGCAGGAGAAGTAGTACAACTGACTCAGATAGCTACGGACTTTCAGAAGTAGAGCAGCTCAAGCTAGAAAAGGAAGAGTTACAGCTGGAGATAGAAACATTGCAGCAGAGGCAGGAAGTTGACGCTCTCCGTCAACAATTACAAGATATGCGCATTCAGAAGTCTAGCCCATAGACTCATAATACTGCTTGTGCCACTGGCACTGCCGATGTGCTGAAGGCGCCAAACCCGTCTCCGGCGTCCTCCGCAGGGTCCAATCCGAACAAACTGTCACTTCCAGATCTCAGAAAAATGGCGAAGGAAGAATCGCACCTACAGTGGTCCCTAGCAGCCCCTGGTTCCATCGGTAATACTGGTCTTGCTAATGCCAGTGAGGTTGGCGATCGCCCAATTGTGAATTCATTTCCGTTGGTCGCGGGATCAAATGCAGAGCAAATATCAACACATCCAGGTAATGTACAAATGAAGTCCATGCGGTTCAATACAAGAACCGACCGAGTGCATCACCATGTTTTATGGCTACACATGTCTGTCAGAGCGAGAAAATTTACCGGCGCTACACCAAAGTTGGATAATTTGTCCATGGCAGAATTCATGGAAGGTATTTTGGCTATACTTCAGCTGCCAGCTTTATCTGATCTCGAGATAAAACAATGCCTACAACATTTGCAGTCCCTCATGAAGGACGCTAACCTGTTTCCCTGGGATGCTATTTTGAAGTTTGAAGGAGCGCTGTTGACAGATATGGAGTCAGGTTTGAAAACATGGACTGATAACAATGTTGACCTGAGAGAACAGTATTTACTCCCCCGCATTGGTGACATAAAGAGAGACAATAAAGCTAACAGTAACAAAACCAAAAAAAGATCAGTTCAGTGTTTGCTACAAATATCAAAACATCAAGTGTGAGAGAGTAGAGGATGAGTGCTCCTTTAAGCACTTCTGTGGAGCTTGCCTAAAATTGCGCAACAGTGTAGCAAAGCATCCCAAGAGTGCCTGCCCATGGAAGGACAAAGCTTATCGCGAGAAGGAAAGCCAGCATGCCACTGCTGATAAACCGGAGGTAGATATTGTTGTACATGTTCAGGTTGAACTTGATGACAACAATAACAAAGTCTCACGTAAATTCAATGACATGGTAGAGGTTGGGGTTAATTGTAACATAGTTTGTGCAGACCATGCATATGTAGAGAGCCTTACCCTTACGGAAAACCTATGTCCACAGTAGATGAGAGTAGATCTACGGACCGTCTACAGTAGACTTTATGTAGATCTACATCAGGGTTTTGTAGATGAACAGCCACAGCAGTTTGTCTACATGAAGCTTTGTCTACAGATATTTCCACACCAGACATGACTATGTCTACATTTGCACTAACTTCGTCTACGCTTGATCTACACTGATCTACCATCCAATCTACAGGGAGTTTCATCTACAAAGTTCACTTAGGCAAACAAAGACTCATCTACTTCTACTTCAAAATCACCATCTTGTCTACATTTAATCTAATGTACTGTCTCTTGCTGTATCCAACAATCCAATCCCTTCAAATTCTATGATTGGTAAACTGCAGGATCCATTCGAGAAGGCATCAGTAAAAGACAAGACATTTTACCTTACATTTGAATATATACTGTACAACAATAGAGAGAAGAAATTAGTGAATTAATTTTCTTTTCATCCTCAGGCACTCCTGTGTAACTCGAGGAACACAAATGCAAAATATCACAGGAATCAAACCACAATTTTGTGGTAAAGTTAAAAATGAAAAGATTATCCAGTAATTAATTTTTGAAAAAGTGACTTTAACGTGAATCACAATAAAAAGAATAAAAAAAATCAATGTTTTCATTGATACTTTCTTCAGATTGGTAAATACAGTAGCATCTAACCACGGGCTGGACCCTGATCTAATTCGTAAATTTTTTGGGGGGAGTTATGTGACTAATTACAAATTTTCATAAATATGCAAGTGAGCTATTTTTTAACTGATAACTTTATTTACTCGGCCTCATATCCAACAAACAATCAAACGAACCTTTTTGATATCCCAGCTGCTTTTAATAGTAAAAAATAAAATCAAAACTATCCTCGTATAAAACTTTCTGAGTATCATTGAGTCACTTCTGAATCGTGTGAAAATCAGCAGCCACGGCCCTATCTCTCGGTCAACTTACAAATAATTGTATTGACATTGTTATCATTGCCACGTAACAGATAAGATTACGTCCATCACAGTGTTATTTTGGCAAAGGCATTTCAGTACACATGCATAACACGAGTCAGCTTTAAAAATTACCAGTACTGCTTTAAGTAATTTCTTCACCTGAGCGACGTATTTTCTTGCATTTTCATGGAGAGTTCGCGCATGGACTGATCTCCCCACCACCTTTCAGCCTCCACCTCTTGCTCTTTTAGAGCAAATGACCTTGTAACTGGCTTCGATTTCCGGGTCAACTGTGAGAGTTGACCTTATGCGCATGCGCAATCAGAAGGCGCCATGTTTTCAACGGTTCAGCATATCAATTGCATATCGGGGAGAGAAGCCAGCCTGCTCACCATTCGTACTTCAACAAATCTTATTTTTCAAGCACATTTTCGTCATCTGTACACCTTGGAAACAATGTGACATCAATTCTGATATGCATAGAAAGTGTTCCGATCGAGAATTACATTGGGTTGAGACATAGGTTGGCATCGATAACTTGACGATGGCAGTGCGAGCCTCTACACTGCCAGTATACAGCTGTACTGGTACTGTGGTAATTGTAATGCAACTTGTAAGGTAGGCCCGTGAGGTAGGCAAGGTTTGTTGATCGCCTGTTTTAATACCACGACCATATGAATTTTGATTGTGTAACATGTAGAATATTTCAGTTCTAAAGTTCTTAATAAAGCGTCGTTGAATGTACTGAAATGCTTTGTATGCAGTTTGTTCTGTTAATCATGTAATGATGTATGTACAGTTGAGAAAGATTTTGAAAAATTTGAGTAGGCCTAAGCATGCACAATGTTCTACTCTCTGTTTCGACCTGAATACCACTCGTGATCGGTCATTGAATGATTGATTTTTCCAGCGTGAGATATGCATGTTATGCAAAGGTCCATTGATACCATGGTGCTCAGTGAAGTTGCCACCAAATTACATCAAGAGGATGTTGTTGTGATATGCAATATTGTGATACTCATCATGAACTGCAGCCCTAGCCTGTGCTACACCATGGCCATCGGTCAATTTTTAAAGTCTAAAAATTGATTGACATGTTAACATACTTACATTTTCATTTTCAACACTTTTGCAAGATCTCCATGGCTCACTAATTTCTTGTTCTTTGTCTAAGCTACATCTTATACGTAATTTATTCCATCTACATCTTGTCTGCCTTTCATCTACATTTTATCTACTCTCTAAACTATGACCTGATGATTAATATGCACAAAAGTAGACAAAGCGATAGATCTTCATCTTGTCTACATTTCATCTACCTGAGATCTAAATTTCGTCTAATTT